>NC_073246.2:32138884-32460670 GCF_029281585.2 Gorilla gorilla gorilla
ATGGCTACTATTAAAAAGTCAGAAGACAACAGATGCTGGCGAGGCTGTGTGGAAAAGGGAACAGTTATACACTGTTGGTGGGAATGTACATTAGTTCAGCCACTGTGGAGAGTTCACTGAAGCACTGTCTACAATAGCAAAGACATGGAATCAACCTAGGTGCCCATTAATGGTGGATTGGATAAGTAAAATGTGGTACATATACACCATGGAATATGATGCACCCATTAAAAAAATGAAATCATGTTCTTTGCAGCAACGTGGATGCAGCTAGAGACCATTATCCTCAGCAGGAACAGAAAACTAAATGCTACATTTTCTCACTCATAAAAGGGGGCTAAACACTGTGTACTCATGGACATAAAGATGGCAATCATAGACACTGAGGACTACTAGAGGAGAGAGGGAGGGGTGCAAGGACTGAAAAACCATTGGGTACTATGCTCACTATCTAGATGGCAGGATCAATCGTACCCCAAACCTCAGGATCAAACAATATACTCATGTAACAAATCTGCACAGGTACCCCCTGAATCTAAAATACAAGTTAAAATTACAAAGAAAAAAGAAGTAGTATCAGGTTCTCAGTCACTGCAAGGAAGATAAAATAGATCTCACACGGGAAATCCAAATCTTGCTGAAGACATCCAAGTCCCTTTATGTTCTATAATTTCAATAACAGCTTCTGATGTAGGAGCTCTTTTACCTCTGGGAACGTTAACCCATAAAAAAATAGAGCAGAAGTGAGACTCCAATCTTTAACCTGACACAGAAACTTCTTCTAAAAGTCAGTAGGCCTTGAAAGAAAGTTAATATGCCACAGAATTTGGCTTTATGGCTTTGATGGTGTTTGAATACATTTAAATGAAAAGAGAGACTGTCAGTGGTGGAGAAGCTGAGGACTAGGAATAGGACACCATGTTGCCACATTAGTATGTGATGTAATTTTTTCCATCACTATTTTCTTAGACACAATATTAAATTGTAATGTTACTTTTATTTAAGCCAATCAATATTACATATTGTATGATTTAATGCTGTAATTCAACTCACCTTTCCCAAGAAGATAGTTATTAATGTAATGTTTAAATTGTTATCACTCTGCGTACAAATAAAAAGATGATGTTATTCTTACTTTCTAACAGGAGGAAGACTTTTTCCAGCCAAGTTACTTTAGCCATTTCAACCCCTTTCTCCTTAATGGGAAGCAGATGGCTATTGATTGATTCCTGCAGAGAATGTTGAAACATTAGATCCGGTACAGAATGCCAAAGAGCTGCAGCAATTCATGGGTAAAAGGGAGAGTTTTTCAGAGATATTACAGGGAAGTGTTATTTTTTATCTTCCATCTCTCAATTAATAAAGATTTGAGCAAATACATAAGCCATGACCAAAATTTAACAAGGAGGAGCCTGAGGATAGCAGCAGAAACCCCAAAGTGATTAAGTGAAATGAGAACAGCATGAGATTTAGCAGGGAAAAAGTTTGCTTAATTCTACCAGGTTTAAATTCTTGCCAGTTCCTTGAGAAGGAGGAAATGAAGAAGGATTCAATGTTCCTCTAGGTATCCTTTACAGGGCTGTATTCGATATAAACATGTTTTATTGCAGGCAATAGAGCAAATCACCATTTGATTAGGGTGGAGAGCAGATTCTATGCCATCAGTGCCTTGAACTTTGTTCAGTGCCTTGGACATTGTTACAAGTACAGATGTGTTGAGTTACCTCTACTTGCTTTATAGAAACAAAATTTTCTCTAACATACCATAGATGTAGGTTGAAAATGTACAGTTATATAGCCCCATCACTCTGAACTCTATGTTTCTATACCTCATCCAATACAATGGCTCAGTTCTCTCCCTGGGTCCCTGCTCTTGATTATGAGAATGATATGTAATTAATTACCTTTAGGAGAAGCATAATGTTTTAATTCACTCTACAAAAAGGATTCTTTGTTAATGAAAACATAGATGCACTTTACTATTACTACTGTTACCACTAGTCAATGTCAATGGCTACTGTTTATTAAGAACTTACTTTGTGACAGTCATTATAATCCATTAGTGTACATTACCATAATTGGTTAACACACCTCCAGGTGGTAAGTATTTTTATTATTAGCTCCACTTACATATAAGGAAACTGCAGCTTAGTGAATTTAAGAAACTTGTTCGAGGCTACACAGTTTGTAAGTGGTGCACATGATTTGAACCCACTGAATCATCCCTTTCATTGACTACTTTGTTCTTCCAGAGGAAGCAGTAACTTAGAAGTAATTCACAAGTATTATTGCTTAATCAATGACTAATCTCCTGAACCAACTTTCACATATTAAACACAGACAGATATAGAGATGTCTTTTCACACAGCTATGTTTTAATCTTGGAAAGAAATATAAATATCCCATTTCATCCTCATAATAGCTATTGAGGAGGATATGATAGGTTTTATCATGTAAAATTTATCATGGGGTAATTGAAGCTCAAAGATATATAATCTGTCTAAAATTACACAGCTAATATTTGGCAAAGCTTGAGTCTTCCAAATTTAGACATTTTTTTTTTTTTTGCCAATCCACAAGGTTTACCCAAGATAGTCTTCCAATAAAACTATGCCCATCTGTCTCAACCCCTGATTGCTGACCTCCTGAGATATTTTTAAATCATGAAATGCTTTCAAACTGATTAGCTAGTATTTATAAACTAGTGAGCACTAACCACCTCAGAAAGGAATTTGAGACTTGTCTTAAACATGGAAATGATCAGGTCATTGCCGTCAGTGTGGTCCCTATGATGACAGCAGTATTTAGAAAAGTATATTTCAAATGTTTATTAAAGTCATAGAGAAGAATGATGTACTTTACATTGCATCTCATTTGTCAAGAGTGATTATGAACTGAGCTTTGCAAATCAAGATCATTGATGAAATGGAGGAAGTAATCGATGTGAAAAATATTCTGCCTGTTTATGTGATCAAACACCAAAGGTTCATGGTTTTACTTTTCAAAATGAGCTTCTGCATATGGGCAGAAGTATACAGTACAGTGGTGTGCTGACAGTAAGGATGAGGGGAGGTGCCAGGGACATATCAGGGACATATGTGTCTGGGGAGTGACAGGAAATACCTTTCTGAATTACCAACTTTCTCAAAAATTGAGGAGAAATAAAACTAAATTACTGAACTGGTGCTATAAGATACTCATTAGAGTATTGAAACAAATACACAACATGTTAGAATGAAAAAATATTGCATCAATTACAACAAAATAAGACATGGGATTTCTAGGAGATTTCATGACTGCAAATGAAGGTGTGGCTAAGGATTCACCTGCCATCTCTCAGGGACATGTCTTTCTTGGCTTTTGGGAGCTATCACTCTGGAAGCTGAGAACTAATTTAGGGAAAATCTGGAAAAGATTTTAGTAGAGGAGGAAGCTTTGGTTTTCTTTCAATAAAGTCAGTGAACCAGGACATGGAAATTTCTGGGAAGACTTAATGTGTCAATCTAAAGGAAAAACTGAGGCCAAATTAATATAAGTAGAGAGTTTATTTGGGCCACGTTTGAGGACTGCAACCTGAGAGGATAGATGCAAATTGCCTGGAATATAGACTCTGATTAGAAACAGTTAAAAGTGAGTTTAAAAAATTTTTGTATTTATGTATTTTCTTGAGACAGGGTCTTGCTCTGTCACTCAGGCTGGGGCACAGTGGTGCGATCTTGGCTCACTGCAACCTCCCAGGTTCAAGCAATTCTCTTGCCTCAACCAGGCAAGTAGCTGTGATTACAGGCATGTACCACCTCACCTGGCTAATGTCTGTACTTTTAGTAGAGAGAGACTTTCACCATGCTGGCCAGGCATGTCTTGAACTCCTGGCCTCAAGTGATCCGCCAACCTCGGCCTCCCAAAGTGCAGGGATTACAGGTGTGAGCCACCGCACCTGGCCCAAGTACATTTTTAAAAGAAAAGAAGAGGCAGTTCCTAAAGGTTTTTTTATATTTATTTTTATTTTTATTTTTTTCGAGACGTGGTCTCGCACTGTTGCCCAGGCTGAAGTGCAGAGGTGTGAGCTTGGCTCACTGCAAACTCTGCCTCCCAGGTTCAAGCAATTCTCCTGCCTCAGCCTCCTGAGTAGCTGGGACTACAGGTGCATGCCACCATGCCCGGCTAATTTTTGTATTTTTAGTAGAGACGGGGTTTCATCACATTGGCCAGGATGGTCTCGATCTCCTGACCTTGTGATCTGCCCGACTGGGCCTCCCAAAGTGCCGGGATTACAGATGTGATCCACCATGCCCAGCCCCTAAATTGTTTACCAAGAATTTACATGAAAATAACATAAGCTATTGATTAACTATATATTGTTCTTTATCTCACAAATTCCAGGAACATGACAATAATGGATAGGGCAGCCAGTCAGGAACAAAATGACTTTAAACGATTGTCCCTGAGCATGGGTGACGAGGGAGAAAAACCTGACTGAGGTCCCATCCTCATGTCTCTCTGGGCTTAATAAATTTCACATACTTCACAGCCCAGACTGCTCTCAGCGGTTTTGCTTTTCTTGTAAGCATCTCTCTCAGATGAGGGACTTTTTGATGTTACGGTGTTCTCTGAGACTCCCAATGACTCCAAAGTATTTAACCTTTCCAGCTAATATTAAAAGAATCTGAAGAGACAGCATTAAAAACTCAAAGGTAAAAAAAAAGAACACTTACCATTGGTTTATTCATTAAGTTCAGATTTTCAGGACCCAACTGGATAGAGCAGATGGCAAATGGAGGTTTCACTCATTTGCCACTGCTGAACTACCAGAAGCTGAATGGAGTTATGGCTTCTGAAAAACTGCTTAACTATTTTGTGAACCCAAACCTTCAACTTTAGAAAAATTCAGTCTTTAATGCATACATACCTAAGAGCATGCCTAAATTGTGAAGCATCTGTATGACTATATTTCTTTTTCTTTTCTTTTCTTTTTTTTTTTTTTTTTTTGTTTTTTGAGACAGAGTCTCGCTCTGTCGGCCAGGCTGAAGATCAGTGGCTTGACCTCAGCTCACTGCAAGCTCCGTTCTGCCTCCTGGGTTCATGCCATTCTCCTGCCTCAGCCTCCTGAGTAGCTGGGACTACAGGCACCTGCCACCACGCCCAGCTACTTTTTTTTTTTTTTTTTTGTATTTTTAGTAGAGACAGAGTTTCACCATGTTAGCCAGGATGGTCTCAATCTCCTGATCTCGTGATCTGCCCACCTTGGCCTCCCAAAGTGCTGGGATTACAGGCATGAGCCACCGCACCCGGCCCTGTGTGACTATATTTCTAAAGAAACCGAGCAGAGAGAAAATTTTGACCAAGACAAAACATCCACACAAAGTAGAGATATGTAAATTGAATACAAACTTATCTGAAACTTCAGTAAATGCTTTCACTCTAGTTTGCTTCATGAGAATACATTGACTTTTCTGAAACTACAGGTATGAAAAATGACAATCTCTGTCAGCACTGTGCTTCTCGATTGAACTGACAGGCCTAAGCTGAATGCACTCAAGTTTCTCTAGAATGACTCCAGTAAATAAAAGTTACAGCTCTGACTTGATTAGTAATAAACACTGACTAGAAGGCTCCCTGTTTTTATATAAGTGATGGTGACAATGGCCATATTTGTTTTGGAGCAGATAATGTTTTTAATTTTTTAAAGAAAGCGCTACTCAACCAAATAATAGTCACATGACCTACACAAATAGTTTTCTGATCATGTGACCATTGCTGATCTTAGATACGTGATGTTCTTAGATACAGTTTGTTCATGACCTTGTCTCTGCCAAGAATGGAATTAAATTATGAAGCCCCTACTGTATAATAACAACTTTTCCAAATACTTGTTCAACTAACTATCACACCTATACCAAGATCTAAAGAGTATAATAATCATCAAAAAGGTAAGAAAAATTAACTAAGGTTAAGTAGCCTATGCAAGTTAAAACATCTAGAAAGACGTGATTTAAAATGGGGTCTTTTAACTCCTAGTACAGAGTCATCTTTTGGGGGGCATCTTCAACTGAAACAAACTTCAAATCTATGATATAATATGAGTTCTGGACAAACCTCTGTTTATCAATTGCAGTCACTTAGCATCACTTTGTTTAATCAAAACTGCATCTAATAGTTTTATTTAACACATGATTTTCTATTACATTCAGTATATGAGTGCTTAATAAGTGTACCTGGCTATGAAAGTTTATTATAAGAAAGTATGAAATGCATAGTTAATGCATATCTTTAGGTAAATTGTAGAGGTTGAATATCCTGTTATGCAAATATTTAGCAGCCTCTTGGTGCTTAAATTCTGTTTCAAATGGGGAAAGTGGAGATGATGCTATGAAGGAATTCTGATAGATGATTACGCACTCTTTGAGAACACTAGTTTTTAAATTTGCTGTGCTCCTAATCAGGCTCAATTTATCAAAACTCCCTTAACTGTGAAGATAAATAGTGAAACTAACTGCCTTAATAATAGCTAGTTCCTTCTAAACTTCTTGAGGCTACATGCATATTTCCATGTCTATATTTAATATATACAAAATTTATGTGAAGGACACCTTTATTATCTTGTACTTAATATAATAATAATAATGTATACAGACAAAAAGGAGGTGCCTTAGTTTTGAAAGTGCATTTTTCAAGATCACATACTAAACATGTGTTCAGAAAATAGCTTCAGAGAAATTATGATGATGGTTAAATATTTATATTATTCTCTTCCTGTTTACTATAATACCTTCCACTTTTCCTGTAATTAAGTAGTGATGCTTGCCCTGCATAATTATTAAAAAGTCTTTTCTTAATGAAGGCGTTTAATTTTAAGCCACATTAAGAATTATCTCCATCCATGCTTTATTATGTGTTACGTGACAAATCTTCAAAAATATATTCTATTCCTCATCCTGTTTTTTTTCAGAATAGAAATTCATTTTTCAAACCAAAACATATAAAGATGACTTACAGAAAAAAAACCCTAAAAAAACAGAAGCGAAGACTGTTAGAAAAATGACTGTGTATTTGGTTTAACTAAGTAGGATCATCAAGTTTGTTACAAAAATAATGTCAATAGGAGACACTCTCAGAGTTCCAATGCCTGATAGGTATCCTACTAAGAGTCTATTCATTTGCTTATTCTCTTATCTGCTACCTGCAAAGAAGACAAATTGATATTTTCACTTAAGTGATTCCAGATGAGTAAACCCATTAAAAAGAAAAAAAGTCAATGATTGGCATACATCTGCAAATTAACAAATTTTCACACATGCAACTGTTACACTGCACTTCCCACCTTCTTCCAAACTGGAAACAATAATATGTATTATTTTATGTAAATAATTAAACACTGGAACAAGTAGGCCACAATAATTAATTACTTAACTATTTTCACTCTGCTAAAGCTGTCCTTAACAAGTGGTCTATTACCTTCATTAAAATTGTAAAGAATTTTATCTCCCTTGGACCTTTTAGTGGAATTGAAAAATAACATATAAATAAGTAAATATTGAAATTATGCTTGGGATATGTCATATCCAAAAAATTGCAGTTTGCTGGTATATTAAAAAATTCTGTACTTCTTTGAGTGACACCAGATATTTGTTTGCAAATAACCCTATATATTTGGAATGGAAAATATCGTCAGCCATGCTGTCACTTTCCTGCTCCACTGGCACAATTTATTGCCAATTGATTTTTGTTTACTACTCCTAGATTTGGCCTTAGAATTCTTTTCAGAACAATTCTCTAGGGATCAGTGGCTTTGTGTTTTAAAATCTATTTGCCATCACTGATCTACACTGTAAACGCTAAGGGAGCTGAGAACTACCATTCATGGTGAAATAGTCCAGCCATAGGGAAAAGGTAGAACAAGCGCCTTATAGCTACAGTCCTTGCCGGAGAACTCTTATGGGCTGTTGAGAAGGCTAAAGCAACTTCATCTTGGATGCTAATCGACCATGTGGACTTCTCCTTAACCCCAATTCTGGGAATGCCTCTAAGATTTCTACTTTCATTTATTTAGCAAATCCTGACCTTAGGTCAAAACAAGCTTCCCCCCCCTCCCCCCCCCCCCCTTGAGATAAGGTCTTGCTCATTTGCTCAGGCTGGAAGGCAGTGGTGCAATCATGGCTCATTACAGCCTCAAGCAGTCCTCTCACCTCAGCTTCCCAAAGTGCTGGGATTATAGGCCTGAGCCACCGCACCCAGCAAGAGCTTTGATGTTATCATAAACGCATACTCACCATAAATCTTGCCCCTAGGCAAATTCTGGATGGTATAGAAGCCTTGAATGTGGAGAGTAACAATGCAGGGATCCCCTATCTTGTCTCTCAGCCGCCTGAAACATGGCTTCTGTTCCTAAGTGTCTATTAATTGTTCTTTCTGAGATACTGGATTTGCCAGCCTCTTTTTTTCTGCCTCTCAGCTTCCTTGGCCTTTAGAGGCAGTTTTGCCTAGACCTGCTCACCAAGGAACGGCTATGATTTGGGAGTAGGTAGATATCAAATAGGGAATTTATTGAGGTATGCACAATAGTTCCAGAGCTTAGCTCTGAAAAGAAGATTGAGTTATATTTAATGAAGAAACCAATCTGTTTGTTTGTTTGTTTGTTTGTTTGTTTGTTTGTTTTTGTAGAGTCGGCGTCTCGCTCTGTTCCCCAGGCTGGAGTGCAGCGGCATGATCTTGGCTCACTGCAACCTCCGCCTCCCAGGTTCAAGCAATTCTCCTGCCTCAGCCTCCCGAGTAGCTGGGACTACAGGCACGCACCACCATGCCCGGCTAATTTTTTTAATATTTTAGTAGAGACGAGGTTTCACCGTGTTGCCCAGGCTGGTCTGGTGAGCTCAGGCAATCCGCCCGCCTCGGCCTCCCAAAGTGCTAGAATTACAGGCGTGAGCCATCGCACCCGGCCCCAATCTGTTTTTTAATCTTTACGCTGTCCTCAAGATTCTGAACATGACCATGCCTCAAGGCATTGGTATAAGCATTTTCTTGTCATAACTGTTGGTATTTATTCAGTTCCCACTGTGTGGCAGGTAGTGTGTGCCACACAACTATTGTCTCTTTAACATTTGCAACAATGCCTCAAGACAGCTCATGTATTATCCTACTTTTATAAATGAAGAAAGGTAGTTGGCATTCTATTCTCTTTTTACTATACCAATCACTTTGCATTGGTGAATAATAAAAAATATTGATAGAAAACACATATCAGGGACCACTAGTTATTCGGATGATTGTTATCTTTAACCTATGTATAGTTTGATCCATTTTGTCAAATTTACATTTTAGAAAATATTGAGCTTAATGGACAGAGAGTTACAATTCTCACCTCCTAGGGTAAAAGGAGCCATCTGTTTGTAGGTCCTCATGTCCTCAACCACAGGGCAGGGGACTGACCCACTAAGGCAAAACTGATCATTTTAAGGAACAGAGAGCTCATAAGGTTAGCACACCTACCCTGCTTAATGTGCCACATTTAAGCATATTAAAACCAAATAAAGAAGCCATGAGCATTAACCCATTTTTAATTAATAGTGTTAAAACTTAAGTTAGCCAAGTTACACTTCTATCAGCTTGTTTCTAGAGCATATTATGTTAAATCATCTTTTTAAAATGATAAATTACACTCTGAAGTTGTATAAGAAATAGAGGAAAGTAGGGCAGATGAATTCTAAATATGGTCTTAATTTATAATCTATGATTATTTTACTTAGTTTCTCATGTTCTTACCCACTTGAAAAAAAATTGGTTTTGCCCACAGCAAAAACATTTCACGTTGAAGGAACAAGGACTGTATCTACAGAAGTTTATGAGCAGGAATATGTTGTTTTCCTACTTGTCAACACGAGTCCCCCATAGGAGTCTCTCCTTTTTCCTTTTTAAGCCAAGTACTTAATTATGGCCTTGTAATTACTTATTCTTGTCAATTCACATCAAAACAACATAGCTACGAGAGATTTGTTTCTTGATTTTAGAACTCGGTTAAACAGAGTCCATTCATGAGCTCCCAATCCTGCTGAGTGGTCTTTCACGTCCTGACACATAATTAATATCAAACAATTTTTTCTAACCTGGAATGTGATTTTGGTGCATCGAATCAATCAACATTGCTCATGAAAATAGATGAACAATTAAGACCACTGAAAAATGACTCAGACTTTAGGGTCTTTAAATGGTTGTGTTTTTCTGAATACATTCATTTTGCAGGTAAGCAGCCAAGGTTAATAACTGAGTGATGTGGAAAGAGCACAGGTCTACAGTATTAGTCTGAGATCTTGCATTGATTATTTTTAGCATTTAATAGGAAGTCATTATGCACTCAGATCTGTCTGGATTGAGTGCTGATGGTACAAGGTAACCTCAAACAAAATAAAACACCTGAGCAGCCACTTAGTATGTTGTGTGAGATTTGTTTTATTTCCTTCATCCTTTTATTAAACCTGTGATATATGGGGATGCCGTGGTTTAGGCCGGATGCTGGTATTTATAGACATTTCAATGGCCAGCAGTGGGAAAATTGCCTTATAAATTTCCTAGGACAAAAAATATGCCTTAAATATTTAAACTGTTTTCCTAAAATTGCTGACTTGAGTCAACTGTTGAGAGTAAATAGCTCCTTTCTTTGTAGAGATTGTGGTGGGGTGAGGATGCAGTAAAGCTTGAATGGGAAACTTGTGATCCGCCCGCCTTGGCCTCCCAAAGTGCTGGGATTACAGGCCTAAGCCACCAAGTTCGAGACCAGCCTGGCCAATATGGGGCAACCCCGTCTCTAAAAACACAAAAATTAGCCGGGTGTGGTGGCGCGCCCCCGTAATCCCAGCTACTCGGGAGGCTGAGGCAGGAGAATTGCTTGAACCTGGGAGGCGGAGGTTGCAATAAGCCAAGATAGCGCCACTGCACTCCAGCCTGGGCAACAGAGTAAGACTCCGACTAAAAAAAAAGTAAAGACTCTATTGTGAAATTGAGATTCCATAAACAGGAGCAAAATTGCTTCTAAAAATAATGTAAAAAATTATCAATTTTGAAATGAATGAGGCTGTGTTCCAATATTGTGTTTATTTCCTCTTAGAAAAGTGTTGGGGACAAGCTGCCCCAGGAACCCCCCACTCCCTCAATGCAGCTGACCCTTACCCTGAATACTCTGCAGCTGCATTCCTGAACCCTTATCTAGGTGCCACAGCAGGGTAACCAGATTTGCTATGCTGAAGCCTTCCAGGCAGCATGGGGGAGGTCATGAGAAATGTGAGTAAACCTATGTTACACCCTTTTGTAAATTCCTGTTTTCACAATATATTGTAAGCCAGCCACAAGATGATATGTGGTAAAGTTAACCAACAAACAACTCCAGGGTCTCTCTCCCTGGTATAAACCCCTCATTTTGTAAGCTCAGAGCTGCCTCCTCTGACTGTGGTGGAACAAACCGGCAGGTTAATAAACTTACTCGCCTGACCTTGGGTCTCTCTCTCATCTTTTCTCTCGGCTAACCTTGCAAAAAGCTGTTTTGTTCATGTCTAAGGTTTAAGGGGATTTGAGGCTTTACATTGTAAAGAAAAGGCATGCTCAGGGTCAGCTCATTATGGGAAAGAGCTGGCTATTACGACAGAGCTTAGATTGGAGCGGAAAGAAGAAGGCTCAGAGGACCTCTTGAGGCTGGGCATAGTAACTCTAGGACTTGCTATATTGTTTGTTGGTTTTACTGTTTTGCAGTTTCTATCTGATATCCCAATACACACAAACACATTCTGTTCTTAGTTGTGTAGAGGTGGTATTAAAATACTGCTTGTGTTTATAAGGAGGGTGTGTCAAGTTCTATGGGCTTGCTTCTGTTTGAAGAAAGTTGATCCAAGATGATGAAGCTGTATTTAAGAAAATCTGAATTCTCTTCTGAAGCTAGACAGTGGGCAGTGGGATTTGGTATAGACTGGAACTTCTAGAGTCGAGCAGGACTCCAAGACCATTGAAATTTAGGTTTGAAAGAAGTGTCTGATTATTCAAAACTTAATGTAGGTTTATAAATATGAAAACTAAGGTTTAGAGGCAAGAAAGCTAGTAAGTGACACAGAAGTAATATTCCTATTTCAAATCTTAATTGTTAAGTTTGATTCAGATTATGATAAACTAGCTTGCAGCAGAACAATCCTCCCATCAAGAAAAATTTTATCATCTCTATTAGGGAAAACAAAAACCCATTTGAAGGCACAGGAGAGCAACCAAGACAGCTAGGACTTGAGTGGCTAATATCCTACAGAGAAGAGACACTCACTAGAGTGAGCTTAATCTTCTGCAACACATTTCTGCTCAAGTCGTTTGATAGTTTGTAAGACAGGTGGATGGAAAGGCAGAGAAGTCAAGCTAAAGCTGACGCTAAAAGGCAAAAATACTGAGAAGAGATTTTGGCAGTCATTGAGATTGGAGACTTCATTCATATTCAGCATTACCAAAGTGGCTAGTAACTGAGAATCCAAGATCCTGAAAAGAAAAGTAACATAGAGAAGTGAGCTCAATGGTTGAGCCACTTTCCCCTCAAGGCATTAGTTCATTCATATGTGGTTCAAACCAAGAGCTGGAGAAGCTTAGTGCAACAGCCGCTCCTAAGAGACTGGAAAGCTACACACAACTGTTGGCAGTTCTCAGAACTAGATAAGCATTGGATTTCAGTGTGGAGGGTCTCCAGTAAACAAGCCAGGCTTTCAGCTGGTGCTCCTGAAAAACTACATTCTAAAAGTTGAGACAGAACATATGAGATCTTACAAAGGCTGCAACTCACCCTTAAATCAGCTCAAACACAGAAAGTATTCATATAATATTCATCTACCTGCCTACCAAAAACTAAAAGGAATCATCTAGAGAAAATAACATCAATGAAAACCCTCTATAAAATTTTGTATTAAATCACAAATGTCAGTGGATTAAAAATGTGACAAAGAAAAAAAGAAAAGAAAAGATAATGGAAACCCTCACAGGTGGTCCATTCGGTAATATGGAAACTGGACAATGCCATTGCAAAAATGTCATTCTCTTATATGAATTTAGATGTACATTTGTTGTTGCTGTTATTTAGAGACAAGGTCTTTAGAGACCCAGACTGGCCCCAAAACTCTTGAGCTCAAGTAATCCTTCTGCCTCAGCCTCCTGAGTAGCTGAGAGTGCAGGAATGCACCATTGTGCTGGCTTAGATGTAAATTTTTTATTTTTTTGAGACAGAGTCTCGCTGTATTGCCCAGGCTGGAGCAAAGTGTCGTAATCATGGCTCACTGCATCCTCAATCTCCCGAGCATAAGGAAGGTGTAAATTTTTAAACCAAATGTTAGAAAATTAAAACTTGCAATGTTTGAAAAATTAATATATCACAAACAAATTGTGTTTATTTGAGGAATGCAAATTTTGTTTAAATATTTTTTAAAATAATTATATTTTCTACATGAAGAAAAAAGGAAGTAGCATAAGATATTCTGAATAGGTACAGTAAACACATTTTGTAAAATTTAACCCTCATTTTCAAAAAAAAGCAAACAAAAAATAGCAAACTGAAAATAACAGAGAATTATCTTAATCTGATAGAAGATATTTATGAAAAACAGAGCAAACCTTTTTCTCAATGGTGATATACAGAAATCCTTTGCTTTTTAGTCTGAGAAAGAATTAAGAAGTTTAAAATTAGTTCTGCTATTTAATTTTGTACTAGCAGCTCTATCCAGTGTAATAACTCAGGGAGAAAAAAGAGCATAAGAACTTATCAGGAGTAAATAACACAAACATTATTCAAAGCAGTCTGGCTATATATGAAAGTAATCCAAAAAAACCATCCTGTTAACCTATCAGAACTAATAAATAAACTCAAAGAAGTTACTGAATACAGGGCAAGCATGGTTGTTCATGCCTGTATTCAGTAACTCTCAGCGCTTTGGGAGGCCGAGATGGGAGGATTGCTTGAGAACAGAAGTTGACCAGCCTGAGCAATATAGCAAGACCCTGTCTCTACAGAAAAATTAAAACATTAGCTGGGCATGGTGGTGTGTACCTGTAGTCCCAGCTACTTGAGAGGCTGAGGTGGGAGGATCACTTGAGCCCAAGTGTTTGGGGCTGCACTGAGCTCTGAATAAGTCTTTGCATTCTTGCCTGGGCCACAGAGAGAGACTCTCTGTTGAAAAAAAAAAAAAAAAATAGAAAGAGAAAAAAGGTTACTGAATACAATTAACACAAAATCAATGTCTTCCTTTATATCAGCAATAAAGTTTAAGAAAACGAAATAAAAAAAGTCTTTACAATTATATTTAAGCAAATATATAACTATGAATTTAATTTTAAAAAAACTAAATAAATGCAGCGTGCATTTACCTCGTATGTTGATTAGAAGATGCAATACTGTTAAAATGTCGGTTCTTCCCAACTGATCTATAGATTCAGTACCATCTCAATCAAAATCGCATAAAAATATTTTTTAGAGACTGTCAAGTTGATTCTAAAATTTGTATGCAAATTCAAAGGACAAAAAATAACTAAGACAACATGAAGAAGAATCAAGCCAGAATACTTAAAATATAGGATATCAATACTTTTTATAGAGCTGGAGTAATTAGAGTAATGAAGGTATTGGTATAATGGTAGATAAACTGACCAATAAAAAATGAGTCCAGAAGGAACTAACATGTATGAATATTTGATTCATAACAAAGGTTTCACTGCAGAGTAGTCGGGAAAGAATGGTTTTTCAGTAAATGATGTTGGTACAAAGTGCATATTCATAGGGAAAAAATTGGAACTTGTCTCCCTATATTACACTATGCATAAAAGTAAGTTCAGGTGTACTCCAGATTTAAGGACACTAAAACACTAAAACTTCTAGAATACAAAAGAGATTAATTTCATGGCTTTAGAGGTAAGCAGCAATTTTTAAAAGACCAAAATAAGAATTAATATAAAATAAGAAAATAAAAATGGACCATCTTATAATTAAGAACTTAAAAATACTAATAAATTAGTGAAAAAGCAAACCTCAGATTACAAAAGTATTTGCAATGTATAAATATATATATAAACATATATTATGATGAGTAAAAAAAATCACACAAAAAATCAGCAGGAACTTGAACAAACACTTCACAAAAGAGAATATCTAAAATAGTCAAAATACTAAAGAAAAAGGCAGTCAACCTCATTGGTGATCATAGAAATGCAAAGTAAAACCAGGTAGACCTACCACAGACACACCAGAATGACTGAAATTAAAGCAAGAAGAAGCCATGTCTAGTGGCACACACCTGTAGTGCCAAATACTCTGGAAGCTGAGGCAGTTCCTCATCTCAAAAAACATTTAAAAATTAAAAAATATTTAAAAAATAGTGAAAAGAGCAAGTGCTGCTAAGCATGTGATGTGAACAACTAGATCTCTCCTATACTTCCAGGAGTGTATAAATTGACCACACTCTGCAAAAGTATATGTCAGTATTTACTAAAGCTGAATGTTAGCATGCCCAGTATTTCAGAAATTCTCCTAAGTATATACTCAATAGAAATGTGAACATATATGTACCTAAAGATATATACAATAATGTTCATAACAGCACTATTTGCCATAGTTAAAAAAAAATGGAAACCGCCTAAATGCCCACCATACCAGGGTACATAAATAAAATGGTTATATTAGGTTGGTGCAGAAGTAATTGTGGTTTTTACTATTAATAGTAATGGCAAAAATGCAATTCCTTTTGTATCAACTTAATACATACAATAATATGTATAATTCAGCAATGAAAATGATCAAACTACATGCATGAATCTTACTAACATAATTTTGAACAAAACATAGGCATCAATGAGTACATACACTATATGAAGTACAAAAATAGGTAAAATTGATGGTAAAAGGCATGGCCATGGTTACCTTTGGAAAGGAGAGACCTATAGTTACTGAGAGGGTGTTTCTGGAGGGCTGACAACGTCCTGTTGCTGACAAGATCTGATTACACAAGTGTGTTTTCCTTTTGATGATTCGCCAATCTGTAGTGTGCATATTTTCACCTTTCTCTTATTCTGTAATACTCGCGTAAAGAAATTTGCTTAAAATTATTAAAACCACAATGTGGTGAGTGCTATAATTCCTTCCACAAAGAGCAATCAGTATGTTCTCGTCCAATAAAAACCTGCGCCAAGGAACATAGAGACACTGAATTGTGGGGTTAACTCTGCATGGAGATGTCTGGGAGTGATACGGTTTTGATCTGTGTCCCCAGCAGCTTTTATGTCGAATTCTAACCCCCAGTGTTGGAGGTGATGCCTGGTGGGAGGTGATTGAATCATGGGGTGGAGTGCTCATGAATGGGTTCGCGCCATCCACTGGCGCTACTGAACGGGTTAGCTGGTGCTCATGAATGGGTTAGCGCCATCCACTGGTGCTATCTCCCAGTCTCGGGTATTTCTTCATAGCAGTGTGAGAATGAATTAATACCGAAAGACACTTAGATAATGCGTTAGGTAGGATTGTGGAAATAAATAGATATTTTCTCGGCACAAAGAGAGGAGTGTGTAAAGAAACAGCATGCATTAAGAAACTTTCCAAGACTAAAAATTCTGGGAATGTAGCGTCTTCCTGCAACTGCTGAATTAATTGTTAAAGTTTTTGCCACTTGAAGATCTTTCCTCCATTTTATCAATCTACGGAAGAGAAACGCAGTAAAAGATAATCTACTCCTCACGGGGCTTATTATCCATGGCCTCCCTCCTGCTGACCATCGACTAGACATGTGGCTACTCATTATCCCCAGAAGGAGGGCTCAGGGAAGGAAGGGGAAAAAGTCAAATTAGTTAATTAAGCATCTCTGGCCAAAGGTTTGGTAGTGGGAAGAGGTTGAAACTAATGACTAAAATAAGTCTGTTAGATTTAATGAAACTCTTAGTTTTGGCTTCCCCTGACTATATGAAGTAATGAGAATTAGGCTTTAATTTGCTTTTTAATAGTGTCCCATCTGACACAAGCTCTTATGCACTTAATTCAGCAATTAAAAGTTTTAATGTATAGAAGATGCTAAGGAAAAGAGTGCCCATTTAAACTTGTCATTGATTCCCTGAACAAATGCAAACTATGATAACAAAAACCACACTTAGAAGTCATTTTTTTAGCAGCAAACTTTATTATTTTACTGAAATGCAATGAAATAATGACATTTGCTTTCTGTAGTCAATGACATTACTTTTTTTAAAACTAAATGTCACTAATTTTTATTTTCAAATTATAAAACATTTACCAGTTTAAAAAATTATAAACAATGTCTGTTTTCATTAGAATTGTCCCTTGAGTCATTCAACTTTAATGGATGCATTTTACAATGGAGAGCATTTCATTAGATGGGAATGTGGTTCAAAGCTACCCAAGAAAGATATCTTCTGCGTTTGAAAGCCAGTCCATTGATATGTGACTTACTGAGGATTGAAAAGGTTTACTGTAATACATGTTTTACTGTAACAATCACATAATTAAGATCACACATTACTCATATCAACTAGTCCACCAATTCATCATCAGTGAACAGATTTTTCATTGACTGCCGGAGACTCTGATATGTTGGGATCTACATATGAGTAAGCAAAACATGGAGAAATGGTCAAACAGCAGCAGTCCATGAAGCACAAATTGGAAATATTCGCAATAGCGATTCACAGTGAAGAGATGACAGAGGAAGGATGATAGGATTTATATTGAGCTAAGAGAAAGTAACCATGGGGAAAATAGCACTATTAAATAGAAGGCATCTATTTCTGAAATCTGAGAATATCCATTAAAAACCCATAGAAAAAAAGAGACAGTACTGCAGACCATGAACAAAAATAGATAGTATCTGCGTGGATCTATGAAGTAGTAAATTATCATAGTAATAGGATGTTAATATATGCTTGATGGTGACTTTGTACTTTAAAGACAGAAGTTTGAACAAATGACTTAGACTTGAATCTGAAATAGCCTTCAAATATGATTTGGCTATGTCCCCATCCAAATCTCATCCTGAAATGTTATTCCCACAATTCCCACGTGTTGTGGGAGGAAGCCGGTGGGAGGTAATTGAATTATGGGGGCAGGTCTTTCCTATGCTATTCTTGTGATTGTGAATAAGTCTCACGAGATCTGATAATTTTATAAATGGGAGTTTCCCTGCACAAACTCTCTTCTCTTGTCTGCCACCATGTGAGAAGTGCCTTTCACCTACTTCCATGATTGTGAGGCCTCTCCAGTCACATGGAACTATGAGTCCATTAAAACTGTTTTTCTTTGTAAATTACCCAGTCTCGGGTATGTCTTTATTGGCAGTGTGAAAATAGACTAGTACACCTTCTATCTCTGAACTGAGGAAGTTACTGTTTTGCATCAGTTTCGTACCATCAAGTTTCTGAGTGGCTTATATGGCTAATTAAGGGAAGACCTTAAAAAAAGTGAGATAATAACCCACCTAATTATTATTTTTTAAGTGAATTTCCAGGTATGGCATATATGGCTAATGAGCACTACCATGATCTTGTCACAATTTTCAGGTTTGATATTATCTGATCATGGGAATAATCATTACATGGATTTCTACCTTATTAATAAGAATAGATTGGAATTGGGAGCACAGATTATTTTCATCTCTGCTATCAACCACTCCAGTGACCCTATGCTTTCACGATTGTTCAATTATATAGAATCACAGACAAGAAGAATACAGCAATAATTAACCTGGTCTCAGGTGATCCATCCTAGATGAATTAGTCAAGATTTATGTTAAGGAATGTTAAAGAATTGGCTTACATGATTGTGAGGACTGGCAAGTCCAAAATCCACACAGAACAGGTTGGCAGGCTGGAGACCCAGGGAAGAGTTGATGTTGCAGCGCTAGTCCAAAAGCAGTCTGGAGGGAGAATTCCCTCTTTCTTCAGGGGACCCCAGTCTTTTTCTCTCAAGGCTTTCAACGAATTGGATGAGATCCACTCACATTACGGAGAATAATCTGCTTTACTCCAAGTCTACTGATATAAATGTGAATCTCATCTAAAAAAATTCTTCCACAGAGACATTTAGACTGATATTCGGCCGAATAACTGGTACTATGGCTTCAGCAAGTTGACACGTAAAATTAGCCATCACATTAACATTCGTACTTCCTAATAAAAATAATCTGATTTGGTCAGTTTGCTACTCTGTAATATAAAATACTAAATTGGGAAATGTTTTTCACTGATGTGTTAGAGGCTGTTGGCTTCTTTCATGTCCACTGTGTAATACTCTTTATACTTTCACTGATCCCTGGGATCTTTGATTGTGAGTCAGGAATCAGGGGAGGGTTTGGAAGATGCCTATGAACCATGGCAAATGATGCAAAGAGAACTGTTAGGAATCATTTCCTTAGAAATAGACAGAGAATAAGGCAGGCACTTAGAATTTCAATACTTTCTCTCAAACCTACATCCAAAATGTGTATGTCAATTTGCAATTCTATCAGCAATAAATGTGCACTGAATAGAAAGTTAGAATGATATTAATCCCTTTAAAATTTTCTCATTTCTCTAACAGGTATAAAATGAAATGCCAAATTGTTGTCATTTTCATTTATTTGAATACCAGTGAGGATGAATTTCCCCAAGTGTTTTTTTCTTTTCCCCTTGAGCAAATGTTTATTCATATTATTTATCCATTCATCTGTTAAAATGTTACAGTATTCTTTATAGATTTGAGTGAGCTTTTTATGTACTGAAGATATTAACCTCTTTATACCTTTATCATGTCGAATATAAGCACTTCACATTTAGATACTTGTCTCATATTTTAGTTGTATTTAATTCCAGAAGTATAAAATCGTGTATTTTCAAATCTTTCAATTTGTTCTTTATTACTTTTTTCTTTTGTTTCAAAATGTATCATTCCTCATTCCTTTACACATCTAAAAAATATTCTCTTTTATTCTTGGCTTATATACATATATATACATATATATGTACACATATATATCTATATCTATATCTATATATAGATATAAAGTAAGTTTCAAGACTACCTACAGTCTATTTGAGAGAATGGTATCTACTCCATTAAACACTCAATTTTCTTTATTCCTATATACTTGTGAGATTATATATTTGACTAAAAAGTAAGATATATGTGTACAAATATGTACATAAACATGTATATGCAATTGTATGCATATTTATCTACTAGTACATACATATGTATATATAGAAATGTCTATGTCTATCATTTATTTAAAAAGAAACCTCTTTCTCTTGACAAGGAATTATCCGTCTGACAAAGTATTAATAACCAGAATATATAAAGATCTCAAATCACTGAACAGAAAAATAAATTAACAATTCAATTAACAAATGGGCAAAATATCTGAATAGACATTTCTCAAGAAAAGACATACAAATAGCAAACGAGTATATAAAAAGTTTCTCAACATTATTGATAATCGGTGAAATGCACATCAAAACTACAAGGAGGTATCATCTCGCCCCAGTTAAACTGGCTTTTATACAAAAGACAAGCAATGACAAATGCTGGTGAGAATGAGGAGAAAAGAGAACCCTCGTACACTCGGTGTGAATGTAAATTAGTACAGCCAAGATGGAGAACAGTATGGATGTCCCTCAAAAAACAAAAATATATTTACCATGTGATCCAGCAATCCCATTGTTAGGTATATACCCAAAAGAAAGGAAATCAGTATATTGAAGAGGTATTGCTTTCAATGGCAAAAATTGTAATTACTTTTATATCAACCTAATATATGCACTCCCATTTTTATTGCAGTAGTGTTGATAATAGCCAAGATTTGGAAGCAACCTGAGTGTTCATCAACAGATGAATGGATAAAGAAAATGTGGTACATATAAACAATAGAACACTATTTAGCCATAAAAAAGAATAAGATTTTGTCATTTGCAACAACATGGATGGAATTGGAGGTGATTAGATTAAGTGAAATATGCCAGGTGTAGAAAGTCAAACTTTGAATGCTCTTGCTAATTTATGGGAACTAAAATTTAAAACAGTTGAACTTATGGAGATAGACAGTAGAATGATGGTTACCAGAAGCTGGGAAGAGTAGGGTACAGGGGAAGTGAGAATAGTTAGTGTATACAAAAATATAGTTAGATAGAATGAATAAGATCTAGTATTTAATAACTCAACAATGACTACCACCAACAATAAATTATTATACATGTAAATATAACTAAAAAGGTACGATTGGCCGGGCACGGTGGCTCACGCCTGTAATCTCACTACTTTGGGAGGCCGAGGTGGGCGGATCACCTGAGGTCAGGAGTTCAAGACCAGCCTGGCCAACATGGTGACACTCCGTCTCTACTAAAAATATAGAAAATTAGCTGGGCGTGGTGGCAGGCACCTGTAATCCCAGCTACTCAGGAGGCTGAGGCAGGAGAATCCCTTGAACTTGGGAGGCAGAGGTTGCAGTGAGCAGAGATAGTGCCACTGCACTCCAGCCTGAGCAACAAGAACGAAACTCCATCTAAAAAAAAAAAAAGCATAATTGCACTGTTTGTAACAGAAATAGATGATAAATGCTTGAGGGGATGAATACCCCATTTACCCTGATGTGATTATTATGCATTGTATCAAAATATTTCATGTACCCCATAAAAATTTCAAAAAAGAAAAAAAGAGAAAGAAATTTCTCGTCAATACCCATTTCAAGGTGCATCATAAGGTTGGAAGTATGCCATTTTCTAAACTTACACAATTCCTATTTTGTTCAGGAAAACATATGCTTAGTTATAAATAGTCATCCCTCCTTACTTTCCTGCAATAGGAATAGAGATGTGACCATGCCCTGGTCAATTAGACGTAAATAGAAATCAATGAATGGGGCACCTGAATAGTAATTTAAAGGGAGCCATATTTAGTTGGTCTATTTCTTTAGCTGTTTATCTTTCTCCTTTTCTCCTTTGTCCTATCTAGAATAAGCATCTGATACCTGAAGGTAAAACAGCTCTCTGGGGGAAGTGAGAATAAAAGCCACACATTGGGGTTGGTGTAACAGAAAGCTGGAATTATCTGGGTTTTTAATGGCATCGTGGAGAAGTCTTACCAGCCTTGACTTACCTATGTCTCCCCCAGTTTTGGTATGCAAGAAGAAAGACTTTTGTGTTGTTAAGCCAGGGTAGGCAGTTTTCTGTTTTCTGCAGCTCAATGCAGGCCTAACAAATGCATTTACTTCTATCTAGGACTTGTAAGGCTTTTTATTTATCTATACCACTGAAAATGGCAAATAAATCATATTTCTTGCTTCTAAAACAATTACCAGTTTTGTTTTTAAACATTACATAAGATAATATAATGTTTATAGAGACAATTTAATTTTAAAGAAACAGGGAAGTTAAATAAAACAATGCATATTTCATCTCTGTTATAGAAAACACATTGATCTAAGCCATGGGCCCACATCTATAATTAAGCCATAGCCCTTGACACAAAGCGTTCGCATTCTAGTGGGTAAGAAAAATGTATATGGATAGTTGTGACACTGTCTGACAAGTGCAATAAATATAATATTTCCAAAGCTCAATCCAAACCCTTCTCAAAATCATTTTTTTACTTTTTCTTTATTTCTCAAAATCATTTTCCTTTTATCACAGGGCAGCATTATTAACTCAAGTCCCATCACTCACCCAAGACTCAAATTTCAGGATCTTGCTTCTCCTTCATGCTTGCAATCAATCCAATTTCCCTTAAATGTGCACCACATCTATCTCCATTTACGGTACCACTGTTTATATTTAGCAACCACCTAAGAATTATTGCCCTAGCCAGTTGACGGTCTTCTGTATCCTTCTTCTTTTTTAACTCCTTTATGTTTTTATACCTGTTACCACAGTCATAAAAGTTTTTTTCTTTAAAATCTGTTTTTGTTTCCCAACATCTACCAGATAAAACCTAACTCCTTAAGGTGACTGTTGTGTTAGTGAGGGTTCTTCAGGGAAACAGAATGAATGGAGTAGTTATAAATAAAGAGATTTATTATGAGAGGTTAACTTATGCCTGTATGGAGGCTGAGAAGCTCCATGATCTGCTCTCTGCAAGTTGGAGGGACAGGAAATCCAGTGGTATAGTTCCAGCCCAAGTCCAAAGGCCTAACACCTGGGGAAAAAAGGGTGTAAGTCCATGTCCAAGTCAAAAGGCCAGAGAACCAAGAGCTCCAGAGGATAAAAGAAGAGAGATGGTCCAGCTCAGCAAAGGAAGTGAATTTGCCTTTCCTCTGCCTGTTTGTTCTATTCAGGCCCTCAACAGATTGGATCATGCCCACCCATGCTGGGGCAAACCATCTTCTTTACTCAGTCTATGGATTCAAATACTAACATGCTTCCAGGGACACCTTCATCGACACACCCAGAAAGTAATGTTTTACCATCTTTATGGGCATCTCTTAGACCTGTCAAGTTGACAAATAAAATTAACCATCACATCTGATAAGGCCTATAACCCAAACTAGGTGCCCACAGCATAAGTGCCAGCCACCGTGGGCAACTGGGAGTTCCCGGAATGTGTCATGCTCTTTCAGGGCCCCTCCCTATGCTGTGGGAACCCTTCTATTCTCTTCTCTACCTGACTTGTAAGAGTCTTTGTGGAAGCTTTTCTTTTCTTCCCTGGTAACTTTAATTCTCTACCTTTGCCTGGCTCATAGGACTTTCTTCATTTTTTCCTTCGTTGTCTCTCTCTCTGCCTTCCCTTCTTCTGCCTCTTTCTCCTATTCCCTCTTTCTTTTTCTCCATTGTTCCCTTCCTTGCTTTATTTTTTACTTTCTTCCTTTTCTTTCTTTCTTCCTCTTCTCCCTAATCTTTATACTAGAATAATTTGTTGATATATTTGTGCTTCGTAAAAGTCCATGAGGTCCTTGCAATAGGTCACTTTGTGTTACAAAGAACCTGTTTTTTTTTTTATTTTTTCATCAAGATGTTAAGATCTAATTTCAAAACATATGGAAATAATTGCATACATTTAACATTACTGTTAAAAAACTCTCCTAAATCCTTCAGGAAAAAATAATATTATTTTTGAGACAGGGTCTCACTCTGTCACCCAGGCTGGAGTGCAGTGGCACGATCATGGCTCACTGCAGCCTTGAACTCCTAGGTTCAAGCAATTCTCTCATGTCAGCTTCCTTAGAAGCTGAGGGTACCAGTGCTACTGGCATCTAGTGGGTAGAAACCAGGGATGCCATTAAGCATCTTATGATACACAGTAAAGTCCCCATCTTCAACCAATAATTCAGTCCAAATATCAATTGTGCTGAGGTTGTTAGGCCCTGGTGTAGAGGTTTAAAGATTCTGGAGTTAATCAGACTTGCTTTGTATCCTAAATCTGTCTATTAGGTTCTCTGAAACCTAAGTATCGTCATATATACAACAGGAAAAATAAGTTTCACCTTAGGGTGGTGTAATGGCCAAATGAACTAATCCATACAAAACACTTACCCACTTATCACAGTGTCCACAGAATAAGCACTTACCATATATGTTATTATTATCACTATTTTTATTAACACTTCTCAGTTCAAAATGAATAAAGAAATTTCCAAATTAAAATGAAAGACATATACTACAATTCTAATAAAAATGTATTTCATACAAAAAAATTTACGTACAATTTTTACCATCCTGCAGTAGAAGTGAAATATTTCTTGCATTGCTACTCATTGGCACAATTGTTGGCTTTTGGTAACTTTTTTCATAACTGAAAATTGTTGCTCAAATATTTCTGTTATACCAAAGGAGTAACTCAGTATATGTGCAAATAAGTCGTTTAAAATAGTTACCAAATACCATCAAACATATTATTTCTCTCCTGATTCAGTTCCCTTGGGTCAAAAGTCCTTATTCTTGGAGCTGGTAGAAAGACTTTCTCCACTGACACTATAAACGTTGTCTCTCTTGAGATATCTTATGTTTGTGTCAAGCTTGCTATCTTTAGGTACTCATAAAGTCATCAGTGTTTAAAGGAGCAGACCATGACAGGGTCCTTTCCGCAGCACTGGGCCATCTCTTGTCACGGGCACCCAGGTATCTCATAAAAGTCTATCATGCAAGTAGTGTCTTCAATGTCTTCTCTCTGGTTCTCATTTCTCACAAGCGATTTCTTGAATTCTTGGAAAAAGTTTTTCATAGTAAGAAGAAATAATTCAAACACAGCTCTGTGTCTACCCTACTTTTCAAAAATTATCTCCTCTGCAACTTCATTTTAACAAAAACCTGCAAACCAAACAACAACTTTAAAGGTAAACTTTGATTAAACACAAGAATTTATATTCCCAAAAAACAAAGAACTTAATCTCTTCACTGTGAGCTACTAATAAGATAATGGAAAATTGCTTTATATTTTTATATCTTAAGGTGTACTCTGGATGATTTGTATCATGTAAAGACACAGACTGCCCTGAAAACACATTGAAGTTTCTCTGAGGATAGAAATTGATTTCAATTTTTCTCTTCTTTCTCTCTCTGTCCCGAACACCCCCTCCCCCACCACCCCACCACAATTTAAGTGTCTAATTAGCTAGAGCATTTTGTTAGGTATAGCATTCTTTCAGAATGTACTCATATAAAATTTGAGCATTGTCTACACTTTTGAATGGGTTGCAGTAAATCCAACCCTATGTTGGTTTACAACTCTTGCAGTAAAATCATGGGATTAGAGAATTCTGCATTGGAATGAATCTTGTAGATCAAAAAACACTGAATTGGAATGTATTTTGTAGGCTATTGGGTTCTAAATTTGGATATAAGGAAAGCAAAGGAAAGAAATGAGACGATACAAGTAGGCCCCACAGTGAGAGGGGACTGTGCTTCCTAAACTGAGATGGGAGACATGTGAGTTACACATAAGTTAATAAACTAAATACACATATAATTGGCTTACTTAAGGAAGAGGTCTAAGATACAGACCCTGAGCATAGTATTATAGAGATTGTATCGTAGACACATGCCATCTGGGTTATTTGTCTAAGTACCTACAACCAAAGTATTCTCCAACAGAGATAATTAGGGGAAAAGACAGGACATTCTATATGATTTTTAAGAAAGGAGAATGAAGTGGAACAGAGTACTCGTGAAAGGTTCATACTTCAGAAATAGACGGTTTGCTATGGTTTCCATAGAAGAATAAAATAAATGATAATCTGTCAGCTTAGATTGCTCTTAGAAAGCAAAGAAAGCAGTGTGGTGATTCTGCAAGAGCTAAAAACAGAACTACTATTTGACCCAGCAACCCCATTGCTGGATATATACCCAGAGGAATATAAATCGTTCTACCATAAAGACACATGCATGCAAATTCTCGTTGTGGCACTTTTCACAATAGCAAAGACATGGAATCAACCTAAATGGCCATTAAGGACAGATTAAATAAAGAAAATGTGGTACATATACACCATGGAATACTGTGTAGCCATAAAAATATCATATCTTTTGGGGGAACATGGATGGAGCTGGATTCCTTTATCCTTAGCAAACTAACACAGGAAACTACAATCAAATACCACATGTTCTTACTTATAAGTAGGAGCTAAATGATGACAACTCATGGACACAAAGGGAACAATAGACACTGGAGCCTACTTGAGGGTGGAGAGTGGGAGGAGGGAGAGAAGCAGAAAAAATAACTGTTGGGTACTAGGCTTAGTAACTGGGAGATGAAATAATCTGTACAACAAACTCCCAAGACATGAGTTCACCTGTATAACAAACCTGTGCACGTACTCCTGAACCAAAAATAAAGCTTTTCTAAAAAAAGAAAGCAAAGAGCAGACCCAAATAACGTTTGTAGTACCTGAAGACTTATGTGCAAAATAGATCAATCAACAGATATATGCTGAATGAATTAACAAACCCAAAGAAAAGTTTTCTGTGTTTTTTGTTTTTCACAAAAGACGCTGTGTCTGTCTGATAATATATTTGAGGGAAGATTCGCATTTTGGAGGCCTTCATATTACAGAAAGTCAACGCTTACATGTATTATTTTTATGTCTATAAAAATAATGACTAAGCCAACATGAGAATCATAATAGTGTTTCCTTATTATCTTCTGTGACCAGTTTCAGTGTCCTTAAGGAGGGGCGATATGAAAATATATTATCAGTTATTATGTGCCTTTGTCTTGTTTACCTCGCAACCTTCTTGCAAACTTCTGATAAAATATATGTGTGCAATAAATATTTGTTCATTGAGAAAGAAAGGCTATGGAAAAAAAGAGAAGGGAGAGATAAAAGTAAGGCTTTGAGTTATCAAAATGAAGTTTTCTAAAGCAAATTTTTTTGTTTCTGAATTCTGGAAATACAGAAGAAAACAAACAAATGAACAAGCAAACAATGAATAATTTCTAAAATTTTCCAGTCT
This sequence comes from Gorilla gorilla gorilla, assembly GCF_029281585.2. NCBI lineage: Eukaryota > Metazoa > Chordata > Mammalia > Primates > Hominidae > Gorilla > Gorilla gorilla. The sequence goes on from NC_073246.2 coordinate 32,166,290, forward strand.
TGGGTTCTACCTGAGTATTATTTGTCCCATACAGAAAATCCCACTTTCCCTTCTTTCCCTCTAATGCCCACCTACTTCTTCCAAATCAAATTAGTCTTTTTGAATCATGCTAAGACACCACCATGAATAACTTATGGTTGTTTTATAGAATTATTTATTGACTTTCAAGAAGATGATTCTACCTTATTAACTGCTAGGTTCTGCACCGAAAAATTGAGAGTCTGTAGTCTCTTTAAAAGGCAACTAATTTAACAAGGAAAGATTCACCAATCTCTTTCCTGTCATTTTCCAGAAAAAAAAAAGTTTTGAATAATTTATTACCAGTTTCCTATTAGTAAATCAACACACGGCATAAATAAATGATTTCTTGTAGCTGGGGTTGTCCTTGTCATTAGAAATAGGTAACCAGGGCCTTTTATGCTTGATGATAAATGTTTTTCCAAATATTTTGATTAAAAAAAATTTTTTTTTTTTTTGAGATGAAGTTTCGCTCTTGTTGTCCAGGCTGGAGTGCAATGCTGTGATCTCCACTCACTGCAACCTCCGCCTCCTGGGTTCAAGTGATTCTCCTGCCTCAGCCTCCCAAGTAGCTGGGATTACAGGCATGTGCCACAATACCCCGCTAATTTCGTATTTTTGGTAGAGATGGGGTTTCACCATGATGGCCAGGCTGGTCTCAAACTCCTGACCTCACGTGATCCACCCGCCTCTGCTTCCCAAAGTGCTGGAATTACAGGTATGAGCCACCACGCCCAGCCTTGATTAACTTCTTAAATAAAATTAAGTGTTTACTCACTTTACTCTCCCATGGATTTGGAACACTGGCAGGTGGTTAAAAGTATTGTTAGAAATTAATTGATCCCAGGCCAGGAGGGGTGGCTCTCGCCTGTACTTCCAGAACTTTGGGCAGGATCACTTGAAGTCAGGAGTTCAAGACCAGCCTGGCCAACATGGTGAAACCTCGTATCTACCAAAAATACAAAAATTAGCTGGGTGTGGTGCCAGGTGCCTGTAATCCCACCTACTCTGGAGCTTGAAGCAGGAGAATTGCTTGAACCCAGGAGGTGGAGACTGCAGTCAGCTGAGATGGCACCACTGCACTCCAACCTGGATGACAGTGAGACTCCACCTCAAAAAACAAAAAGAAATTAATTGATCCCAGAAATCTCATCTAATATCCACAATGAAAGTTTAGGGTAGTCAAGATATAGGCCACACTTTTAGATGTCAGATATTGAATCAGCTATGTCAATGTAGACATGATCCGCTCTATGGTAAGATATGTTGTCTGCTGCTTGCTATGCCTACTGTAGGCGCTCAGTAAAGATAGCGGGATGGAAATGTAAATACATGTATAAATTCAATCTTGGATTGCAGGTTTCTCCTCAGAAAAAAAATACAAAAGTGACAGTTTTTCATGATTTAGCACGATTACCATGATTCACAGCTTCTTTCTTCTCTCTCTCTCTCTCTTTTTCTTGGTGGCATAAGGACAAACTTTATTGAGAACAGCACTAGTTCTCTTTCTCCTGCCCGGTCTTGGTTCCCTAGACTATCCAGTCTGGCGGGCAGCAATGAGACCCACTTTGGCCAGCAGAGGCATCTCTGCGGATGGTGGAGGGCTTGCCGATGTGCTGGTGGCTGCCACCTCCCTCCGAAATGATGCTCCACAGGGTTCACGTTCACACCTCACCCCATACTTGTGGCCAGCAGTTCCTCTTTGCCTTATATCTGTGGTATGGCCAGCCAGCCTTCAGGATGGGTTTGTCAATTTGGCCACCTCCAGCCACCACACCAACCACAGCTCTGTTGGCTGAGGAGGTAACCTTCTTGGAGCCAGAGGGTAGCTTTACACGGCTCTTCTAGGTCTCAGGATTGTGGGAGATAACTGTGGCATAGTTCCCTGATGCCTGGGTCAGCTTGCCACGGTCTCTAGGCTTCTTCTCCAAGCAGCACATGATTGTACCTCTCAGGCATGGTACCCACAGGGAGAACATTGCCAATGTTGAGCTGGGCAACGTTTTACTATTTCATATTAAAATGAGGTTTAATATTTTATAATAATGGTGCTAGAATTTCAATTCATAATTTGAAAATGTAACACGCATTTTTTTAAAAACTGTCTCTCAAGCCCTCCACAAAATGTGACCTCTTCCCACAATCAGTTGAGACTTGCAGTGGCAAACCCCTCTCTTGCTGAATTTGATTGATCCACCTTCTATCCTGATTTCCGTGGAGACCCTGGGCTGGTGCTGATGGAGCATTTTTTGTCATGGGGGAGGAAATGATCCTTTCAGAACATTTAGCAATGAAAGCAGTGCAAAAATAAATCGACGTCCCTGACCTTTCTCTCTCCCTATTTTTGGCACCAAACCTTTTACTCCAAGTTGTCATTTTTCTACCCATGCTCAGAATCACCTTCTTATTCTCCAGGTGTTCCTAAAACTTCTCCATAAATTTCTCAGTGGCATCTCCATTTCTTTCTATTTCCAGTTATGTCCCCATGGCTGGCTTTGAGACCGTTAGTATCACGTATTAATTATTCATCTTCTGTCATCTTCCTACCTTACATTCCACTACTGGTAGTAATTTAGCTGATTATTTTTTGTATTTTCAGTAAAAGCCTTGTTAAATGAAAATCCTTAAACATGTATTCTGTGAACAGGTTCACACCATTATCTATAATAATAATACAGATTGAGTATCCTTAATCTGAAAATCCAAAATTCAAAATGTTTCAAAATCCAAAACTTTTTTGAAAAATTTTATTTTATTTTAGGTCCTGGGATACTTGGGCAGAATGTGCAGGTTTCTTACATAGGTAAACGTGTGCCATGGTGGTTTGCTGCACCTATCCCAAAACTTTTTCAGCAGTGACATAATATTAGAAGGAAATGCTCCTTGGAACATTTCAGATTTGGGATTTTCAAATTTGGGACGCTGAACCATTGTAATGCACATATTCCATGATCCGAACAAATCTGAACTCCAGAATGCCTTGGTCCCAAGCACTTTGGATGAGGGATACTCAATCTGTAATAACAGTAGCTGTGGTAATAGCTATCTTTCACTAAGTAGCTACATTATTCCTGGTACATTTCTAAGCTCTTTAAAACATATGTATTGTCTCATTTAGCCCTTACCATCACTTGATGGAGTTTTATTGCAATCCCTATTTTACAGACGAGGAAACTGACATGGAGAGTCTGAAAGTAGCATCTCAGGCCACATGCTTGTAGGCCTACAATTCAAACTCAGGCTCTTCTGCCTGGAGACTTTATGCTTTACTATTCTATACCGCTCCTAGATGTGGGAGAGCTGACCCACAAGGTTTACATATTCTAAATTTTAGCAACTGATGTCAAATTGACCTTAAAATGGACACTATAAATTTAACTCCCATTATAGTTAGTAATAGTTACAGTTAGTAAGCATGAATAAGACCTGCTATTTGATAGCAAAACAGGTGACAGTAGTCAATAATAATTTAATTGTATATTTTAAAATAACTAAAAAGAGTATAATAAGATTGTGTGTAAAGGGATGGATATCCTATTCTCCATGATGTGGTTATTATGAATTGCATGCCTGTATCAAAACATTTCATGTACCCCGTAAATATATATACCATGTAGCTACAAAAATTAAAAATTAAAATTAAAAAAAAAATTTAACTCCCAGAAATATTGAACAATAGTGGTGCTTTCAGTCTTTTATTTATATCTACTTACCAGATCAGGAAAACCAAAATCTCAGGTCTTAAAATGTGTATTCCTGGGTGTTGAAGGCCGAACGAATGAGGGTCATGATCAACTCAGTATACCACTGAAGGCCATATGAGTAAACAGCAAACTGTTTCTCATGAAAGCAGGATGTTGGCAAACTGACAAACTGGGTCTGCTGCCCAGAAGGAATGCTGAGGGCTGCCACGACCCAGGCACAAGTGTTTCTTGTGTTTAGGCACATCTGAAGCCTGTTAGCAATAAAGTGAACCTGTGATCAATTAAGCAGCTGACCAATTGTTAACTCCTCCTCCCTGCTCTTTCTACTCAATAAATACGAAGGGCTGTAGAAGCTCAGCACGGCTGCCTTTGCTCATTAGGAGCAGGGAGCCCTTTTCTTCTTCCCCTGGCCCCTTCCTTTAAAATAGTTTCTTTTGTCTGAAGCTTTCATTTCTATGTTCTTCCTACTTCGTTCAGTCTCCTAATGACAGTCTCAAGTAGTAACAGTAGTAACTGCCATAGTGACAGTCTCAAGTATTAACTGTGGAAGTCTGCCACACCTGGGGGCAAATTTTAGCTGTAAAAATATACTGTATTCTTCAGTGCATTAGTCTGAATTGTTGAATATTGGAAGTGAAAGAATACAGAGAGGTACTATAGCCTTCTATTTTATGATGGTAAAACCTGAGTATCTGAGGGTTAATATGACTTCCATAAGTTTCCACATAGAAATACAAGGTTTGGGGAGAGCTCAGATGTTTTCTATCTTTTAAAATGCTATTTCTGCTCATCAGCACTGCCTCCTATAACCACTTCTTTAGAAATTACACTTAAGTAAAGGATTTCATGTTGATTATTGACAGATATGCCAAAATACTGTGCTGGACATTGAATGCTCACACTAGAGGTCAAAGAAGGCACCTAGGAAGGCAGGATGTAGGATAATAAGTCCTCTTTTCTAACCCCTTGTACAATTCTCATGAAAAATAAAATGCTAAGAGAATAGAAAATGAAGGAAAACCCTATACGTAGAATCAGCCCGTATGTTTCTGGCTACCCACCAAGCATACTTATTTTAGCATTTGTTTATGATACAGACTTTGTGATTACAAAAGCAGCCATAGATTATCCAAACCACTAATGTGAAGATGAGTAACAGAATTGTGAAATTGGAATGCATCCCAGAATTAATTTTAGATAAAGGCCTATCATGCCATATGACAGACAAGTGATTGAGGTCTAGAGATGCTAAATTACTTGCCCAAAGTAACACTGCTAGTTAGTATCGAAACCAGAATTTGAATTTAAGTTTTCTAAACATATACATTTCCATAAAAGTAAGAATCGATCTACTCAACTTGTTCAACAAATGACTATTAAGGGATTATTAATTGCCAGACAATAATCTAGCCATTGACAATTTGATGGCAAGACAGTTATCTTTACTGTTTCCCTGGCATTTATCACCAGTGGGGTTAGAGAATGTGGAGAATGACTCCCCCACCTCCAAGTCTCAGCTCTCAGTGTTGACTTCCATGTGGTGGGAGCACCACTAGGAAAAAGTTTCTGACCTCCCTCTGTCCATTAGGCAGGTAGAGGGAGGTTTTCTTGTCTGATCAATGGGCTTAGATATGGAATTAGGCATGCTTAATCAGCACCTCCTTTCCTTCCTATCAGGTAGCTTCTATTCTGCTCTACTTCTCTCCTAAGCGTGATTAGGACTCCAGTGGTCTAGCACCGTCTATCTCTAGGTGAATGTCTTAGCCCATTTGGGCTGCTATAACAGAAGTACCATAAATTGAGCCGGTTATCAATAACAGAAGTGTATTTCTTATAGTTCTGGAGTCTGGAAAACAACCAAGGCACTGGTAGACCCAGTATCTGATGAGGGCCAGCTTCCTTGTTGAAGACTGCCAACTTCTGTGTATCTTCACACGGTGGAAGGGGCAAGGCAGTTCTCTCTGATTGTTTTGTAAGAGCATTAATCCCGTTCATAGACGGCTTCTCCCTCATGACCTAATTATCATCTCCTAAATGCTCTATCTCCTAACACCATCAAGTTGGGGGCTAGGATTTCAACATATGAATTTTGGAGGGAACATAAATATCCAGGCCATAGCAACAGCTCAATCTATTTAATTCTGGAATTAATATCAGGAACACCTCTTACCTTTATATAGAGTCACCTATCTCTGTGAGAAGTAATTTCAGTAGTAAAAACAGCAGTTTACTCTTATTTGCTGACTCTTTTATTCTATTTTTCATTTGGTTCAAAAATTGCTGAGGGAAAGGAGTGTTACATTTGGGATCGCCATCAAACCTAACACAAAAATTCAGATCAATTTTTATGTAGCAAAAGTCGAAGGCCCTATAGAAACATGCAAGAGTAGTTTAGAAGATATGAAGGCTGTACTACCTAATTTTAGGTCATGTAATTCTGATTTGCTATCTATATTTTATTTGTGTATTAGTTTCCTTTTTTTTTTTTTTTTTTTTGAGGTGGAGTTTTGTTCTTGTTTCCCGGGCTGGAGTGCAGTGGCATGATCTTGGCTCACTGCAACCTTTGCCTCCCAGGTTCAAGCGATTCTTCTGCCTCAGCCTCCCGAGTAGCTGAGATTACAGGCACCCGCCACCAGGCCCGGCTAATTTTTTGTATTTTCAGTAGAGTCAGGGTTTCATCATGTTGGCCAGGCTGGTCTCGAAATCCTTACCTCAGGTGATCCACCCACCTCAGCTTCCCAAAGTGCTGGGATTACAGGCATGAGCCACTGTGCCGGGCCTAGTTTGCTTTTAATAATGGGCCCGTCTTTGCTTCTGAAATAGGCATCTTTTATACTGAAATGATATTATAATTCACTAGAGAGAGATTCATTACAATGTGTGCCTATTCTAAACCTCACCCAAGAGTTTCTTTGCTCACATATGTATAGGATAGTGACTCATACCACAGACCTCTGAGGTATAATTAAAGCAAAAACCTAAAATATTTTCTTCTTTAAGGAAAAAAAACAGTCTTCTGGTCAACTACGTATTAAATGCACTTATGATTTTTATAGATGTAGCCTAAAATGACAAGTATATAGCATAAACTCTTAGAGTTAGCTCAAGAACAAAGGCGGTCTGTGATGGTTATGAAGGTATGGTCTGTTTTAAACGTTACTTGTTATGTTCTGTCAACAGGGGGCACTAGAGAGTAACAGGCAGGAGGAGAAAGGAACTGTTCCTTCTTTGCCTTTCTGTTTCTGTAATGTTACTGTGGCAATGGCAGTTGGTTCCAGTTCCCCCCTCCCACCTTCTGATTTGAAGAACTAGTCCCATTGAATTCCCACCAGAGACCAGCACACCCCAACAGCAGTGCCCCCTCCATAGAGGTCTGGCTCACCATTCCACAGGGTCCCCCTCTTCCACCATCTGAACTGTGCCTCTCTTCAGAGATCAGTCTCACTCCCCTAGCACTTACTGGATTCTAGCAACCCTGACTTCTTCCCTTTGTCCCAGATCTCACGGGTGAGGCTGCTTCCTGCAATTACTATCCCCATCATCTTGGCATTTCCAGTCCTCTAATACTTGCCTAACCAATTCTCTATATTATATTGCCCTGGTTTCTGTTTTCCTGCATGGACTCTGAGCAGTTGCCCAATGCTAGGCATACCACATACATTTAGGAAAAGTTAAACTCCCAAATGGTCTTTCTCCAACCACTCTGGATCCACAGCTAACATTCAATATCCAACTCAGTTCTAGAACATGTCAGCATCATCCACTCATCAAATCAGTAGTCATGTGAACAGATGGTGCTCAGTAGCACTTCTAGAAGTAAAATGTTAAAGAAGAAAGTTCTCAAACAAAAACCCTTGACCATCATATTTATTGCACAGTATCTTTGCAATTAGGGCAAGGGTCAAAAGCCGGCAATATGAACTGGTTTCTGAGAAATAAGCTTAAATTATTTATGCATTCTTTAAAATTGTTTCTAAGATACATTATTTTACAACTAAAGTTGCCTCCAGGCAAGAATATTGAGAGAGAATGAGACAAAGAAAAAGGATGTTTGGGGGTACGGGGCAAAGGAAACAGAACTGCTTGTGCTTGCCTTATGTTGAAATTCCATTCTTCAGACTGATTTAGCAACTATAATAAAACTCAGTCAGCAGTTTGAAAAACTAAACAAAAATTCTCCTCGTTGCTTTTTCTGAGCCTGTAAAAGATTGTAGTTTTTAATGATAATCCATTTGTGGAGTCTTCCATTGCCCACCATCTCTCCCTGTGATCAGGTTATATTCTGGTGCCCGGCTATAATCAACTTTTGATCTTCAGCATTCCTTGAGTTTCTAAATATGATGATCTCACCTGTCAGTGTGCCTCTCCTTTCTTTGTTTGCATTTTCCTTTTATTTTATGGCTGTAGAAATAAACACATGTTATCTCTGGATCTTCATATCAGGAGGGGATATATGACTTGATAAGCTTTCTCACCAGCTGTTGAAAATAGTCAGATTCCAGCCCAACCAAACTGGAGTTAATATGTTGCTTGCAAAAATATGTCAGACTTTTTATTGTGTTACTCTTTTAAAAGGTTAATAATTGTAGAGTTTAAATGGTCAAGGTTAAGGTGAACCTTATTATTACCTGATTATGATATTTAATGTCTTTAGTTGTGAAATCAGTTCCATCAGACATGGGGCCTGGTGTCTACTGAAAGCTTTAATGATCTGGCCCGGGGTCCAAGCAGATTTTACTAGTACACTTAGGTACATGTGTTTTACAAGAAGGGTGGAGTCTCTCAGTTAAAATGACTGCAGTTTGCAGCTTCTCTTCCGAAAATTAACTCATGGAGGAAATTCTGGTCTCCTATGGCACTTCCTCTGTTTTTCTTCTTTTGAAACATAAATTAGCATTAGCCCAAACACAGGGTCTTGAGGAAATATATAAGTTAGGTATAAAGCTTCCATTGGTAGCTCTTGGCAATTCAGTAATTAAGGTGTAACAAAACTAAATGCATCTCTACTGATTTAATGGCTTATTTGTGACATGTAATGAAAATATGCCTGTATCTTTAAAAGACATTGCCTGGGCTTAGATGGATTCTGATAAACACTTTGGGAAGGGAACATGCGGAAGGAAGGCATAGTTAAACACCATAAAAAAATTTAACAGAGGTTGGGGCCAGGAGTGTTGGCTCACGCCTGTAATCCCAACACTTTGGGAGACTGAGGCAGATGGATCACCTGAGGTCAGGAGTTCGAGACCAGCCTGACCAACATGGAGAAACCCCTTCTCTACTAAAAATACAAAATTAGCTGGGCATGGTGGCTCATGCCTGTAATCCCAGCTACTCGGGAGGCTGAGGCAGGAGAATCGCTTGAACCCAGGAGGCAGAGGTTGCGGTGACCCGAGATCGCACCGTTGCACTCCAGCCTATGCAACAAGAGTGAAACTCTGTCTAGAAACAAAACAAAAACAACAACAACAACAAAAAAGCACAGTTTATATCTAGAATGATAGAATCATCATATTTTAGAGGTGTAAGTGTTCATTAAATCCAACCTCCTCTTTTTTTCTGGTAGGGAATCTGAGGCCCTGAGACAAAATGTGGCAATACCAGCACTAGAGAATAACCTCCTATTCCCAAGCCCAGTCTCCTTTTACGACTCTGTGCCCTGTCTCTTGTCTCCAGTCATCTGCCTGACTTGGCTGCAGTGACAGGCATCATCTCTACTTCCCACAAATATGCATGTGGTCCCACAGGCCACCAGGCAACTATCCAAATGGCCTTTAGATTTTATGTAGAAAAGTTGAAGGACTGTTCACTTGCAAGAATTCATTGGTTTTATATTTTAAAGACTTAAATGATCCGGGAAATTGCTTTCTTGGTCCCAAGTTCTGTCTCAGGATAGCAAAATATATAGGGCATCCCTGCGATCGGACACAGACTTCTAAAATCAACACGATGTTTCTAACAGCCTTGTTCACTGATACCCTCAACCCTATTTGGTAGTGATCATGAAAACCCTCTGCCTTTAACAGTTTATTTTAGAATATGTTGCATAGCTATTTCTGAAGCTATTTACATGGAGATAATGATAAATATGCACCAAGTTTCATGTATGGAATAAAGTTTCATAACTTGGTAAACAGATGTTGACGGCATGGAATGATGTTTTGCAATCACTGAAAACAGCAGAACTTCTGGGCTTGGGACTCGGGTTGAGGTCCCCTTATGCTCTTGATTACCGCAGAATGTGAGCCTACACTGGAATCAGAAGAATAAAATTGTGCCCTAAATTTAGATTAGAGAAGGATTTGGGGCTGGTTTTGTGTCTGGTTAAACCATCATCACCTAAAATTATTGTTTCAGTGTGTGCTTCCTGGGAATATGTATCCCAGAATATTTTTTGAATTTTTATTTTTAGAGCAAGACAGAGTCTTGCTCTGTTGCCCAGGCTGGAGTGCAGAGGGGTGCAATTATAGCTCACTGCAGCCTCGAACTCCTGGGCTTAAGTGATCCTCTCATCTCAGCTTTCCAAACAGCTGGGACTATAGACATAATCATGCCCAGCTAATTTTTATATTCTTTTCTTTTTTATTTTTAGAGGTGAAGTGAAGTCTTACTACTTTGCCCAGGCTGGTCTTCAACTCCTGGCCTGAAGCCATCCTCCCATCTCAGCCTCCCTAGTAGCTGAGATTACAGGCTCAAGCCAACATAACCAGCTCTTCCAGGAGTTGTGTATAATAGTTTCTCTGCCATGGTATAGCTGCGGTTGAGAAAACCTTCACTGTGCCTTCACATTCAGGTTGGTTAGGTACTTTTTAGACTAATGAGTTCATGCATTCTCTGGAATGAGTAGAGAAATGTTCCTTGAAAACCACCACAACTATCTTGATCAGATAGAGCTGTCATACCCGGTCCCTGGAATACTTGTGCTTTTATATTATGTTTCTATTAATATTTTATAACACTACTATGGTTTTTTTTAATCTAAAAGCAGAGAGAACTGTAGATGTTCTATGCTTCAGGCTGGATTGCACTGTTACACTTAAAATCTCTATTACCTATCTTTCAAGAGAGGCAAGGAAAAAAAAGGAAAAAAAATATGCTGGCTAAGTTCTCTCTTCTTTATCAACAGTTTTCTAAGTTATGGAGATAACATTCTTTATTATGATAATTATGCCCATGTCTTAAACCAATAATTAAAATAGAAAAAAAGCAGTAAATATGTATTTTCAAAAATAGTAGAACTATGACTTCTGGATATATACATAATAAGTTTAAGAATCATGATGAAAAGACATATATGTGTATTCATACACATCTATAAGCTCACATACCTATTCACAATTATTCATAAAGTTAGCATAGTTATTGCCTTTATCTGATTCCAAGATAATCTTCAAAGAACCCATTAGCTTTAGTAGAAATTCAAACTTTAGTCATCATCCACATTAAGAGTTTGTAAGAGATGGAATTCAGAGAGTCAGATGTGACTTACCGTGGTGAGGAGGCCTGGGGCAGGATGAGATTAATTCATCTCCAGTTTGAGGATCTTTCTAGTTTATTGGGATGCCAAGGTTATGTGTTTTCAAGTCAATGATTCTCATATGAGGCCAGGAAGGGGAGTTGCTGGAAAATGTTTAAACAATCCTCTTCCCTGCCCTTTCCTTTCCTTTTACATGCTTTCCCTTACCTTCCTTTTCCCATTCCTCTTTATCTCCACCCCATTTCCTTCTCTCTTCTTGTTGATGGCGGTGGCCCATGCTACGTGTTCCAAGCCAGAAATTAAGAGCGCTCTTGACTAAAGTTATACCTTTTTCTTTGAAAATTTACTTGTTTATTCCTATTCTAGACTATTTCCCTCGAATTCAGGCAAGATCAGGAGTACAAGTTCTAAATTTTATAAGGTTCTTCCCCCAACTTTTAGTTCTGTTTGGAACCAGTTCTTAAATATTTTAATTTGTAGATATTGCCTCCATGTGAGACATTCTCATGTGCCATCTTGCTCTATGTGTTGTGGAATGAAAATGTATGTAATTCAGTACTTCAGGAAAATGTTCTTTCCCAGAGGGAAAGGCTACCTATGGCCAGGCACAGTGGCTCACACCTGTAATACCAGTGCTTTAGGGGGCCAATATGGGAGGATTGATTGAGGCCAGAAGTTCCAGACCAGCTCTTCAAAATAGACCCCTTCTCTGCATAATAATAACAATAATAATAATAATAAAACTTAGCCAATTGTGGTGGCGCACACCTATGGTCACAGCTACTCAGGGGGTGAGGCTGCAGGATTGTTGAAGCCGAAGATTTTGAAGCTACCGTGAGCTATGATTGTGACACTGCACTCCAGCCTGGGAGACAAAGCAAGGTCCTGTCTCTAAAAAAATAAAAAATAAAGATTACATATGCTGGGCACAAATTGTTCCTGGCATCTTTCCTTTAGTTTCCTAACTTAAGGCATCAAATGGAGTGTAGATGGCACAATCTGATCTTGGAGTACCAATGTTGAGAGGTAGGAAGATTGTAATATTTTTCTTGGGCCCGAAATATTTATACTCCCCTTATATACTTCTTGTTTCATCATCTATTGTTTCTTCTCATAACATTACACTAAAAAAATAAGGAAAATAAGGGTATGTCTGCATTCTATCAAATAAACATCTTCCATTTCAAGTTCAATTTGCATCCTAAGTGTGATAACAATAGAAAAAAGCCATAATGGAATAGAGTGATGTCATCTGATTTACTTTACACCATGAACTCCTTTTCAAATAAATGTAGACTGGTTGTGCCCCCACAATACAAGTCTTCATTAATTAGTTATTTACCAGTTACTTATTGTTAAACCATCTTCCCTTAAATGATAGGTAGTGTGACCTATTTTAGGAAGCACTGTTTTGGGTCCGGAGAAACCACTCTTTGTTACTAACTGGGTTCTGAACACTTTGAAATGGCAAAAAGTTGCAGGCAGAGAACACATATGTCACCTTTATTTTTGACAGTAGAACTAGGTGTGTTAAAACAAATGGCTTTGCCAACACTAAACCCTAGAATCAGACAGAGTTACCCATGTCAGGGTAGCATGGGTCCAGGAGAAGTTCCCTAAGATGGGGAAAGTAGTGGGAGTGGACAGCCCGTGGGCAATTTGTACATGAAAAAAGAAGGGTTCCCAAGAAGGGAAGGGTCAGGGATGAAAGGCGCATGCCCAGTTATTCTTCTTGGATATATCAATCATAAAGGTGTCTTCATCTCTCCAGAGGCTGAGTGAATAAAGGGTTAGAGAGAGGTCAGAAGGATATTTAGGGGAAAGTCATTCCTCATAGGAAACAGTAGTGAGAAAAAAGCTCTTTTAATACCCTAGACTACTACAACAAAAATAATTTAGATTCTGGCTCTAGCTTCCTAACTAACTAGCTCTAAAACCTTGGATTGTGGTTCTCAATCACATCCTCTACAGAAAAAAAGGCTGTAGAGTTGGTGAACTTTAGGGCCTCTTCCCTTTTATAATACAACAAAATTACTGTCATTTGTCATTTGTTGAGCACTAGTCCTAGGCACTGTGTCAGAGCATCTTACACTCTCCTTTATTTAATTCTCAGAAAGTCCATCACTCTATAAAAATCCAGAGGGCTAAATGATGGTTTATGTTATAAAAGTTAAGTAGAATAGTCGGGATTGCAACTCAAGGTCAATGAGTCACTCTGCTCCGCTCATGATATGTGAATTAAGGTGCCATACACAATACATGAAGAAAGAAGCACTTGGTATCTTGGTATTTTTCTTTGAGTCTATCAGCCACCAAATATTTCTCAAAATTACTCAAGATTTATATTACAACCAGCTATTGTAGCACAAAATAGAAATCGAATATCTTCCCCAATCTGGGAGAAAAGAGCTCAGAAACGACTCCTACTTATTAGAGATTACTGAGTAAAGTTGCAAATTGATGAAAAAGACTAGACTCTGTAGTAATACATCCTCAGTGCCTTCACTCCAGGTAAAAAATGGTTCACCGTAAGAAGTCACAACTGTGACAATAATAATCGTCATTATCATAGTTGTTGCCTGAAAGATAGAATTCTGGACTTAAAATCTTTATTTTTTCTATTTTGAATGAAACCATTCCAGATTGAGAATATTTATTCTTTAGATAAAGAAACTTTAACATAATTCTTTGCATTAAATAGCAGAATATGAATTTAAATTTGGGGATTGTATATTTTTGATTTAAAAAATAAGAAAATTACTTTCTACTTTCGAATAATTTTTCCTTTAAATATGTGAGACCCTAGAGTTTGAGGCAGTAAACAATTGCATCGCCCAGAGTTTTCTGGACTCCAGACTGTAAAACACTGAAAACAAAGGTGAGAACTGAGCTTCAAATGCTATTCTGATTTGTCAGTAACTTGACTGTAGGTACATAGCTTGGGGACTCGCTGAGTCCTGTCAATCAGATTAAACTCACAGAGAGAAAGAACAAGAACCATGGGCATAATGAGTAGTTGAAGACAGGAAACATTTTATTAGATCAGCTCTGAGACAACACCTATGCACATCTGATCAAGAATTCAGTTTGCTTCTGATTCTAATTCTGCAGTAATCTAGAAACCATGATTCCAGCCAGCACTGATACAAGTGGAAATTTTAGCATGGACAGTACAGTATTGGGGGTTATGGATAGAGTTCCATGATCTTGGAATATTCTCTCATAATGTTGGGAGTGGCAGTATGGTTAATTGAACTGTCATGTGAGACCTCTGCTCATTAAGGGCCTCCTGGTAAGTGGAAACCCTTTTCCTTTAGTGAATCACATGTAGCACACTAACTGTATGATGAGAAATCTGATAGGCAGCTTGTGGTGAACTCAAAGAAAAAAAAATTAAGAAACTCAATGGAGGCAGGGCACGGTGACTGGGGCCTGTAATCCAAGCACCTTGGGAGGCTGAGGAAGGCGGATCACTTCAGGTCAGGAGTTCGAGACCAGCCTGGCCAACATGGCAAAACCCCATCTCTACTAAAACTATAAAAATTAGCCTGGCGTGGTGGTGTGTGCCTGTCATCCCAGCTACTCAGGAGGCTGAGGCAGGAGAATTGCTTGAACCTGGGAGGCGGAGGTTGCAGTGAGCCAAGATCATGCCGCTGCACTCCAGCCTGGGCAACAGTGCAAGAGTCTGTCTAAAAAACAAACAAACAAACTAATGAACAAACAGAAAAACCAAATGTAATGGAACAAAAATGTTTCACTGGACTTAGAAAATATGTAGGCTTAATACACCCATTAGAAAATACATTCTATGAAAGAAGGGTTCAGAAAGATAGTGGTCAGTAATACAGTTTCAAGATAGCAGGCAGAAATAAATATGAAAATTATGCTATATATTAATGCTTTTCATAGCACACCAAATGTAGTAGCTTTGTCAACTCTTTAAACTATATTATAAATTGTTAGTCATCGAAACATAAACTGTCTTGTATATACATTAAAACAGATTTTCATGGTTAAGTAGATTGTGCATTAAATAAATTCTAGGGTAGAGTTTTGCTTGATTCATACATTTGGGACAGAAGGTGCATATGTATTGTGTTTTCTTGTACTTCTTTCTCTGTTGTCTATAAAAGTGAGGGGGGTATGCCTAAGAAACACCTGGATGCTTATAGCTCCTTATAGCTCATATTTGGATTTGTAAAATGTTTACAGCTGTGAAAAGTGATACTTCAGTTTATAATCAGGGTTTATTTCTTACAAAACAAATGAAAATTAGGTTATTATCTTTTATTTAGGAGGCAGAAAATTTTGGTCTACTATGCAGTGAAATTCACGGGAAAAGAAGTTTAAATTGTGTATTTTTAAACACACATTTAAAGGATCTCGGCTGATTTCTTGTCACTGGAGCAATGGACATAGTATGTTGTTTACTAGGGATATTCTTTGCCTAAATAAAATTTAACTAAAATTGAATCAGACAAAACATATGAATCCTCACATCCTATGACTTTCTAGAAGGCAATGTGCTGTACAGGACTGATGCCTATTTCATTTTGCTATTCAATATTTTTATTAATAGTAGTTTGGAGAATGTTGACTCTAGCAATTCTTAGGATGGGACCATCTTTATTTCTCAGTACTTCTATTTTTCTAAATTTTAAAAATTACTTGCTCATCAAAACATAATTGTTAAATCTAAAAATCACTTTAAGAATCTATAACTAGAAATACCATTTGACCCAGTAATCCGATTACTGGGTATGCACCCCAAGGATTATAAATCATTCTACTATAAAGACACATGCACCCGTATGTTTACTGTGGCACTATTCACAATAGCAAAGACTTGGAACCAAGCCAAATGTCTATCAATGATAGACTGGATAAAGAAAATGTAGCACGTATACACCATGGAACACTCTGCAGCCATAAAAAAGATGAGTTCATGCCTTTTGCAGGGACATGGATGAAGCTGGAAACCATCATTCTCAGCAAACTAACACAAGAACAGAAAATCAAACACCTCATGTTCTCACTCATAAGTAGGAGTAGAACAATGAGAACACATGGACACAGGGAGGGGAACATCACACACCTGGGCCTGTCGGTGGGTGGGAGGCTTGGGGAGGGATAGCATTAGGAGAAATACCTAATGTAGGTGACGGGTTGATGGGTGCAGCAAACCACCATGGCACGTGTATGGTTATGTAACAAACCTGCACGTTCTGCACATGCACCCCACAACTTAAAGTATATTAAAAAAGAAAAACAGAATATCCAATCCTCATTTCCAAGACTTCTCCAAAGCTAACAATTTTTGTATAGGCTGTGTTTTTGTAAAGCTTTTTATTCTCTCTCTCTGTATATGTACACACGCACATACACACTATAATATACAAATGTATATTACATAAAGAAATGTTTGTTTATTTGCAAGTGGTTATACATAAAATATGCCAGTCTACATGATTTTATAGATTTTATTTATTAATTTTATAACTTTTTGTCATATTAATTCATATGGGTCTATTCCATCCTTTTTATCTGTTGTAAAATATTTATTCATATGACTATATTATAATTTATAGTCTCCAACTGATGGACTTTTTCATTGTTCTCAATTTTTCAGTGTCCAGGTGGAGCTGAGGTGAATATTGTAGAACTTGAAAGAATGTTTAGGTAGAAGGGACTTTGAGAAGTGAATTTACCTTGTCATAAAGTGTGGGTATTTTAAATATTCACATATATAGAGGCTGTTAAATTCCATTTCCATCTGCAGTATGTGAGAATATATTTTTAAGTTGCCACATGATTAACTTTAAAAAAGTTTGCCAAATGGATGATTACAAATAATATTTTGTAGGTTATAATTACCTATTACTAAGGTTGAACACTTTTTAATATTTTTATTAAATCGTATTTTCTTTGTTAGTAATTGCTTATATACTTTGCTTATTTTCTATTGAGTCATTTGTTCTTTCTTTCTTTCTTTCTTTCTTTTTTTTTTTTTAAGATGTAATCTCACTCTGTCACCAGGCTGGAGTGCAGTGGCACGATCACAGCTCACTGCAACCTCTGCCTCCCAGGTTCAAGCAATTCTCCTGCCTCAGCCTCCTGAGTAGCTGGGACTACAGGCGTGCACCACCACGCCCAGCTAATTTTTGTATTTTTAGTAGAGACGGGGTTTCACCATGTTGGTCAGGATAGTCTTTTAATTTGTAGGAGTTCTTAAATATTTTGGATAGTATTTATGGTACATGTTGTATATATTTTCTCTAAATCTGTTTTTTTTTCTATGTTTTGTTGCTAGGTTGATTTTTTCGTTAATAGACTATTCCCGTAGGGTTAATATTTACAGAAACATTGAGTGGAAAGTACATGGCGTTCTGGTAGGCATTATCATCCCCCCATCCTTACACATGCTCTTGCTTTATTTTTAATTTCTTCGTGATATCTCATATTACCAGGAGCTTTTCATTTTGATGTAGCCATATTTGCTAATCTTTTATTTTACAAGTATTGTTTATTTGTTTGTTTGTACTTACTTGAAAAAAATCTTTCCTATCTAAGGTCTTTAAGGTAATGTCTTATATTTTCCCTTTTTTATTTTAGGCTTTCTTTTTCCTACTTAAATTTAACTACACCTCTTTTCAAATTTGCCTGTCACCTCACACATTTTTTTCCATTGAGTACTCATACCCTAGTTACCTCACCATTCAGATGTCACTTCCATGCCATTTCTTCCCCTGAGTGTTCTCTTGTTCTTCAGGTTAGGAGCAATCTTCTTGCTTGCCAGAGAGTCTTGCAAAAAAAAAAAAAAAAAAAAAAAAAGGTGATTTTCTTTTCTTTTCCTGAAGTTTTTATACTGTACTTAAACTAGTCAAGACAGTATTATGCTTGTTTCAGTATATTATTCTTCCAAATAGTTCTTGAGAACAGGATCTATGAATCTTGATATCCCCAAAGAGTCCTACTCAGTGTCTCAAAGAATAGGTTTACCATTAACTTTTGTAAAGAGAAAAAAACGTATGTTTAGTTTGGACAACTGAATGCTCATCTGGGACACACAGTAATTATTTCCAAATACTTGAACACCTATCCTAGGTTAAAGGAATTGAAGTGGTCCTATATGGTCAATAGATCATTGCTAAGGGCAACTATACAGTATTTTTCTCAATACGAAGAAATTTTCAGCAAATAGAATTCTCTGAAAATTGAACGAACTCACAAAGGAGTGACTTGATTATTCCCAGCCTCATTCAAGCAGAAACAGTGCATTAATATTTCTTCTAAAGCCCTTTGTACATACAGTAGTCCTACTGAAGGAATGAATGACATATTAGCTCTATTTATATGCTTCGTGAGTTTTAATTTTAAACATTGACTCTTGATATTGGGGTTTCTTCCCCATCTTTCCAGACTTCAGTTACACCCATCTCTGGGGATCATTTTATTTTTCTTTAAATATGATTTGCTTTTTATTTACAAAAATGCTTAGGGTATTTATCATGTTGTTTTCACCACTCAAATAGATGATTTTATTTTCATTTTTTGGGTAATAACTTACAGAGGTTAAATGACTTCTAGGAGGTTCAATATTAAATTTATTTAACTGCTGAAACCTTATCTACAAAACCAATAAATACACATACTGTGCTGAGAAATAAACATATGTTTAATACTCTATGTACTCTTTATTAAATTGATTTATTTTATGTTTCCAAATTTCTGTATATCAATATTAATGTAGACATTCTAGGTGAGATAAATATAACATGTTAAAAACAGAAAAAAAACAAGTCAGAAGCTTGTGATTCCATACTCTACTTTTTTTTTTTTTTTTTGAGACTGAGTTTCACTCTTGTAACCCAGGCTGCGGTGCAGTGGCACAATCTCGACTCATTGCAACCTCCGCCTCCTGGGTTCAAGAGATTCTACCTCCTCGGCTTCCCAAGTAGCTGGGATTACAGGCATATACCACCATGCCCGGCTAATTTTTTTTTGTATTTAGTAGAGACGGAGTTTCACCATGTTGGTCAGGCTGGTCTCGAACTCCTGACCTTAGGTCATACACCTGCCTTGGCCTCCCAAAGTGCTTGGATTACAGGCATGATCCACCGCATCTGGCCCCTTCTTTGTATCTTTAATTTAGACTCTAAACTAAATGGCAGAAAAGCAGCATTTTGACAATGCTATGTATATTGCCCAGAATATGGATGAAATTTTAGTAAATGTGAAATAAAGCATAAGGAAAGCCATTACTTCCAGACAGAAATTTGTTTATTAACTAAGAACTAGGACATTTTCCAGAGTCAGAATGCAATAAATCAGCAAGGCAAGATGATAGGAGAATCCTAAATGCAGATTACACATAATTGTAAAGGGTCTCTAACAGTATTTGTTCTTCTTTCAACAAATAATTTTCATGCTTTAGCTAATTCTGAGGCTTTTTCTTAGGCATGGAGAACAAAAGCTGAGTACCAGTGAATCTTGTTTTATGGCTTCTCTGGAAGAGAAGATTTGCTCAAGTCTTCTATTTTTGAGCTCGTCACCATTGCTATTTGCCTGTTCTTACAATCAGTCAGTAAGAAAAGGATGAAATAGTTCAACTTATTATGCTCAAGATAGTGTTATCTGTTGGCTTATTAGCAAGGTGCTAGTTAGGTAGTTGACAAAAATTTTAATGACAATCAAAGCCATCCGAATGAACTTGCATGCTGGAATCTGCAGTCAAACCATGGAGGCCCCATTTCATCAGGAAAGGTAGGTGATAATCACACTGTCAGATAAGTGACAGTGACAGCCAAAGTAAGAAAGCCGGTGATGGTTGTATTTCAAATGGAGTCTCTTCGGTAAGTCCATTGTAATAAATCTCAGAAATAATGATGTTACCTTCAGGGTCAGCTTTTAGTACAAAGAGCAATAACAGAACAACAGAAAAAAGAAAAGCTAGCAGGTGATACTGGCTGTGGTTAATAAACCTGGGAGTTATATTTGAACTTAATGTAACAAGATTCTTAGGCTGAATAAAGAGATTCAGCAGAAAATTAGACGTTCTAGTACTTAGTAGAATCTTCCCCACTGGGCAATTTCCAGCTGCTATAAATTCTGGAAGTTGGTCAATAGCATTTCAGAGGTCTGCTACCACTGCACAAAAACCTCAGAGGTGGAAAGGTACTGGGTATACAGCTCAGAGATCTGAAGCTTCTAGATAAATAGCTCAGTGGTCGGCAGCTCGTAGGCCTGTAGCTTGAATAGTGATAATTTCTCATTAAATAGCTTTGGGGTTGGCAGCTGTTGGAAATATAACATAATGGTGAGACGTAGCTGGGTATGAAGCAAGGATTTTGGTAGCTTTTATACCCCAAAGTACTCAATCTGCAGTGGTTTAGAGTTTGGAAACTCTTGGATAAGCAGTTAAGTTGTCCAAAGCAGTTGGAACCGTTGCGGAGGGTTTGG
The DNA here is from genome assembly GCF_029281585.2 of Gorilla gorilla gorilla. Lineage (NCBI taxonomy): Eukaryota > Metazoa > Chordata > Mammalia > Primates > Hominidae > Gorilla > Gorilla gorilla. The sequence goes on from NC_073246.2 coordinate 32,186,948, forward strand.
CAGGCTTTGGATGCATTTCGAGTGGGTATGTGGCGATTGCATACATACCCATTGGTCTGAGTGCTTGGGCTGCAGCTGGGGCTGGGGCTGATGTTGGTAGTTTCACAGACACTGAAGACTTGGCCTGCTGATGGGGAGTTGCAGGGCCCAGAGGAGTTTGACGGGTCACAACCAGTGGTACTGCAGGTCTTGGACTCACAGCTGGGAGATTTGCAGGTTGGTGCTTCACTGTAGGATTCTTGGCAGTAATCCAGGAGCCAGAGATTTCCTTGGTAGCTACTGGGTAAGCAGTGTCCAAAGGTAGGGCTTAAATCACTGGAGCTAAGAGTAACAGAAGAGGTCACTGGGATATAACAGTGAGTTCTGTATGATGTGGTACTGCAGACCCCAGGATAGCCTATAGTAGACATGGAGCCTGCAGGCATGCTCAGTGGTCGCTGTGCAGTGTGGCTGTGGCCTAAGGACGTTTTATACCTTCCCTGGTGATTGTCAAAAGCCTCTCCAGACTCTTCCTTCTGTCTGCTTGGGGCAATAACACAGCAACATCTCATTAGTGTGTTGGTTAGCCACAGAGGCTAATGTTTTCACACGTGTAAAAATAAGTTTATTTTAATTCTTCAAAGTATCCATAATCACCACTTTGACCATCAGCCATCACTCATCATCTGTAGACCATACCTTCAGCAAATAGTGATTTTCATGTTAATAGGCAAACTCTCATCTGTCAATCAGAGGTTAACAAGAGTTCATGGGTCTATGGGCTTCTGCAACATGGTTATTTAAAGGTTCACAAGGACTCAAGTAAAGCAAGGAACCTGTATTTTTCCACGCTGTTAACTACTGGAAAACACTGAAGGACTTAATCATATACTCTGAAATAAGTCAAGTAGTTTGTCTGTCTCAACATGGTTACTCAAAAGCAGGCATTGACCTTTCAAGAATCAGTTTTCCAAATATGTGCTATACTCTTACCTGTGCAGGGCCATATACTGGTAACAGCTTCTCATGTAAGGTATTAGGAGAAGTTCATAGGTAAGACTCACAGCAATACTTGGGAAACTTGGTGACCAACACCTGGCTAAAAATGAACTTGTTCCTGGGGGCATTTGTTGCTAAGCAACCAAGACTTCTGTTAAATCCCTTCTTAAAGAGTGTCAGCAATATGCACTATCAATAAACCCAGCTTTGCAAGATGATACCTTCCTAATTGACTAAGATTACATATCACGTGTTCCATTGCCTGCTGTAAACCCCAATTGCTGTCAGATGTAAACATTTTCCCCGTTTTTCCCCAAATAAGTTCTCTTATTCTTTATTTGCTTTCTTTTGCACCTACACTTTATTTTACTCCTGTGTTGAAAAATGCAGTTATTCTTAGTTTATGTCAATGAAAGGAAATAACTGTTTAAAAGTTTTATCTGAATAAACTGTATAGTTCTTATGAGCACTGTATATATTAAATAGCACTTTTTACTACTCAGGGTGAAGGCTAAAGAATTTTTTTAAAGATTTTAATTTAAACTGAAGAATTGAAATTTTGTTCTTCAAAATATAAAATTATAATTTATAATTCCAGCCTCTATTGAACTGGAAACAGCAATGCATTTATTAACTGTGAAGAGTTCAGACACAGAATAGAACAGCCTTCTTCAGGTAGAATCAGCTATAGGGATAGTTTTTTAAATTAACTCTCTTTATAGCAAACTATGAGATTTCTCTCACTGTTTTCGGTTACTTTTCAGTTAGATTTTTCAAATGCACAGCAATTTAAACCTACAGATATTCTCTTTTTTTAAAAAAAGATCTCCATTTTCTCAGTGCTTTTCTCAGTATTTGTTCTGTAAGTTGACAATAAGCAATTCTGTATTAAACATGTTTTGCTCCTTCTGCAGTTTCTCTCAGGTGACAAAGGCCACAATCATGAAACCGTATTTCCAGCAAATTGTTTGGCTATAGAGACCCTTGGGATTTTGTGCAGAAAATGTTAGTCCTGAGGCAGGCAAAATAGGAAAGAAGATACATGGGCAGTTAGTTGACGGCCAACTTTCCGCTAAGTTACTGAGCCCCAATGATACACAGAAAAGCCACAGGTTGATGAAGCTTTATTTCTACAGTTCTCTGTTGCATCATTGTTGCCTCTAGTCTTTTTTTCTTAGGCATCCTTGAAGCAGGTTTGAGGGCTAACACCATTAACAAACACAGAATGGGTTAAGTCAATTACTGTAAAGCTCACATTCTTCCCTTCCATCTTAAAATTAAATAGTGAGGTATTTTGAATTAATTTGATTCACACAGGTGTAAGTCTAAAAAATAATGTGGAACATCATATGGCATGACCAATATTCAAAGCATGAGCCATTACAACATATTTAAATTGATTTTGCTATGATAATATTCTAAACAAATAAACAGTGAGATTTGAGAAAGGAACCCTAGTTCATTTCCTCTCATTTGCTTTTGTGTTTCCTCTCCTTCCTTACTCAGAATATCACACACCTATAGAAACAACACCCCATCCCATTCACACCATCATTTTCTGTACATGGTACCTTTGCAGAATTGTCTCCTACTCTAATCTCAACCTTTGAAAGAGATGGAGCACACCGCATCAGAAATATAGCAAATATCAGGTTCATAGTGATGGCAGGCTTGAGTAGAAAATAAAGACCATTGTCGCTTGAGTGGCATTGTGGTCTGAAGGCTTTGGAGAGGCATATGCATTTCTCTGTTTTCACTTAACTCCTAAAATACTGTTTTCTTCCATTAATTCCCCTGTTATTAGTATCTGTTGTGTGCGGAAGGCTGAATAATGCACCTACCTAAGAGGGTCACTTTCTAGTACTGGGAAATCTGTGAATGCTACGTGACATGGCAAAAAGGGACTGTGCAGGTGTGACTAAATTAAGGATCCTGAAGTGGATTATCTGGGTGGGCCTGATGTAATTTCCAGACAATATGAGGATGGAAACAGAGTTTGGAAAGATGTGGCCACAAGCTAAGGAATGTCAGCAATCATTATAATCCAAAAAAGGTAGGGAATGGATTTCTCCCTGGAGATTCTAGGAGGAATCAGCACAGTTGATAACTTCGCTTTGGGTCAGTGAAGCAGCTTTTGGACTATTAGCCTCTAGAACTGTAAGAAAATACACTTTTGTTGTTTTATGCCTTTCCATTGAGTTTGTGGTAAGTTGTTACAGCTGTCACAGGAAATAAATACACTATGCCAGAAAAGTGTAGGAAAATATAATAGATAGTCCTTATGTAGTTTGAGAAGTTTGCACTCTGTATTCAGGGAAAGTTTAAGATGTAAGGAATGAGCTTCCTAGCTATCAGATAATTCAGAGAGATACCAATACTATCTGTGGAATACACAACAAACTTCCTGTATCTAATGAGCCAGTAGACTCCTTTCCTCATTAAAAAAGAGTTATGGAACTCTTTCCCAGTTTTATCCAAAGGTTAAAAATCCTTCAGGGTAAACAGAAGATCAAATAAAGCTAAATTTTCCAGTAAATGGCCCTTAAACAAAGTAATAGAGGTCACTTTTCTAGTCTTTTAGGTCAAACAAAATTTTATATTCCCTTTTGCTGCTATATATGCAGTAATGTATTTTTCCACTTGCCAAGATGGTGTTAAATTAGGCAAAACTGATCTTATGACTGAAAAAGCAAAATGTTTGTGAATCCATACTTACATAACAATTGAATTGCAAATATTGAGTCAAAATGATTCTTAAATTTAGCATTGGTAACCTAAAATATTGGTTACTTGCTGTTTACAAGTAGCATTTATATTGCCGTAAATGTAATGCAGCATTTACATTGTTGGCTTAATAGATCATTAGTGGTTTAAGAAGCTGAAGAACAGATGAGAAATATAAAAAATTTTAAGAAACAGAAATAAATGAAGGTAAAGCCTTTAAAAAATGATAGCACAAATGGGTGGAAAGACAGGAATTTTCATGCTTAAATTCAGGGAAACATGGTATACATGTAATGAAATTCAACTGTAGTAAAAGTTAAACATTTTTAAATGGAACTGTCAGGACTGTGCCCTACTGAGTTATGCATTACTGTCTTGCTGACTACCATTTAAATGTATTTATTAGCATGTACCTTGGAAAATTGTTCTCTCTCAGTACATCAGTATCTTAAATAAAACTGGAGCCAATAGCATGTACTTTGCAGGACTTTCCTGCAGATGCAATGAGATAATAAATATGAAAATACCTAGAAAAGTGCAATGGACATAGTAGATGCAAATTAAATCTTTTCTTTCTAATTTTCTAATGCTCCACTTTAGGGAATTCCAGTCACCAATTAGACTAAAAAATATTATTCGCAATTTACTTTGATGTTGTAAACACATAGTCCTACAATAATCATTGTGTCCTTTAAAAGTAAATGCTAAAAATGAACAATTCTACCTTGTGTAGTTAAGAAAAATGACTTGCTTGACAACAGGTTACTAATGACTCCTCTTGTATAACTCAAATCCTTCAGTGTCATATATCATTAGCTAGTTCCTGGAAGCCGTATATGTATTGCTAGCAATAAAGGCTCAATGCTCAAATTCCCTGGATTCTAATCCTGTTTCTGATGCTCAGTTTGACTACCATGTGTTTCTGTAACTTAATTTCCACCTCTTCAAAATAAAGCTAATAGTAGTATTTGCTCCACAGGTGGCTATGAGAATTAAATAGGTAGCTGTGAGAATTAATAGTAGTATTTGCTCCATAGGTGGCTGTATTTATTAAATTAAATAAATACTACTAATAGTAGTATTTGCTCAATAGGTGGGTGTGAGAGTTGGTCAAGCACAGCATAGGAAATATAGTTTTGTGTAGCTGATGTTTTGATGTTAACCTTTATCATTATCATCAGCCTATAATATTTGTTAGTATTATTATTTTTTATTGTCATTGGATCTCATCTAAAACTTACTGCATTTTGTATGTGTACATCAAAAGCAAGGAGAAAGAAAGAATAAAGAAGGAAGGAAGCAAGAAAGGAAGGGATGGAGGGAGGGAAGAAGGAAGGGAGAGGAAGAAGGAAGGAGGGAGGGAGGAAAAATGGAAGGAAAGAGAGAGGAAAGAAGGAAGGAAGAAAGGAAGGAAGGAAGGAAAAAGGAAGGAAAGAACATGCCAGAATAGGCTGTTTTAGGCTAGGTAACTTGCTATGATGTGTATAAATTATATGTTGATCTTAGACATTAAATTTGGAGGAATTGAATAAGTTGAAGGCATTTATCACCATTTATATGGGAAATAAGGATCCCAGAGAGGGCATACTCCATAAAGGTACACACCATTAAAGTTAGTCCACCTAGAGAGAAAGGCTGGGAGGGGCTGTGGCGGAGAGGAAATACTTTTATTTGAAGTTTAGATTTGTCATTCTAGAATTGAAGATTATGGTCACCAAGTAATTGATAACTTCCAAGTGGCTTCTAGATTAGTCAAAACCTGAATAAATAAAAATAGAGATAATATGAAAGACAACGAAAAGTCTTTGAACTATAACTTATGTGGGTCTTCTGGCAAGTTTCTTGACCTATTTGAATTTTCTTATCTGTAACAATGGGGATGATAGTATCTTTTCATACGTGCACTGGAAGATTATTGATCATGTAGTGGTATGCCCGGTACATTGAAGATGATCAATATGGTGGAATAGTTATTGGAATATGAGCAGTTGCTTGTAAGAAGAACAAGTTCCCAGTGAGTAGGTGGAATAACTGAATTAATTAGTTACATACATATAAGAGAGAAACAAGTTCAAAGTAATAACAATTTTCTCTGTGCAAGGATCCATGGGAGGGAAGGGGGGAGGACTTAAGTTTCGTTCAAGAGGAAAAAATATTGTGCTGTCCGTTGTACAGAACTAAAATTTATGTAACCCCTTTGTGCTTAATCTTGTGGGGCCGGCTGGGCATTGTAACTTGTTCTGTTCAATGGTAATTTAGAAGACATATGCAGTGCTGATGAGCAATTAATTTTCCTTACTATTTTCTCTCTGCCTCTACTGGCATTATTCCTGATAGTGAAGATCCTCTATGCCTGGGTCCCAGAATGAGAATGATTTGGGAGCTGAAACAATGAATGTGTAGTAGGGGTGATAAGTAGACCATTCCAATTTTAAGCATCTGGAATTTTGAAGTTGTTGGTTGCTAAGGCAAAATATAGTCTATTCGGGCTAAATAATTCTCTTTTTAACTGTTAGAAAATACAGGTGCATATTTAATGTTTAAGTAGTAGGACACATGCAATCAGATTCTTGAAAGGATCTATCTTGCCTGCGTTTTTCAGATACTCTTTATTTTCTTTCTTTTCATTATATTTGTTTAGTGAAACTAACAGTCCTTAACTTCATTGAAGATAATGAAGAACCAAAAGATACTCTTTTCTATATAATTTGAAGACAGTTTACTTATAAATAACCATGAAAACTTGTCTTCCTATTCAAGGACATATTATTGGCATAGAAATCAAGAATCACTGGCGGTGAAAATTTTCTAGTGAAGAAACAATTACAATCTCTTAGAATTTGATCAAGTAAAATGGTACAGGTTAAAACAGCACCTGAACTATAAAGACAATGGTCCATCAGCCTAAGAACAAATCTTCAACCTAAAGATAAAATTTCTGTAAAACGCTGTCAGGGCAAGACACTGAAATGACAATTCAGCATGTTCTTCTAAGAAATGGAGATTGCCAACCCACAAAATCAGAACAAGCTGGTTGGAAACTGCTGTGCATGAAGGAAATAGGTTGGAAACTATGAGACACATAATTCAGGGATCTGAAGCTGTTGGATATAGAACCTATAGGTTGATTACCATAGGAGAAATAGCTCAAAGGATAGCAGGTCCTGGACACAAAATTCAGTGGCGACAAAAAATAAAGCTCGGTGATTGACAGCCATAAGAGATGTGGTTTTGGGGGTGGCAACTACTGAAAAAATAGCCTTGAGATCTGTTATGCATTGAGGATTGGCAGGAACTTGAGAAATAAGGATTGATAGAAAAACAGCTAGTTGAGTGGCAAGGTCTGGAGACACAGTAAGTAGTAGAAAGCAGCAAGAAATTTCACAAATTGCATGCACACAACTGGATGAATGGTAGCTGGAAGATTTACCACATGTCTCTGGGGAGTTTTCTAGAAGTCAAATTCAGCATTGGTTGGACAAGCACAGAGCATGGTCCCAGTTTACACAAGTAGGCCAAAGTGCAGTGGATGAGGTGACAAGAACATGGCAGTAACTCCCAAGACAGCAGAAGTTGTATTTTCCATAATAGCAGATGCTGGCTGACATGATAGAGTCTGAAGTAAGGCTTTCGTTCAGATAAGTAACAAAGAATAGCTTATCTAAGTCTACATCAAACTAGACCAGGTTGCTTCTATACCTTGATAGCTATATACTCAGACTCTCTGCCTCCCCATATTTTAGATTAATTTGCATCATAATATCTCATGAACTTAGTGTTGTGTTGCCTATGAAGATAACTTTCTTCTCATCCATAAAATAATTTTGGTTTTAATCTTCTATATATCTACAGTTGTAATCTTTCTCCTGTTTATCAGGTTTGAGAATGTATGTGATGTAATCACTTGTGTATTTTGTCTGCTTTGCTTCTGCTTCCACTCCTAAATAATGCTTAATTAAAAGGAGTCCATTTGAATGGATGTTTATCCTATTCATTATCTACAAGGAACCCCACAGTTAGGAAGGCATAGTCCTCATCCTGGAAGAAGAGATAAAATGTTGCAATGCTTAGAGGAGGTGTTGATGTCCTAAAATAGTTTCCATATATCAAAGTTTCTTGGATTTTCCAGACAAAATATCTCATGCTATTCGCTGTTTTTCATACTTAGCTGAGAATCTAATTATGTGATGTTGCTATCTGTATATTGTCTTGATAGTCAATTTTATATAAGCATGTTAGGGTACATTTTAAAGAGCTCAGCTTTGACAACTTAATATTTTTCATACTTAAAAGTTGTGTTTGATTTCCAAACACTTGAGAAAAGACATATAATATTTTTACATGGTAACATTGATGACATACGTGCTTTTATACTAGTGCAAATGTCTTACATGTACCTGTGGTCTTCAAATAAGAGGATAAACATGATATCAATAGTCATCAGCTTGTGTACTAGCTTTCCAGAATTAGTGGATGTCTTCATCTGAAGCAATTTTTCAGGAGGACCAATTTGGTCTTCATGCAATGACCTAAACAAGGATTATGCAAAACTATAATATCACATAAAAAAGATGTCCGAACCCTGCTTACTTGAATACTATGGAAGGAACAATAATATTTTGGAATCTTCCCCAAAGATGCAAGTTAATGTTTACAGGCATCTATTTCCTGGAGTCTCTTGTCTTCCCAAACCAACACATTCCATTCTCAATCATCTTCTCACTTATCAGCAGTGACGGAGTTGTTCATGAGCAGAGGACACTAGATGAAATTGGAAACCATCATTCTCAGTAAACTATCGCAAGAACAAAAAACCAAACACCGCATATTCTCACTCATAGGTGGGAATTGAACAGTGAGATCACATGGACACAGGAAGGGGAATATCACACTCTGGGGACTGTGGTGGGGTGGGGGGAGGGGGGAGGGATAGCATTGGGAGATATACCTAATGCTAGATGACGAGTTAGTGGGTGCAGCGCACCAGCATGGCACATGTATACATATGTAACTAACCTGCACAATGTGCACATGTACCCTAAAACTTAAAGTATAATTAAAAAAACAAAACAAACAAACAAACAAACAAACAAAATAAATAAATAAATAAATGCCTTTGTAAGTTAAAAAAAAAAAAAATTCCAAGTAGCCACTTGGCATCTTAGAGTATCATTGATGATCCTTCTGTTGAATACTTTCCTATTGTACAATAATCCTGTTGTTCCTGCATTGTTCATTGAAGATTCTGGAAGACTGATTATTATTTTAATTTTGAGGAAAAGATATTGAAATATCTTTTTAATTGGAAGCTTTTATGGAGCATTCAGAAAACTGCAGATATCTCATCACCCATGCAAACATGCACAAATGAAGAAAAGAAAACAGAGAGAGACAGAGAAAACACACTTATGATATATTTTGACATTTATTTACATAAACATGACATTTGGTACAGATGTAGTATAAGGTTCTTCCTCTGAATTTCACATTTTTTGTTTCAGACAGTGAAAGAAAAAATGTTTGACGTTTCACATGGGGAATTTTCACAGTCGATTGCTACATTCTTGTTAAAGAAAGCCTCAGATCACATCAATGTAAAAGAGGACTGTTAGGGATAAAAAGGAACAGAAGAGATTGGAATCATCAAGGATTGAGATAAGTTTGAGAATCTGTCTGACATTTTTCCATCTTTTCTGAGAACCTTAAGCACTCCAGATAAGTGAAATCTTTCAAATCCTTATATGCTTCCAAAGAAGAGTCCTCCAAAGTGAAATATTTTAGTTGAGGTGTGTGCACCTCACCTAAATGCCTCATAATTTAGTTGAAGTTTATGTTCATTTCTTATATTCTTCGTGAAATTTGAAAACAAGTGGTAACCAACTAGTCTATAAAATATTTTCCTCAGTATATTGGCATGTTACATATGCGTTTCAAAACCAAAATTAAGGTTTTTCTTTTTAAACCATAGTGAAAACAGATTTGATGTCAATAGAATGGCTATTGAAATATATCTGGTAACTGGAAAATCATTAGGGCCACGGTTGTCAAACTAAATATAGTCTCATCATTTATCATCAGTAATTAAAATTTAAGTTAGATGTGGGGCATGTAAATGAGAGAAACCTGGTATCATCAAACAATGTATTACATCTTGATGACAAATGCCAGAGAAGCCCTATACATATACCTACCTGACACATGTCCTCATTTATTATTTCTAATTCCATTTATAATTTCTTCAAATGTCTGTAGAGACTAATGGTTCTTTAAGTTTAAAACATCTCCATGTAGCTACCTGGCTTAATAGCCTGAGATCAAAAAAGCTACTGAGAAGTTATATATTTTGTTTGAAATGATTGGTAGAGGATATGATGAAATTAACATAAAGTAATAAAAATAGCATTTAAGAGTTCACATTTTCACCTTGGGAGGCTGAGGCGGGCCGATCACCTGAGGTCAGGAGTTTGAGACCAGCCTGACCAACATGGAGAAATCTCTTCTCTACTAAAAATATAAAATTAGCCGGGTGTGGTGGCACATGCCTGTAATCTCAGCTCCTCAGGAGGCTGAGGCAGGAGAATTGCTTGAACCCGGGAGATGGAGGTTGCGGTGAGCCGAGATTGCGCCATTGCACTCCAGCCTGGGCAACAAGAGCAAAACTCCGTCTCAAAAAAATAAAAAAAAAAAGATTTTACATTTTCATTCTCACATACTAATTAACATGCTAAATCTTATTTAGAGTTTATAAGTCTAATACATCCTCCGTATTTTCATTGGAGTTCTTTGTGAAATACAGATTTTAATGACTCCTAATTGCCTATATAATAAAGTACACACTCCTGAACGAGGTTCATAAAATCTTCAATATCTGGGATCAACATGCATTTTCAACTTCTCTTCGTGATCCTATTCCAAAACCCCCATATTTCCATTTCAATTTAATGTTCAAATTTCATAAAACCCTGCTTTTTAGTCACAGAAGAAACTCTGCATAAGCTACACCCTTCTGGAATGTCCTTCTCTATTGTGCCTCTGCAAATTACTTTACATTTTTAAAAGCAGGTTACAAATGGCTCTCAGAGATATTTTCTGCATCTCTTTACCCACATCCATGCAATATGCCTTAAACATTGCATTTGATTTTCTCCTGTCACTATAGAGGTTGGAAAAAACGTTCATATTGGCCTAATTTTCCTGGTTGTGTGTAGAGATAGGGGGAGGGATCACTTTGTCAATTCCTCACTCATCCTTTCTTAGAGATACTCCGACTTAATAGAGTATCCGTCCCAACATAATGATTTATAATTATTTTGTTCTTGTCAAACGTATATCATCTTGGCCCAGGATGAATACTGCTCATTCAAGAATTTAATGGCGCTATTCAGTACATCATCACATTTGAAACATCACACACTTTCAATGCATACAATAGGCAAATAATATCAACCAAGAACCATATCAAGAAGAGGAGTGCTCCCACTTCTTTCCTTTCCTTCTTCCTTTTATCTATAGAACTTTATTCAAAAATTAATTAATGCAATTACACAGGATATTGAACCTGTTTGCTTAGGTTCAATATCTATGAGATAAAGATGTTTTATAGACTATCCCTCTAGTCTCTAAGATTTTGACCTCCTTGTGGCCACAGATATGTCTTATTCGTATCAATTTTACTAGTTGCCAGTTCCTTGAACAACATAGACAGTCAATAATTGTTTTTGAATGTTAGATGAATGAAATAAACTTTTTTTTTACACTGAGAACCAGATTTTTAAAAATCCAAGCCACTTATTTGACATTGTTCCTTTGATTTTCTTTTTTTTCTTTATTAGCCACTCAAATTTAATATCTAGAGTCAAATTTTTGATTCTGGTCCTAAAAATTTCGTCTCCTATATTTCCTTATCTTAGTAAGTTTAAATTAATCTACTCGATTTCTCAAGCCAGAAATCAGAGTATCAAACGTGATTCTTTTATTTCTCTTATTTCCCACTTACAAACAATAAGCAAGTACTGTTTCTTTCTTCTAAGTATATCTCAAATGTATCTGCTTCTTTCCATATACGTGATCTCATCGTAAATCTTCCAAGCCTTCCTCATTCTCACAACTATACATCTTACTGATCTGCTTCACCTATCCTTCTACTTTATTTCTCTTCTAAATTTCTTCCTCTCATTAAGTAAATTCAAGTTTCTGACCTATTTCATTTTCCTTTGTTCCAAAGAATTTCTTTTAACATTTCTTCCAAGGCAGTTCTCCTGGCAACAAATTCCCACAATTTCTATTTTTCTGAAGGATAAGTTCACTGGATACAGAATTGTAGGTTAGTTTATCATTATTATTATTATTATTATTATTTATTTCCATAGGATTTTGGGGGACAGGTAGTATTTGGTTACATGAGTAAGTTCTTTAGTGGTGATTTGTGAGATTTTGATACACCCATCACCCAAGCAGTATAAATTGAACCCAATTTGTAGTTTTTTATTAAAAAAAACTTTCAATATTCTGCTTCACTTTTTTCTTGCTTGTATGATGTCTGATGAGAAGTCTAATGTGATTCTCATTCTGCTTTTCTATAGGAATGATGTTTTTCTTCCCTTTAGTCTCTTTCAAGAATTTCTCTTTGCTTTGCTTTTCTGTAGGTTGACCATGATATACCTAGCTGAAGGTATTTTGGTATTTATCTTGACTGGTGTTTTCTGAACTTCCTAGATCTATGTTTTTAAGTGCCTATTATTAATTTTTTGAAATTCTCAGTCATTATTGCCTCACATAGTTTCTCTGTTACTTTATTTTTTCTTCTGATATTCTCATTATGTATACATTACACATTTTTTTGTAATTATTTTACAAAGTTGACCTCCAAGCTTTTTAAATGCTGCACCAGAAACTGACACAGAAACTGGAAGTCCGGAAATTTTTTTTTCTTTTTTTGAGATGGAATCTCACTCTGTTACCCAGGCTGGAGTGCAGTGGTGCAATCTCGACTCACTACAACCTCCATCTCCCTGGTTCAAGCGATTCTCCTGCCTCAGCCTCCTAAGTAGCTGGGATTACAGGTGCCTACCACCACCCTCACCTCATTTTTGTATTTTTAGTGGAGATGGGGTTTCATTATGTTGGCCAGGCTAGTCTCGATCTCCTTACCTCAGGTAACTACCTACCTCGGCCTCACAAAGTGCTGGGATTACCACCACGCCCAGCCTACTATTCTATGTAGTATAATTTTTTTTAAACATCTATTTTTTTAAACATCTCTGTAATTTACTTCATGTAGCTATAGAACTGAAAAAAATAATTGCTATGATCATTGATTTAGGTGCCCTAAATAGGGACAGAGTAGTCTGAACATTGTAGGGAGTGACTACACCTTCCCAAGACAGAGGCTCCAAAAAAATGGAAAGGCATTTCACAGTTGAAAATATGCCTCTTATATTTATATTATCTAATCACATTTTCCTATATTGGATTATATTTTATATTCGTGAATGGAAGGAATCATTTCAAGGTGGACGTATGATAAAATTAGTCACATATTTCTTGTGTTTGTAGAACATGTTTACTGTTTCTATTAGCTGTGAACCATTCAATTATGTTGAATTTTAATCTTCAGTATTGTTATAATATGATGTTTTTTCTGCTTTTTTGGTCTCTTTGGAGACTAGCAACATAATCAAAATTCACTGGTATATCAAACTGTATCAGAGAAGTAACATTAGCATTCAGTTACGTATCATGAGAAAAATAATATTGTTTTGAATTCAAATTTGAACTCTCTCACTTACTAGTAATGAAATTTGGGCATGAGATTTAATCTCACTAAGGCTGTTTCTTCATCAGTGAGACAGAACTAATGTTAACAATCTTGCAAGTTGTAAGAAAAATTAGGTTTAATATTTATAAAAAGCCTGGCACCAGATATGTGAAAAAATTATACATTTTTTCTTCCATTATTTTTTCTTCAGGGACTGGTGTAACAGCAGAACTGAAATATTTGAAAATCAAATAAATGATTGTAAAATAAGGCATATGTTCTAAAACAGGTGAATGTGGTTTTGAATCCCAACTGTTCCCTAAAACTTTATGTATGTATGTATATGTGTGTATGTGTATGCGTGTGTATCTCTATTTATCTATATTTTAGTTTATTCTTGGTTTATTCTGAACCTAAGTCTTCTCATTTGTAAAAACATAATAGTTTTGGCACAGGAGAGTGGTTATGAGGATTAATGTGGTCATATATAAGATGTGCCAGGCACATAGTAGTTATTCTCCATGTTCCCCATCCAATAGTAAACACTTCTGTCATAACCGATCAAAATCAAGCCATGGTACCCACTTAAGAGCATCAAGTTGATTTGACAAAACAAGTAACTGAGAAACTGGAATTTGAAAAATAGCAATTTTAGGAAAGAGGGCTATAGTTCTGTAGTTAAAATGCACATTGGAAGTATTAGAACGGTGTGGTACAATAAAGCAAGAACATCAGATGTTTGAATTCTGCAAAACAAAGTTATATTTTTCACAGTTGTATCAGAACTTTAGATATAATGTGGTAGTAGATGTAGGTGTTCTCTTTTTTTCCCCCTCAATTCTGTCTCAAATTAGTCCCTGTTACAGAAAGCTTTAGATGTTCTACCAAGTCTATGCTCTCCTCTTCTTTCTGGACACATGACTGCATTTTATGTATAACAGCCTCTTTTGAGGTTAGGAAAGGCCAAGCTGCTGAGTTCTATGCTAAACTGCAATGGAGTGCAACCTCTGGGGCAATGCTGACAGTCACATCATAGTCAAGTCTCTGTCAACTAATCCCTGACTGCATGGAGGGCTTCTCTGCTGATTTTGTTCCTGCCCAATATTGTTAAAAAAAACAAGAAGAAGTTTAAACTATTGCATATTTGTGGTCTCGTTACAACACTTAACTTATTCTAACTTGTTCTAAGCAGGAGCATCCTGCTTACTCTAAATTTACTATTACTCGAAAGATACTGATTTGCAATTCCATGCAGCCATAGAGTGCATGAACACTTTGACAGTCACTAAGTCATATTGCTCCATGTACTTTGATTTTTTTCATAGGTCCTTTAATAAATTATCTTCTCTGCCTCTGGAAACCTTCAATAGTCTCCATAATTAATTCAGAGTCTAAAAGTCATCCATGTTACATAAAGTGATTGACATATCTTAAGGGAATAACTAGACAAAAGAAGGTACATGTAAATGATAACATATGAAAAAGTATGATTTGTATGCCAAGATATGATTTATTAGAAATAAAATGGATGAAAATAGTTTTACCCAAATTGAAAAACATCAAGCTTTAAAATACTATACATATATGTGTGTGTGTGTGTGTGTGTGTCTGTGTGTGTGTGTGTGTGTGTGTGTGTATGATAAGAAATCCAGAAGCAAAGAAAAGTTTTTAAGAATATTTGGTGTAGAATTGGAAGAGATAACGCAACCCATGCAGAATAAGAAGCCGCTGATGAATGATCTATCAAAGCCAGTAAGCATGAGTTTTTGTACCAGCTATTCATGATGATTTCCTTTCATAAGTATACTGCCAGTTGCTCAAGGAAAATAAATATGGCTGAAAGTTGCTCTATGTATAGCTTACGGGTCTCTAGCAGTCAGACTTGTAGCTAAGAGGTTGGCATCCATAGGACAGATTTCTTAGGGGTTGATGATCATAGATCAGGTAGCTCAGTGGCTGATGGCCATAGGGAAGGGAGTTCAGTTGTTGACAGCCATCGGATTGGTAACTTGGAAGATGGCAGTTCAAAGGCTGTCTACAGGATTCTGAACAATAAGAACTGGAACTATGGGATGCGATATCCTATCAAGACAGCTAGTTCCTTGTTGGGATACGGACACATCGGAAATAATCGAAGAGTAGACAGAAGGGCCGCAGTCACCACCCTCACCACATGACTTGTGACAGCTGTCATGGCATGTGAGCTCCACAGCTCACCTTAGTTATGCAGAGAGCACTGGGTGAGGTGACAGGAACTTGGTGGGGATTCCAAAGGGAGTGAGAGCTGTAGTTTTCAAAGCAGAAATTGCTGTTAAGACGTAGTGGAGACAGAAGATCAAGTCTTGATTAAATTGCAGAGAACAGGTTGCTGAAATGTAGTTGTTGTATACGTGACCTATCGTTTCTATATACCCTGAATGCTGGGTGTTGGTTTCCTCTATAGCCCATATATAGGCTATAGAGGAAATCATTTGTATGACATCTTACTAGAATTTTACTTAGTCGCCTACCAAACAGTCCTCCCACCACCGTATAAAATATATATTATCAATATCACAACCTTCAAATAACTGTCATTCCAAAGTCAATCTGGTCTTCCTTGCTTAATCTTTCTTACAGTATAGGTAAACTGCTTCTTTAGAAATCCTGTTCCTTTGTCAGTCTTGACAATTCCTTGAAGTCACTGCTAAAAAGCCACAAATGGATCTGCATAATTGGAGAGAATTTCTTTATGGCCATTTTTTTTCATAGAAGCGAACTATCTATATATAAATATTTAAAAGTATTAGTGAGATATTTTTAGAAGAGCTAAATAATGAAAATTCTTAATTTGGGAACTGAACTTTATCTTGCATTCTTCTGAGACATAACCTAGATCCAAAACCTAATTCATCTCTGGGAAATTTGACATAACTTTCAAGTGTATCTTTCCAATGAAGAATGTTGGCCTCAAAAGCTTTGACAAGCTTTGCTAAGATCCACTCCCAATGAGCACACAAGTCACGGTTCTATATTTTGTCAGCATGAAACTGAAGGTGTTAGCACACATGTTTTGATAGGTGCTGTGTAAGAAAGAGGCCATCTTGCCTTTGATGCTTGCTAGGTAAATCTCAGCATGATACTGCAAATATGAAGAGAATGCTTATGTTTGTAACCTGTTTCTATATTACTATTTTCCAATGAATATATTCCTGTACATAAAAGATTTTGAAATAATTCATGTTTTTCTAATTAGTTTGCTAAGAGAGGTCATTTAATTTACAATGAAGTTTTTTTCCAGAGATACACTTTTTGGTTGATTATTTGGAGTGAGAATGTATTTATACATGGAAAGGAAGTGAAAATTCCTAGACTAGTCTTCCCCAAAGAAACGTATTTTTAGCCTAGTAACATAAATGAACTCTACAACTCAATTTTGACCACATTAGGATAAATGGATCTTATTACTTCCTTGAGGGGTTTCATTTGAAGAGACTACTTAGATTATGGCATGTCTGAAAACCTGCTTTTGGTGGTACACACTGCCATGGGAAAATAGTAGATCTTATCTAGAACAGCGTTCCTCCTCCTAGTTCTCAGTGTGAGAATCATCTTTTTCAACGGTGAAGGAACAAGAGCTGACATTTATGGTTCAAGCAAATGTAGCCAGAATTCATGATTTGGCACTATCTAGTTATAAAGCTCTCAACATAACTTTTCTACGTTTCATTTTTCTTGACTATAAAATGGGCACATTAAACACCATTTCACCAGTATCTTTAATGATTCAATTTTTAAAATGTATATGAAAGATTCTGAGCATTATCCACTTAGCACACCCTGGATGAAGTGGCTTATGCAAATTAGTCTGACTGAGACATGAGGCACAGTGTATTAGTCAGGGTTCTCTAGAGGGACAGAACTAATAGGATAGATGTATATATGAAAGGGAGTTTAGTAAGGAGAATTGACTCACAGGATTGCAAGGGGAAGTCCCATGATAGGCTGTCTGCAAGCTGAGGAGCAAAGAAGCCAAATGGTGGCTCAGTCCGAGTCCCAAAACCTCAAAAGTAGGGAAGCCGACAGTACAGCCTTCAGTCTGTGGCCAAAGGCCCGCGAGCTCCTGGCACACCACTGGTGTAAGTCCAAAAGCTGAAGAACTTGGAGTCTGATGTTCGAGAGCAGGAAGCATCCAGCGTGTGAGGAAGTTGAAGGCCGGGAGACTCAGCAAGTCTGCTCATTCCACCTTCTTCTGCCTGCTATTTCTAGCAGTGCTGGCAGTGAATTGGATGGTGCCCATCCAGATTGAGGGTGGGTCTGCCCCTCCTCGTCCATTGACTCAAATGTGAATCTCCTCTGGCAACACCCAGAAACACCCAGATACACCCGGAAGCAATGATTTTCATCCTTCAATCCAATCAAGTTGACATTTACTATTAACCATCACACACAGCAATCATGGCCAACATAGAATTGACTGAGCTGGTTTTCTAGATTGCTGTCACATGCTGCCTTTTCCAACTCAGCTCGTGGAAAAGGGCAAACCTTCCCCCACAGAGGAGAGACGTTTCTTAGTTGAGGGTACATGAGTAGCTGAACTTTCTTGCTCAAAGCCTTTAAATCTCTCATGGCTTATTTGTGCAAATTTAGTAATTAGATAAAGTCTTTTCCCCATTTGAGACAACAGGAAACTTCCACACTGGTGTTGAGTATATATCAGTTCCTGTGTATGCATATTCAACAGTCATATTTATATGAATCCCAATGATATTGGTAGCACTATAAATACCTTTTATGATCTTTGGATAAACTGGAAATCAAGTAAGTCAGGTTGTAATTATTTTTGTTGAGTGTCTGTTATAACTAGCAACATACTCCACCCTCCTTGCCTTGAAGAGTGGAACATTTATTTTTAAAGTTTGGCCAACTGACCATTAAATTTAAAAAATGGATACCACAGGCAACATATCTTTTCTAGTCCTGCAAAGAGATGTTCTCTAATGATTTAGGACCCTCAAACCAATTAAGTTCTCACATACTCACAAAAGTTCAAGTGTCTCCATGATTCATGAGGATTTATCCTTTCTTTTATCAATAGCCAACCATGGAATTGTGCTATTGTGTGAGTGGGTTGATTAGCCATGGTTAGATCCCCATCATCAGATACCCATGACATAACTAATTGGGCATTACTGTACATAAGGCCTGTTTTTCCTTTTTTTGATTCAGTTAGTATACAAGTCTATATTTAGTGAAGTATATAATGCTGATTTACCTCCAATATACTATATTTTCAAGTACATGTATGAACAAAAATGCCACAAGCATCAAAAGAATGGAAATGTTACTATCTTTCCCCTGAGGCTATAAAAACGTAAAAAAGACAAACAAACAAAAACAACCGAATTATTTGTAGCTCCAACTGCCTTCTAAATCTCAGTCTACTTACAAGGAGGTTGATTTGTTATTTTGAGAACATGGGTTGGTGCAGATGTCTAAGTTTGGAAGTAAGATGTAGAGAGTGCTGCACTTTTTTACATTCGAGAATGAGAAGATTTTGGAGCTCCCAGAATTAATCCAAATGTGAGATAACTGGAGACAAAAGAACACAGGGGCTGAAAGAGTTATGCTATATGCACTGTTATATGGCCCCACTATTTGAATAATCTTTAGAGTAACATTATTGATTCATTTCTTTTGGAAAATAGTAATGGGCTATGTACAGCTTCTGGGTGGATGATGAGATAACTAACCAGAATAGAATCAGTTAACACTGGGCCATAATACCCAGGGAATTAGTAGAAATGGCAAGATGGCATAGGATTTCACAGATCATGGAAATGGTAGGGATCAGAGTCAATTATAGCCAAGGATGAAAAGAGGACAAAATTCTGCCTCATTTTCTAGCCCTGTCTGTATTTCATATCATGAAATTGTAAAGCTAGGGGAGATCACAGTAAATCACCTGGTTTTCTCATTTTATTTAGAATTTGTTTCTCTTTATGTCATTAGGATAGTTTCTGTTTCTGCATTTTGAAATTTATTAATATTTTCTTCTGCAGTGTCTAATCTTCTGTTAAAGCCATTTATTGTATTTTCCACCTCACTCATTTTAGTTTTTATCTCTGTAATTGTGATTTGAGTCTTTGTTTATATCTTCCATTTCTCTAACATGAACAATATTTTCTCTAGCTTCTTAAATATATAAATACAGTTATATTAATTGTTTTAATGTCCTTTCCTAACAATTCTATCATCTGTGTAATTTCTGATTAGTTGTGGTTGATTTATTTTCTCTCTATTATAGGTCTTATTTCTCTGCTTCTTTTCCTGCTTGGTAACTTTTGATTGAATGCCAGATATTATGATTTAACATTTTGTGTGTGTTGTATATTTTTGTATTCTTATAAAAACTCCTGTGATTTGTTCTGGAACACAGATAATTTACTCAGAAATAGCTTAATCCTTTTGAGTCTTGCTTGTAAGCATCATTAGGTAGAACTAAAGCAGCATTTAATATAGGATAATTTTAGCCCCAGGACTGAAAGAAAACCCTTCCTAGTTTTACACCAGTTTTCTACTCTGTCTGTTGAGAATATAAACTATTCTCAGCCATCTTTGGGCTCCAATTATCTCTCTTCGAATTTTTTTGGGTGTCCCTACACTCAGCTTCATGCAGTGTACTGATGGTTATGACTCAGTGAAGGCTTTGATGAATCCTCTGTAGATCCCTGCAACCCTCTTTCTATTCAGTTCTCACAACTGTCTTTCATGGAATACTGTGCTTTATTTGCCTATTATCCAAAGTCCTGAAAACCCACGTTTTAGATATTTATCTAGTTACAGTATCACTTCAGATGGTAGAATAATCTTGTCTCTGCAACTCCATCTTGTCTGGAAGCAAGTCCAAATCATCTCATTTGAATCTCTGTTTTCATACAGATAAATATCCAATAAATAAAGGAAATCAATTTACCATAGTTTTTGAAGATAATTAAATACAGACTGCGTATTTTGTAGAGTCATAGAGATAGTTTTTCTTACTATAAAGATCTTGTTTGTGTTCAACAATCACCATTCCTATTTTATGTTAATCCATTGTCTTCACTTATGGTTGTTTTGAGTATGAAGATCAGTTTCTTAGGATACTTTTCAAGCAAAAGAAATAAGTTATGCTTCACTTTAGGCCAACAAGCCCCACTTCTTTATTCTCATATGTATATAAAAGTTCTCAAGCAATTTCTTTGCTTTTTTTAATTGTCATTATTATTGTTGTTTTAGAAAAACAGGGAGCAATGTTCTACCAAGAGACTCTCAAAGGATGAATCTGGAAAGGAAAGTAATGTCTCAGCTATCAAATATTTAATTCCCTACTAATGCAATCAAAAATGATATTGTCATTGTATAATTCTTCATATATATTGCGTGGTCAGCTACGTCTTGGATGTAGCTTTTTCTCTTCTTTTTCATAAATATTTTTATTCAATGATATGTCAAACATGATATCATAATAATTACCAAAGTGGATAAACCATTATGAAATATAAGTTTACTATGAAGAATATTTTGATGAGTCTTTAAGAAACACCTTCCTAAGGCCAAAGGCTCAATGAATCTGCAAGGGTTTGTGATGTCTAAAACATTATCTTCTCACATGGAATATATATACATATATATATTCCTCACAAGAAATATACAAGATGAAACTAGAGATCTTCTTCTAGAAAAAAGGAGTGTTCAACAACAAAATGAAACAAAAGTATGAGGTTTGTTAAAAAGACACAAGAGCCAACTAATGTAGCTCTTAATGGTCAAAGCTGGAAAAATTTGAGCAAAAAAACCACACATAACATTAGATTATAACCTAATGTATTGTATTTATGCATTTATACTGATATAAATAAATAATTGTATAAACAGAAAGTAGAAGAGAATAGGCGCATATTCGAATGCAGAGGGACTCCAAGTAATATACACAGATACTCCTTAAGGAGGTAAAGAATGATTCCCACTTAAATATGAACTGCACACAGTGGATTTCTTCCAAAAAATACAGTATGAAAAGGGGGGGAAAATGAGTAACTTCACAGCGGAATCTTGATGAACACTACTGAAGCAAAGTGATCGAGGTTAACACCAATAGTGCTTAGTCATGTTGATGGCGTATGCTCTTGATGTGGAATTTTACCTCGTTGGTCTTTCTCCTGCAAACCTAGAATTCTATTCTAATCCTGAGAAAGATATCAGCCAAATCTACATTGGGAACAATCTGTAAAATTCCTGACTGACACTCTTTAAAAATGTCAAGGGCATCAAACACAAGGAATATCTGAGGAACTATCACAGACAAAAATAGCCTAAAGAGACATGACAATTAAACGTAATGTACTATCTCAAGTGGGATCCTAGAACATAAAAAAGACATTAGTTAAAAACTAAAGAAGTGTGAATGAAGTATGGACGTTAGTTCATAATAATAAATCAACATTGGTTCATTAATTGTGACAAATATGAATACCAATGCGTGCTGTCATTAATAGGAGAAACCAGGTGCAGGATATATGGAACTAGGTATTATCTTCATGACTTTTCTGCAAATATAAAACAGCTTAAAATAAAGAATTTATTTATAATGCAAACAATAGGTTAAATTCTTTACTAATGAAAAATCGAAGAGATTTGTTTATGTTACATCTTCATCAGCTTATTCCAAAGCTACTGAGGCTTAACTTTTGTCAAATAAGCTAACATTTAATTATAACTCACATTTTGGTACCATTCAGGTACCATTTATAATGCACTTTCTCATATTTCACCTCATTTAATTTTTGTGACAGGTGTCTGAGTCAGGAAGGCAGGTTTGTTTTACTGATGAGAAGATAAATTTACAATTTTACTCAATTTATCCACGTCACAGAATTATTAACAAGCACAGCTGAGATTGTAAGTCAGCTCTTGTGATATCTTACCTAGCCAGGCTGGAGTGCAGTGGCGCAATCTCAGCTCACTGCAACCTCTGCCTCCCGGGTTCATGCCATTCTCCTGCCTCGGCCTCCCGAGTAGCTGGGACTACAGGCGCCCACCACTACGCCCGGCTAATTTTTTTGTATTTTTAGTAGAGAAGGGATTTCACCATGTTAGCCAGGATGGTCTCGATCTCCTGACTTCGTGATCCACCCGCCTCGGCCTCCCAAAGTGCTGAGATTACAGGTGTGAGCCACCACTCTCAGCCCTTACCTAGCATTTCTTTGTATGCCCCTTAAGAAAAACCATGCCATTGTTAAAAAGGAAAATATCTTTTCCTTTGACTATAGTCATAGAGCAAAAAGCATATTACTATGCTGTTTTTTGAATGCTATATAGCACTATTGTAGCCTATAAAACAATGATGATAATATACTTTCCTAAGTGACTTCCTCATATATAACTTTACTCTCCCTCTGGTAATAAGAACTGGGCAATTGATTGTACCTTTTTTTCTTCTACTTTATTTCTCAGGAAATGAAGTAAAGACAATGGGCTTCATGGTGAGAAAATTTGTTATTACGGTCCTGACATATCACCAGGCAGTATTCAAGGGAAGAAGAATTTAACATTTGTGACAGTTCAGTAGCTCTATTTCTGATGAATGAACAACAGCTGTAAATAGGCCTTTGGTAGGTGTTTTCAAAGTCTTTATGAGTTTTGGAGGCTATTTACTTAAAAAGCACACAATTTTCTAATTGTAACAGGTTATAGAAAACTAATACTTTACCAGAAAATCTAAATAGGCCTATTGTGACATCACTATATACTAAATCATGTGACTAATTTACCAGTAAGAGTAAATAAAGCACTGAGGAAAATTTAACCCCCTGCACACATTGTATACTTCTCTTTACATTGCATTTGTATTTTACCTCCTAGAATTCATACGTTTTTTAGTAACTGGTACAATACATTAATTTTAGGACACCATCTTGTAAATACTGAGCACAATTTTTCTAGTTGCAGAAGAGTTGATGGAATTTCAACAGATATTAATTAATTATGAGGAATTTGCACATACATTTAATTCGAGAATCACTAATGGCTCTTCCACACCTATATTCCTCCACGTTTGCTTAGTAGTTTTATGCTTTTAATCACAATGGTCACTTGAAAATTCATCAGCAAGATTACACAATTTTAATTACTTTCCATCTTTGAGAGCCATAAAAAGGTAGCATAAACCCTAAGTACAGTCTTAACTGGGACTCTGTGAACCACTGTTGAATGAGGTTTATTCCCTTCTAGACTTAGTCCCATGAAAGTCTCAAAATAAGAATTTGAGTGGGTTTAGTCAGAGTAATTTATAAATGATAAGAAAGCCTTAGGCCTGGCGCAGTGGCTCATGCCTATTATTCCAGTGCTTTGGGAGGCAGAGGTTGGAGGATCACTTGAAGCCAGGAGTCTGAGATCAGCCCGGGCAACATAGTGAGACTATGTCTCTTAAAAATTAGCAGCACATGGTGGTGCATACCTGTGATTTTAGCTACTAGTCAAAGGCTGCCTCAATATTAGGAGGAAGGAGGATCTCTTGAGCCCAGGAGTTTGAGGCAGGAAGATCTCTTGAGTGCAGGAGTTTGAGGTTATAGTGAATTATGATTGTGCCACTGCACTTTTACTCCAGCCTGGGTAATAGACTGACACCGTGTCTCAAAAAAGAAAAAAAGAAAAAAGAAAAAGATTTAGGAAGAGAAACATCCAGAAGAATCCAGAGTAAATATTACAACGCACTATCTGGCACACTTTTGAAAGTTGATGAATACTTGCTGAGTGAATCAATGAAGAAGTCAGCAAATCACTCAAGTTACATTTGTCATTCTTTATCAAGCAGCTAGAGCTCTCTCATTAATTAAAAGCATCATAAATCCACTAGAATTAACAAATAAATATTAACAAAAGTCACATTTTTAGTACCTGAGGAAGCACATTTATTAGGTGTTAAAGCAAGTCTTCTCTCACCTGGTGGAAGACACACAAACAAAACCTGAGGGACTGTGCTGGCCAGGAGAATCTTGAAACAACTGGTACAAAAAGAAAGAGTTTTATTTGGAAGAGTTTTTTAAGAAGTGATATATGGCAAGCTATATTTGGCAAGAAATCTCAATCCTAATATTGATTCTGCTTAGCCAAACTTACTGGAAGGTAAATGCCAGGTCCTCCAGAGACAGCACAAGCTTTAGAAATCACCAGAAGCATAGCTCAGAGATCTGAAGTTAGCTGACAATAAGGTTAGCGGTTGGCATCTACTATGCATCTAGTCAATGGCTGGCGACAACAGAAGACATAGGTCAAAGGGAAGCCACTATCAGACATATAGTTCAAGATCTAGTAGATACAAGAGAAGTGGGTCAGTGGATGGAAGCTGTTAATCAGGAATCTTGGTATGTGGTGTGTGTTGGTGGATGCCCTGAACTACAGACACAGGAAGTGGCAGGAACAAAGTGAGTTTCTTGGCAGAGTCTGGACACACGACAATCAGTAGAAGGGCCGCAATAGATTTGACAGTTGCTGAACCCACAGTTGGCTGGCTGGCAGCTGGTGGGTTTGTTACTGTTCTCCTGGCAGTTGTCCAGGACCCAGGTTGGAAACTACTAAGTAAGCAGAGGGCACCTCTTTAGCTCACTCTTCTAGGGCAGAGAAAAACAAATCAGGAAAAAAGAATGTAGCAATAACTCCTCAAAGAGCAGGAGCTCTCATTTCCAAAGCAGTAGTAGCTGAAACACATGAGTTAACAAAGTGAGTTTCAGAAGATGTATAGAAGTTTTTCAAATGTGCTCATCACCTTCTAAGCAAATTTCTTATATATCCTCACTGCTTTCTGGCAGTTCTGTATACTCACTCACTTCTGTCTTCCTGAGATTCTTTTACCTGATGTCATTCCCTTAATAGTTTGTTCGGATGTCCATGAAAATGCCCTCCAGCTTTCTTGTATAATTTTACTCATAATTTTAAATGTCTTAGCTATTAACCTTCATTCTTTTCATTTTGTCCAGGAAATGTTCAGAATCATAACTAGCTGAGATGGAATTCCTTCTTTAGGATATGGCGCAAGAAAGAGGGGAACATAAGTGCTCTTTTCCACAGGTGGTGGATACAACATGCCAAAGAATAGGTTAGTGGCTTGCAAAACAAAGATGACTTCTCATTCTTGAAGGTTTCACAGTTCTTTTTATCAGCAAAAGGAGAAAAAATGTATACAATGTGGTGGGCTTTTTATAAACTAAACTCTTCAAAATAAAATATTATCATTTATTCTAAGATTCTATCCAGATTGTATCTCCATATAAATTCACCCATTTAAATAACATACTAGGCTGGGTGTGGTGGCTCACACCTGTAATCCCAGAACTTTGGGAGGCCAAGGTGGGCAGATCACCTGAGGTCAGGAGTTTGAGACCAGCCTGGCCAACATAATGAAACCCCATCCCTACCAAAAACACAAAAATTAGCTGGGCATGGTGGCGGGTGCCTGTAATTTCAGCTACTCGAGAGGCCGAGGCAGGAGAATTGCTTGAACCTGGAAGGCAGATGTTTCAGTGAGCAGAAATTGCACCATTGCATTCCAGCCTGGGCAACAAGAGCGAAACTCTATCTCAAAAACAAAAACAAACAAACAAAAACTAGCATGTAAAATTCAAATTAATTGGAACCCTACCTGAGGTGAATTGGATTCCAAAGTCCTGAGAGATTTTGCAAATGTTTTTATAGACCCTTGTGAGAACTAGAAAATTTACTAAGATTTGTTTGGAGGGTGCTCTTACATCTGGTTTATTCTGATTTAGTTCATTATTTCATTAAACAAAATCTAACCTATTCAAATCACAATATATTTAAAAGATTTTTGATACATGTGTCCAAATCCACACTTGGACTACAGTGATGAGTATCTGGTTCCCCACCTCCTCAACACCACTAAGTATTGTTAGCATATTTATTTTGACTGTTTGATGTGAAAAATAGTGTTTAATTATTGAGCTAATAAGTATTCATTAGATGACTGGTGAGGCTTTCTATTTTGGTATATTTGTATTGATTATTTAGCTTCCTATTGTGGATCTTTATTGTCAGTTTTAATATCACTCAGTAAATGTATCTTTCATTTTAAAAAGAGATATTTTTTCAAAAAAAACAGAAGAAAATGAACATTTTCA
Source organism: Gorilla gorilla gorilla (assembly GCF_029281585.2). Taxonomy (NCBI): domain Eukaryota; kingdom Metazoa; phylum Chordata; class Mammalia; order Primates; family Hominidae; genus Gorilla; species Gorilla gorilla. Next base: position 32,213,564 of record NC_073246.2, read on the forward strand.
GAAAGAGTAGTTTTGATGGATTCTGTATTGTCAAATTAACCTTTGCTTTGAAAAATACGGTGAATTTTTAGAAAAAAAAAAAAAGCTGATTCCTGGCCTGTCACTTAGAGGCTCATATTTAGAGAGCTGGAATTGGACCCAAGAACTTGATTTACTTTGAGGATACATTTACAAAGCCTGGTTAGAAATACACTGGATGAGAAAATTCCACAGACATTTGACAATTATCAAAGTCTCTGATTAGTATGCCTATATAAAATTAAAACAAACTCATTGCATTCCAAAAGATCTAAGATAGAAACAATTTTCCATCGAACCTTCTTGGGGAAAGCTCTTATGCAACTTTCACCAAATATTTTATTTTGCAGATCTCCCCTGACAGATTTATATCAAATTGCTTTGACATTTGATAGATAGATTAGATTATAGAGTGACACATTGGATTAAAGGTTTAGTAGTGTGTGGCTTCCATGTGCCAGAGCATTAACATAGTAATATTTCTAAATTGCTTGTTTATAGATGTAGAAGATTCAGTAAAATGAGTGTCCATTTTACTGTCCAGTAAATTGTGGACCATTCACAGTCCACAGCTAAAAATGAACTGTGGTCAGCACTTAGAATAATGCTTAGTATATAACAGCAACTCAAAAGTATTTGTTGATTAAATTATGCTGAATGATGTGTTTGAAGATATAATTTTAAATAATGGTATTCAGCTGTGTTTCAGCAAACATAGTATGAGACTATCCCTGAGGAAATTTTTTTTCTTTCAAGATTTCTCTCTCCCTGTCTTGCTTTTTCTTCTTCATTTTTGCCATCTCTTCACACTACTGGGAAGGAAATAGAAAGCATTTTGTTTTCCTCACAGTTTCACCCTAATAATAAATAGAGTAATGAAGTATAGGTCTCTTTATGGGAAACAAGGCAACAAGTATGCTTTAAAATACAGCAGTCTCTTTACCCTGTGGTTAAGTTCTGTAATCAATTCATAAATTTGTGTTACAGATATTTCTTATAGGCCGTCATCACCTCCAGAGATTCAGCTCATGCTGACTTAACAATACCAGATATTTATCGACCAATAAGAATTTCGTAAAGAAAATGGAAAGTGCTCTTCTATTTTAATGGAGAATGAAGGCTCATCAATACAACTGTCCCTAGAGCAAACAGGAACAGACAGCGTGTTATGTGTGGGCCGCATAACATTTCCTTGTGTGGTCTTTTTTTTCCACTGTATTGTTACATCTGATAATTGTCTATATTGGGAGTCAGAGGTAGATTGCACTCGTATATGGAATTAAAAGGAACAGAAAAAGTGAAAAGGCAGCAAAATATTGTGTTTTTTTGTGTGTATCCTCTGAATTTGCCTCTGAAGTCATTGGCCTTGAGTGCCTAGGTAAGGCTAAATTACTCCTTGGAAGGTTCTATAAAAAATTCCTTATTAAGTACACTACATTTTTTTAGGTCATGGAAATAAAATGATTTTGACATTTGCAATAATGCTCTGATTTGAGTTTAGAAGAAAACATAGCCTGCAATTGATTTCACTAACTGGAGTGTGACCTATATTGCAAACCCTATATCCTTCCTTTAATTTTTAAATAATTAATTGCCAAGACATACAAATACTAAAAAAATTTGATTGTTTCTTCAGAGAATAGTAATGTCTTTTGTCTTTTTCTTTGGATGAAAAAATAAGATAATAGCAGAGGAAATACAAAGCTAAAACACCTGTGATCCAGCACAACTGTCAGTTAGAAAAGTACAAGTCAATGTCCATAGTCAGCTGATTAAAGTTAAGCAGGTGTATCAAAAATGATGACAGGTACTTGTGCATAAGAAAGTACGAGCTTCCATAATTGAACCTGATCACTCGATATCTTCATGTGGGCCTATTTCATAGAATCATTTTAATGTGAATGTTTCTGTTATAAAAGGGATATGTTATGTTTTGCTAAATAATTTTATCTACATGTTGTATGTAATAGAACTGGTCAATATAGATATAATTAAGAAGGCCAACCATAATTTATTCAATATTGTATTAGTTCACAGGAATAATTTTAAAAACTTGACACTTTATTGACTGTTCTGCAATGAGGCATTAAGTAATAATATGGTGTTTATTATTAACTTCATATTTAGATAAACTTAACATGGGCTTTAAAGAATTTACTGAAGAGGATTAAATACATTTTTGAGGGGCCACACTCTATTATTTTATTAGATTAGATTACTACAGAAAGTAGCTCTGTATTCATTTTCTAATACTGAAAAGTTCTGGCATTTAGTTGAAAGATCTGTATATCAAATGTCCAATCTGCAGTCCCCTTCCTTTTGATTCAAGTGAAGAACCTTTATCTGAATGACATGGTCAATACTATACTGTCTATACAGAATGGCTGTTCCTCAGTTCACCCTTGTTGGGATATGAACTTTGAAGATTTCCTTTTAGTTTATCCTATAGCCTCTCACTAGTAGCACTTTCTGTATATGGCACATGATATAGGTGCCTCGTGTGCAGTAAATTGCCTGCTCATGTTGTCCCGGAGGCCTAGATGTCACGTAAAGGGCATTCACCTACTTGAAAAAGTTACTGCTTTCCGTAGTATAAAATTACTGGAGTATGCATAGGACATGAATGCTTTCAGTAATCTGTGGGATTTTTCCTAATTAATGCTATCTATCAAGATAATTGTTACACACCTCAGAGTATAAATAGCCACATATTGTATTCTAAAAGTAGATCTCTAGTTTCATTGCCAGATATCTCTCAGCACAAACTAGATTAGTATGAGAACAACCTGCTTTTGTTTTAATGCACAAACCAAACTTTGAACATCTGCATTCCAAGTACAAAAAAAGTCCATTGTAAATATGTCAGCAAGAATTAATATCATTAATGACATGCTTATTTGATCAAGGGAATACATTAAAATACAAAGAGTAATTTCCTATGAAAAAAAGTAATAAGACCAGTAAAAAGGAATAGAAATGTCCAAAAAACTTGAGAGAAGAAAAGTGCTTGGACCTTGACTAAGGTCACAAACATTTAAGTACTGTCATTGTAATATATGTCAGAAAAGTTATAGAACTAAGAAAGTTTTATGTTATGTATTTCCTTTAAAGCTTGCAATCAGGTTTACTCTGATATCTTAATATCTGTTTTGGTAATTTGTTAAGGTTTAAAAGGTGAGTAAAATGTATACAAGGTATTGGCTGAGGAACTTTGTGTTGGAAGTTAATAAACATCAGTGTCAAATTGGAAAGATTTTGCATATTTATATTGCAAGGAAAAAGTCACTAGGCTTTCTTACTTGGTTAGGAAGGGCACTTCCATATGTCATCTCTATGATTTGAAGTGGGCTATACTTCTCCCTTCTATTGGTTTAAGAATTACACACACTGTATATTCTTCTACCACGTAATAACTTAGAAGGATTTATTGAAAAGTTCAAAATATGCTGTTTTTGTTTTTATTCCATTGATGAAATAAATGCATGAATGGGAGTAACAGAATATATTAACACATCTAGAGAAAAATATTGTTGCTTATCCCTGCATAGCTGCTGGTACATCACAGATAGCAACAACAAAAATCCATAACCAGTACTATGATTTGGATGTCTTCTCCATAACTCATGTTGAAATTTAACTGCCATTGTGATGATCTTGGCAAGTGGAGCCCCTAAGTGGTGATTAAGTGGCAGAGTCTTCATAAATCCTGTTATTTCATGAGTGGTTTAGACTCCTGGGAATGAGTTCCCCAGGATATCCTTTCTCTGTCTCACAGGCTCCTTTGTTCTCTCTCATCATGAGATATCTTCCACCATGTTTTCACACAGCAAGGGGATCCTTATCAGATGCAAACCCTCTATCTGGAATTTCCAGACTCCATAGCTAAGAACTGATAAAAATTTCTATTGTTTATAATTTGCCCAGTGTGTAGTATTCTGTTACAGCAATAGAAAATGGACTAGGACTACCAGCCAAAATCTTAGGTCAGAACCTAAAGTGACTCCAGTGAGACATTAGATGAATAACTAATTAACAAATCCTAAAAATTATAATTGCAAGCTTTAAAAAAATAATCTTATGAAAGAATAAGTCTTGTTATGTAACATGGACCACTTGGATCTTACTGTCTCAGCAAGATGCTATAATTCTTAGTAAGCAAAAATTAAATACTCATCTTTAATTAGAAGTCTATCTTGTTGAACTTACTCTACTTTTGGAAAACAACCAGTGATTGCCAAATACCTTTCAGACATAACTATTTGAGGTGACCCTGTTGTTGGCAAAGGGTCTAATGTATTGAACATGTTGGCAAACTCTGATACTGCTCTTTCTTCACTCAATACCATCTAGCTGCACTGGATTCCTTTTATTCTGCATTCTCCCCAAGTTCCTGCCTTTGATCTTGTTCTCCATGTCTAAAATGGTTGACTGCAGGGAGCTCTCCTTTTAATATTTCTAGATATGATTCAAATGAAATTTTTGTTAAAGCCAAAATATCCCAACCTTGTTAAAATTAGCCAGCTCCCCTCTTTTTATAATATAATTTGTATCCCCTTTATACTGTTTTATATACTCTCATATTATCATATTTCTTTATCAATATTTATGATTTATTTTTTGTCATTCCCCCAGATTGAGTTGTTTATTATTGTATTTCCAGAACATAGAAGGGGGCTTGGCATACGATAGAAATTCCTTATTATTGACTGAGCGCTTATGTATGCTGAAATTACTTCGAAGGATAAAAATGCATTTATCAAATGATACAATGAATCACTGACTGAATTATCAATCTGAAATGTTTAAGTGGATTCTCCCAACCGTTTCAGGGAACATAATCCAAAAAAAAAAAGCAAAGAAAATGACTGGTTTAATGATTTAAATGATAAGTGGAACAATGAGTAAGTAATCATGTCACTGCATATGTTTTAAATATTTCACTCCATGCTTTTCTTGCATGCATGGCTTCTGACAAGGAGTCTGTTGCAATTCTTGTCCCAGTTTCTCTATAGGTAAGATATTTTTCCCCTGGCTTTTTCTTTTCTAAAGATTTCACATCATTTTTGTTTATCTGAAGTATGAATATGATATGCCTAGGTATAATAATCTTTTTGTTTTATTCTAAAATGCTGCTTGTTGTTCTCCGAGCTTCCTGAGTATGTGGTTTGGTGTTTATCATTAAAATTTGAAAGTTCTCCGTCATTACTGCTTCAAACCTTATTTCTTCTCCTTTTGACATTCAAGTTAAGAGTATATTATATGTTTTGAATTGTTCCATAGTTTTGGATGTCCTCTCCTGTGTTTTTGTGTTTGTTGTTGTTGTTGTTTTTCTGTTTCTTAATCTTTGCATTTCAGTTTGGGGCATTTCTATTGGCTTAGCTTCAAGTTCACTGATTCTACCCTTCACCATGTCTAGTCTACTAATGAGACAATTAAAATAGTTATTCATTTATGTTGCAGTAATTTTTATTTCTAGTTTATTTAATTCATTCTTTAAATTTCTATCTCCCTGCTTCCATTGTCCATCTGTCTTTATATGTTATTATATCTACTTTTCCCATTAGAACTCTAAATGTATTAATCAGAGTTATTTTAAGTTGTGTCTGATGATTCCAATGTCTGTGTCATATTTCAGTCTGATGTGGATGCTTGCTTTTACTTTGGAGGCTGTGCTTTCATTGCCTTTTGGTGTGTCTCTTAACTTTTTTGTTGAAAGTCACTTGTGCTATACTCAGTAGTAGGAACTGAGGCAAATTGGCATTTAATGTTAGATTTGAAATGATTCTGGTTAGAAGTTGGGCTGTGTTTAACATCTGCTGTAGTTGTAGGTGTCAGAGGCTTCAGATTTCTCTATTATCCTTAATTTTTGTCTACCCTGTTGGCTTTCTGCTGACCTAAGTACTCCTCCTTAGAGATGATCTGTTTCATGGAGCCCTTTCAACTATAATCCACTGTTATTAAACTGGAGCCTTGCCGGTGTGGGGGGAAAGATGGAGGAGAGGGGAAGCATTTCATAATCTTATAATTAAACCTCAGTCTTTTATTGGACCTGTGTCCCTGAGCTGTGAGCTTCACTGGTATTTCTTTGTCCTCCCTACTTAGGTGAGCCAGAAATGGTAGTGTGGGCATCATGTGGAGTGGGAAAAATACCCTTTCTTTGGGTTGAATAAGGTCCTGGTAGTCTTTTCTTTCTGAAGAGTAAGGATTTATGATGGAGGAGGTTCTGAGCATGCTTTTCTAGGATTATTCCTCTCTTTCTCCTGACAGAGCCATTGGGGAATCATCCTTGGATTTCTTCCATGAGAAACCTGTGGGATCCCTAGAGGCAAAAACCATGGAGTATATGAGGTATGAGGCATCCTTAAGACTGTAGCAGCTAGGAGGGTTGAATACAAATGCTGGTACACACTCAGCCTCCAGAAATTCCTCAAAATTTATGATTTAAGTGTTCCTACCAGATGATGGCTTCAGCAGCTTTTGCTCTAGGAAAGCATACTCCAGATGTGACTCTAGACTCACCTGCCTCCCCAGATTTTGGAGTGGAATTTGGCCCTCCAGACTTAGCTCTTTGATGAGTTCAGGAAAAGTCATTGATTTTCAAGTTGCCCATTATTTTCTTGTTGTAAGACAGGATTGGTGACTCTTAAGCTCCTTACGGGTTGGAATTGAAACCAGAAATCCATACATTCCTTGAGTCATCATCCCCAATGGCATCACTTTCATTAATTTCTGGAAAAATTCTCTAAGCAAAAATATAGTTTCAGTGGAGAATGAAATTAATGTTTATACTGGCAAGTGACTATTCAGAGTTAAGTTTAGAAAGAAGACTCAGAATCCAAATTCTACCCTCAAAATATCTGAATAATCTGTTAGACTAACTCTGTTTTCATTTTTCTTATGTATGACTGACTTAAAGACTCTAATAATTATTAAGGTATATGTTTACTTTTACCTCAACCCATTTCAATCAAGATAAAGAAGAAGATGATTCTGTGTGTCTTTCTTATGTATTTGGTATGTGGAGTCTCATCTTGAAATTAAGGAAAAGTAGTGATGCTTCACAATTGCTTTTGATGGAGACTTACGCTTTCTTGATTAAAGTTCAGTTGAAAAGGGCAATGTATTATTTGTGCTTATGGTTTGACAAAATGACGTCAGCTTTTATAAAATCCAGTTTGAAAATGACTACATCCAGAAGGTTAATCACAAGGAACACAATGGTACCTGAATATTAATAAAGAAATATTTAAATTTTGTGAAAAGAGGAGCCTAAAGATCTACCCTCCACTTACCTTACTCATGGGAATAAAACCTATACAACTAGAAGTCAAAACTTATCAGATAGTACATTGCCCTGTAATTTGCTCAAATAAATAAATCTTCATATTACACTTGTAATGTAGTTTACTGTGGAGGAACACAGACTTTGAGAAAACTTAAAAATAAATCTCAGACAAGTAATTTACAATCTCTATGATTGTGGCTAAATTATGAACAATTAGAGCTACTGTGCTGGATATTAAAGAAATTAAATTAATAAAATACTAAATCAGACATAGCTGGCAACAGACAAGTATCAAAGGTGGACTAAGGTATAGCTATTAGCAGGTCCTGTCTAGTCACGGGATAATTGATACAGAACTTTCCTTAATTCCTAGCACTTGGACTTGTAAGCTGTGGGGAAATGAGAAGCAAACATTTGTTTCCCCCAGACTCAGGAAAGATAGCATAAAACAAAACTCCAAAGGAAAAAATGTGAATTTCTCATCACCATCCAATCAAAATGCAATCTACTGTCATTCAAATCAATAAACATTTGCAGAGAACCTAGTCATGGTACTGCCACAAAAGCAGCATTTGAAGGGCTCAAAGTGTAGAGGAGAGTTTATAAATGCAAATAATGAAAAATAAAACATGTTAGTGAGGTAACGCTAGACAATTCGTCAGCAGAACAGAATAGAGTCAAGAAATAGACCCATCCATTTAAAGATAATGTATTTACGAAAAAAGGGGCACGGAACTGCAGAGTAGTAGAATAAGGAGAGTGTTTTAGGAGATGGTGCTGATTCAACAGACTTTTGACCCCTAACTCACATCACACACAGGCACACAGACACACACACATAAACACACAAACAGCTTTTCATTGATGGCATATTTAAATGTGGAAAATCAAACGAGAAAGTTTCTAAAGTTAATATTTTTATTAATTTTGGGTAAACAAAGATTTATTTAAAAGGATGAGAAAATTACTAACTATAAACAGAAGATCAATAAATTAGATTCATTTCTGTTAATCTAAATACACCATTAAGGGCATAAAAAGACAAGGAATGATATGGAAGAAGTTAAGCTAAATATGTATAATCAACAAAGAGTTAATATCTAGACCATGTGAAGAACTATCCAATCCTGAAGACAGACAAACCTACTAAAAATAGGGACAAATGACATGGATGTTACTTCAAGCAAAAAATTTAAATGGCCAAGAAACAAGAAACATTTTATTTAAAAAGTGCTCAATTCAATGGACCATCAAGAAAATTAAAAATAAAACAAACATTTGTTAGAATTACATTCTCACTAGAAGTGCTAAATGTAAATAGGCTGACAACTTCAAGTGTTGGTGAGGGTGTAGAACAACTGGAATTCTCATACTCTGATAGTAGAAGTCAATATTAGCATAACTGCAAGGATAACTTTGTAATGGTATAAAATAGAGCTGAACAAGCACATCCTACATAACTTAATTCCACCCTTACACATATGGCAGAATAGAAATAGATCCAGATGTGTATTAAAATATAGCCGAAGAATACAAGAATATTCTGTACACTAATTCTAATAGATCCAAACTAGAAACAACCCAAAGGCTCATCAACAAAAGAATGTATAAATATATTTTGGTGTTTTAACCTTGAATATTATGTACACAAAAAATTAAAAGACTACTGGTACATATAACAATATGGAAAAATCACACAAACATAATATTTAGTACAAGAAGACAGACACCAATGGGTAAATACTTTACAATTTCATTTTACAGTTCAAGAACATGCAAAAATTAGTTATGTATGTTATATGTTAACTAAAATCTCATTTAAAATGATGTTAAAAATAACAGTTCAACAAGATTAACAATAGACATATGGCTGAGATAAAATTCAGGCTGAGCCAATGTGTGATTAGGGTAAGAGGCACAGAGAGGGCCGGGGAAAGGCTTCAAAAAAAAGAGGGCCGGGGAAAGGCGTCAAAGATGTCACAAATTCAAAATATCCAGGAGAGCAAGCAAATAAGGCAAATAATGAACCAGAATGAAATTAACAGTGGCATGATCATGATAGTAAGTGGAACTGGCATTCTGCTTCATTGTCAGGAAGTCTCTAGGGCAAGATGGAACTGAGAACCAGAAGTGTGTGCCCTGTCTAAAGGGAACAGCTGCAAGTTAGCGCTTGCCAATCACTTTCTTGCACAGTGATACAGTTTCTAGCTTTTCTAGCTATTCCAGTTCCTCAAAAAGCTAAATATTCAAGCCTTTACAACTTTATTTTCTTTTAATTTGCGAAATATATACCCCCACACATTGTAGGTTGAGTGAGAGAAAAAATGTATCTTTAATTGTTACATGTCCCATAGCTTATAACTTCTGGCAAATTCTGTGATAGTTCAGGACTGTTTTGTTCACCTCAGTATCTTTTGTGCCTGGCATATAGTATGCAAGCAGTACACTTGTTTCTGAATAAATCAAAAGATTAATTAGTGAACTCAGACTGTGTTTTTTTGAAAGCAAGCACGAGTTTTCAAAACAGAGCTGAAGAACATACCGCTCTCGATGATGACCTATGTAAAAGGATGGATGATTGTAAAAAGCATATGTTTGGGGACCCATGTGTAAGTCAGGATCACAGGAGCTTAGTTTTATTATTTGCAATATTGAGCAAAAGAGCATGAAGCCAGAGAGGTATGGGGGAGAAAGACAGTGAGGGAACTAGGTGTCATGCTAAGAGGTTTGAATATTTATCTTATGGGAATAGATTATAGGAAGCCATCAAAGGTGTAAGCAGAAACTTAGTTAGGTTTGCAATTAGAAAGAACATTCTGGTGGAAGTGTGTTCATGGGGTAGAGAGATAAGAGACATCACTCCTAATTTTTCCTTTTCAAAACAACTTTCCCAAGGACTTTTTGGGTCTCTCAAGTACATAGGGTCAGAAGTCTAAAAAGCAGCTTAAGGAATAAACCATCAAACAATCCCTCTACTGTCAGGTAAGAATATATGGTTGAGTATCACTTGTCCAACTCAGTCATCTTGCAAGCAATTGACGTTGGTTATTTCTGTGTTAAAATTAAGTCATGAAACACAAAGCGCTGAACCAGATTCTTAATTTGGACTTAATCGCATTTATTATAGTGCAAAACAAATACATTCTTCCCAGACCAGAGCAACACTGAATAGCATTGTAAACTAATTTTTTTGATGTCAAGGAAAGATGAAAACAAGATAAAACATGCGAGAGAAGCAGCTTGCATTAGATCAGGCACAGTAAAACTAAGAAACATCAGTTGCTACTAGCAAAGAAGCAAAAGTCCATGGAGTTTGAATTTTTGTTGTGGATGCTCAGAGTGATTATTCACTGGAACAAAGAAGCTGCTGGTTTCACAGTCCAGAGCAAGATGGACGACACGTGCTGAACACATGGGTCAGAGGTTGGCAACCACTGAACAGAGGCCCCAGAGGTCTGAGGCTGCTGGACACAACGTGAAGACTTTGAGGACGATAGGCCAGGCAACTCGAGGGTCGGCATCCAGAAGTGAGGAGGTTTTGGGTCTGGCAACTCTTGGACAAGCAGAATTGGGGTCGATAGGCATTGGGCACACAGCCTCCTATGGGCTGGTAACTATTGAGCAGCGGCCTCAGTGGACGACAGCCGCTGGACACATACCTCTGTGGTCTACAGGATACTGGAAGGAAGGAACTGGAGAAGAAAGAAGCAGGAAGAAAACTGCTTCCTTGGCAAGGCCTGGGCACGTAGTAAGCAGTGGAAGAACCGCAAGAGGTTTCAAGATTGCCGGTCTCATAGTGGACCGGCTGGCAGCTGGTTGGTTCACCGCAGGTCTCTTGGCAGTTGTCTGTGACCCAGGTATGGTCTTGAGAGCTAGTGGGTAAGTAGAGGACATCTCCACAGCTCACGCTGGTAGGGCAGAGGGCGATGGAGGTGAGAGGAATATGGCAGGAGGTTCTGAGAGATCCTGAGCTGGAGTTTCCCGAGCAGTAGTTGGGGCAAGACATAGTGAGGTTGTGAGAGCAGGCTGCAGTTGAGGCAAAGAAGTGAGTGTCTGAAGTTCGTTCTGCCCTTCCTTAGCTTGACCCTTTATTTATCCCTAGAAGGTGGTGCTTCTGCGTGCAGACTCTTCCTCTTGTTGTATGAAGATGCATCAGAACTCTTTATTATAGCCAAGGAAGTGAGGCTTCCACCTTTCATAAAACTGGATGCTCCTTGCAATGCCATCCATTGATTACGTCTATCTATAAACCAATGCGACTGTGTTTTAATAGGATCTATCCTTCTTAAATTATCCAAACAAAACAGACACATTTTAAAGCCTATGTGCTTATTCCAATTATAACCACCATTGCACAAACATTCTTAAGATTCCTCTCTTAGAATTGTCTTTGAAAGTTGTAGCAACTTCTTTGAAACAGTGAGAACTTACATCTTTTTGAAGAAAAATTCTATTCTTCTTGGAAATTGCCAGAAGTGAGTAACTTGGAACAAGTATAAGAGAAAATGAAAATCCTTGCAAACTATATGACAGAAATATGGACAATTTCAATATGTTTTGCTTGGTTAGAATTTATTTTTCTAAGTTGTGATTTGCTTTATTTCAGAATTCTATTCAGACTTGACTTTCTACCAAAATATCTTTATTCAAAAACATGTGCTCATTTTAGTCATTTCAATAAATAAATAAGCTGAGTGAAGCTGAAACCTTGGCTTATGTTTAAGATATTCTTGAATATAGATAATGAAGTTGGGCCAAGTTAAAATTATGTATCCTACTGTGAACAAAAGCAAAGAAGTAGACCCCTTAAAGAAAGTCAGGCATCTTGACATTTTTCATGATTATTTCAAGCTTATGTATTGCATGGTTTCTCATATTCCAACTGAAAAAATATTGTTCTTGGTTAAAAAATACATTGATTATGACATGAATTTATTTTGCTTTCTACATTGGCCTTGATGTCAATTTCCAAAAAGGAGCTTCTAAACTGCTTTACATAGGGAAAAGTATCAGGATAAAGTATTGTTTTCCTAGGTTTTAGTACTTTAAAGGCCATTTGAGAATACGTATTTCTGGTAAAACTGTTTTAAAAAATGTATGATTTTAGTTAGTTTCAACTATCCCTCTATATTTTTCTCATACTGACATACCCAGTGGCTCCAGTAGCTATTTTAATGGGATTTTAAATTATCTGCTGGCTCTAAGTTCCAATTCCTTTTGGCTAGTCAATTTAAATCATAACACTTTGTTCTATTTTGGTGTTTGAGGGACATACTTGTGCTTATCAAGTCTCCCTCTGTCCTGGAGGAGTGAAATCTCTGAAATAGAAAGTTGGTTTCTCAATGAGACAACACTAGACTATTTTACTACCAGGGGAGAAATATAAAAATAAAATGGTATCATCCCGGAGGTCCTGTACTAACATGTTGAATTTATCTCAGTATTTTAGGTCAGATGATTTGTACCTGATGTATTTGAGAAATCCCCACTCACTCCAACCCCCAACCGCAGGCCCTCATCACCTAATACTGTTTGCATAACCGGATACTTTGTATACTTTGGACATCACCTAATACTCTGTGTATACAGCTGCTAGAGTCTTCTTGTAAAATCCTGGTTGCATCAGCTGAATGGCGTTAGTAATAGGTACAGTCATATTTAGCTGAATGCTTATGAAATTGTATGTTGATCCTTTTTATGTCTGCTCTTCTCTAATATAAACAAGAGCCCAACATCTGTATCATTAGTACATCAATACGCTTGTGTGTATGTGTGGATAGATGTATATACTACATGTTCTATGTATACATGGATGGTTTTCCATGAAGAGAAGGGGTGTGGAATAAGAGGAAACTGGCATTCATGGAATGCCTACTCTGAAGAACCTTGTGCTGTGGGTGCCCACATGTGCCATTCACTTTGTCCTCACAATTCTATACAGTAGATCTTACTATTTCAAGTACTCATATGAGAAAACTTGAGCTTTAGAAAGTTGCAGTAATAGGTATTAAGAAAAACATCTGAAAAAAGGCTCCTTGACTCCCCAAACAGTTTTTCTCTATCCAATATGGCATTACATAGAGATGCATTGATACTATCATTTAATAACCAATAACCGTGTGAATCTGGGTAATTTGCATAATTGCTCTGCTCCCCAGTCACTATCAGTATAATTTTATGGAAATATTAATAGTATCTACTTTTCAGTGACATTTCAGGAATATATTGAGATGTCATTAAAAGTTAAAATAAACTGTAAAACGTTATACAAGAGTAATCTATTTTCTTGCTTTGGCGTTCTTAACCCATTCCGGAGAGTACGACCTTGGGTTTAATTTCTTTAGAGCACCACCATGAGTTTCTCGTGTGTGTGTGTGTTGGGGGGGGGGGTAAATTGCAAAAATATCAACAGATCTTCAGAAAGTGAAGTGCCCTGAATATAAGTTGTCCTTCATGTAATATAGGTTGAACTAAAATTATTTCATAGTGGCTGTGTCACTAATAGAGAATTGCTTATTTGGGCATAATACCAGGTACCTCATTAGCAGGATCCTATAAACTACATGTTTCAGACTTCTCTTCTGAGTTAAGAGCCCAGGGATAATCGGAGGAACTGGGCATCCTGTGTGATTTCCCAGATTTACCCATGGTGTTTTTTTTTTTTTTTTTTTTTTTAAATAAACCATGGATCTTTGTCTCTCCTACTGTGGAAGGAGAATTCTGAGTTTCTCTGTCTTGGAGACAAAAAATCCCCAGAACATTTCAACAATAAAGTTGTGCCAATAAACAAGGTACTTTTAACTCATCCATTCAGCAAATATTATTGAGCATGTAGTATGTGCAAAACATTATGATAGATGCTGGCAATGGAACCAACATAAAATTGGTTTCTGCTCTCAGACATACACTATCTGGTAAGCGTGATAAGACAGGTACATAACCCATGTCAGTGTTTACTAAGTTCCGTAAGTAATGTACAGAGAAGAGCAAACATAGTTCATTCACCTTACCAAAAACTTAACATTTGATATTAATTTTGAAAGATGGAAGGGGCTTTGGAGAAGAGGAAAATACTTTAGGCTATGGAAGAAGATGTCAAGGTAGAGAAAATGACAACATAGAGCTTCCCAGTGAAGGATTCTAAGAAGCAAACTCATATTCACATGTTGAAATTACTGGGGGAAGTAGTTAAGATATTGTTCTAAAGGTGTGGTGATCCAGTAATGTGTTTCAAGAAGAGAGTGCCGAGGTTAATTTGCAGCATAGCTTGGAAAGTGGGAAAACCTGTTATGCTTTTCTCCCTTTATCTTCTAAAATTACATATTTCTTTCCATTTTTTTCTTTCTGTTATCATGGCAATGATTTAAGTTGGGCTTTTTTGTTCTCCTTCGGTGAATTTCCTACTGCCACCTTTGACTTCTGTCCCTATGGTCTTCTATTTTGCCTAAATAATGCATTTGAAATAATACTCATGAAATTAATTTCATCATATGATTCTCTTTCTCAAAAAAGTGGATGATTTCTCTTTGTCGACAGAGAATTGTTCTGACACTTGTCTGGCCCTTTTCTACTTCCCAGTAAAGATTCTCTCCTACTTTTTTGGGTTACCTGTTAATATTTACTAGTTCTAATAGTTTTTTGGTAGAGTCTTTAGGGTTTCTAATGTATAGAATCGTGTCATATGCAAACAGAGAAAATTTTACTTCGTTATGATTTGGGTGATTTTCTTTTTTTTTTTTTTTCAGACTAATTGCTCTGGCTAGGACTGCTAGTACTATATTGAATAGAAGTAGAAAGAGTGGTCATCCTTGTCTTGTTCCTGATCTAGGGAGAAAAGCTTTTAGGTTTTCACTATTGTGTGTTTCACCTGTGAGTCTGTCATACATGGACTTTGTTATGTTGAAGTATATTCCTTCTATGCCTAATTTGTTAAAGTCTTTATCGTGAAAGTTTGTTGAATTCTGTCAAATGCTTTTTCTACATCTATAGAGATGATAACTTTTATCCTTTTTTTCTGCTAATTTGGTGTATCACATTCATTGATATGCATGTGTTGAATCATCCTAGCCTCCCAGGAATAAAATTCACTTAATCATGTTGTATCATCCTTTGAATGTGCCATTGAATCCGGCTTGCTAGTATTTTGTTGAGGACTTTTGCATCTATCTTAATCAGGCATATTGGCTTCCAGTTTATGTTTTCATTTCTGTTTTATTATCCTTGACCAACACTGGTATCAGGGTAATGCTGGTTTTGTAAAATAAATTTGGAAATGTTTAAAAAACAACAAGCCTTACTTCTACAAATCTTCCTAATTTTATAAAAAATTTTCTATTTGACTTTTTTCTGCTCTATTTTTTTTTTCTTCTACTGACTTTGGGCTTAGTTTGTTACTCTTTTTCTAACTTCTCGAGAAGTTAAGTTGTTTGAAATCTTTCTTTTTCCAGGTAGGTATTTTTTGCTGTAAACATCTTAAAATGGTTTTCAGTGCATTCCAAAGTTTTGGAATGTTGTGCTTCCATTTTCATTGTCTCAATATTTTTTAATTTCTCTTTTGATTTTTTCTTTGATTTATTGGTTGTTCAGTAGTGTGTTGTTTAATTTTCACATATTTGTGAAGTTTTCAATTTTCCTCTTGTTACTGATTTCTAGTTTGGTGGTTTAATATCATTATGGTTGGATATGGTTTAATATGATTTTAATTTCCCTAAGACTTTTTTGGGGGCTAACCCATAATCTATCCTGGATAATATTTAGTGTGTGCTAGAAAAGAATGTGTATTCTTCTCCTGTTGGATGAAATGTTTTGTATAAATCTGTTAGGTAAGTCTGCTGTTTCCTTTTTGATCTTCTGTCTGGGTGATGTATCCACTGTTGAAACTGGGGTATCAAAGTCTCCTATGATTATCATACTACTGTCCATTTCTCCCCTCAGTTCTGTTAATATTTGTTTTTATATTTAGGTATTCCAATGTTGGGTGTATATGTATTTGTGATTGTTATATCCTCTTTATGAATGGACTCCTTTTTCATGATATAATGACCTTCTTTGTCCTTATGATAGTTTTTGGTGTAAAGACTATTTTGCACAGTAGAAGATCTAGCCACCCCTGCTCTCATTTGGTTACCATTTTCATGGAATAACTTTCACTTTCAGCCTATGTGAGTTCTAAACTCTCAAGTGAGTCTCTTGTAGACAGCATTTTAGTTGGATCTTTTAAAAAAATATATTCAGCCACCCTGTATTTTTTAAGCGGATATTTAAATCCATTTACATTTAAAGTAATTCTTGATTACTTTACTTTACTGCTGCCAAGAACTTACTACTGCCATTTTAATTGTTTTCTGTCTGTTTTGTGATTCCTTGTTCTTTTTAATTTGACGATTTTTTCGTAGTGGTATGCTTTGATTCTTTTAATTTTAATGTGTTTACTACAGCTTATTCTTGGTGATCACCATAAGGCTTACATAAAACATCTTCTAACTGTTTATTTTCAGCTGACAATAATTTCACTTTGATCACATACAGAAGTTCTACACTTCTTCCCCACACACACATATTTTGTTATTGATGTCATAATTACATCTTTTTATATTATGTATCTATTAACAAATTATTTTAGCTATATTAGGGTTCTTCAGAGGATCAAAACTAATAGAATATATATAAATATATGAGGATATTTATTATGAAAATTGACTCACATGATTATGAAGGCCGAGAAGCTCCATCCATGCCATCTGCAAGATGGAGAACCAGAAAAGTCAGTGGAGTAATTTAATATGAGTCCAAGGGCCTGAGAACCATGGACGGTTGGGGAAGGGAGTGTTGGTGTAAATCCTGGAGTCCAAAGGCCCAAAAACCAGGAGCTCCAGTATCGAAGAGCAGGAGAAGATGGCTCTCCCAGCTCCAGAAGAGAGAGGAAATTTACCTTTCCTGCACCATTTTCTTCCCTCCTGGGCTCCATTGGATTGGATGAGGTCTGACAGATTGATAAGGGCAGATCTTCCTTATTTAGTCTACTAATTCAAATGCTAATCTCTTTTAGAAACACCTTCACAGACACATCTAGAAATATGCTTTGCCCACTATTTTGGTAAATCCTTAACCAGCCAAATTGACACCTGTAATTAACTATCACAGTAGTTATAGTTGTTTTTAATACTTTTGTCTTTTAACTTTTATAATAAGTTAAAAGTGATTTGTATACCACCATTACAATATTAAAGTATTCTGAATTTGAGTAGATACTTACCTTTAACAGTGAGTTTTATACTTTCTCAAGTTTTCATGTTTCTTATTAGTGCCTTTTCATTTCAAGTTGAAGACCTCCCTTTAGCATACCTTATAAGGCAGATCTAGTGTTGAGGAAATTCTTGGGCTTTTGTATATCTCAGAAAGTCTTTATTTCTTTTTCTTTTCTGAGAGCCAGCTTCACTGGGGATATTATTCTTAGTTGGCAAGTGTTTGTTTGTCTGTTTCAGCACTTTGAATACATCATTCCACTCTACTGGCCTGAAAGGGTTTTGCTGAGAAATTTCCTGATAGTCTCATGAAACTTCCCTAGTTTGTGACAAGTCATTTTTCTTCATAATGGGGGAGTAGATACTCATGATTAACAAATATGTCTCTCAAGTCTCATGTAGCCAAAAGGTACAAACTTTGTGTCTGCAGCAGGAAAACAACATGGCTGCAACTGCTGGTCCAGTTACTCCATGGCTTAATTAAACTGTGTCAATAATGATTAAATCACTGCTTAATATAGAACATTGGGTGGACTAAAAAATTACATGTTTGTTTGTTTGAGCTCCTAGCAGATGTCTTGCTGCCAAAAACTATAAGTAAAAGCATCTTGTTTTCTGGTGCTAATCTGCTATCTGTCTCTCCACACCTGCTAATCTGTTCCTCCTCCTCTATCCTGACATAAGTCACTTTAAGGAGAAAGACAATTCAGGGTAGGAACAATGTCTATCTTTCCCCAAGAGAGACTGAAGCTGTATACACTCATTCAGATACGTTGAGGAACTTCAAGAAAAAGAGGAACTCAAACTTTTGTCGCTCTCTTGGATACAGGTGTCCAAGTTACCATTTTACTCAGTCCAGTGGAGGTGAAAGGGAAATACTTGAATACAGCTAATGAGGCTTTGGAAGAGATTACGGATGGAAAGGAAAAATAATGTGACTTTCTAGGTGGAGCCCTTTGTGTCAGTTTAATGTACAATTGGCCCTTGGCATCTTTGGGGGACTGGTTCCAGAATCCCTGCAGATACCAAAATTTATGGATACTCAAGTACTTGTTATAAAATGGTATAGTATTTGCATTTAATTCACACACATGCTGTCATCTACTTTAAATCATTTCTAGATTACTAATAATAGCTGACACAATGTAAGTGCTATGTAAATAGTTATTATGTGTTTTCTAGGGACTAATTATAAGGAAAAATGTCTGCATATGTTCAACACATATGCAATCATCTTTGTTTCCCTTAATATTTTCAGTCTGTGATTAGTTGAATCCACAGACGGTGAACCCACAGATACAGAGAGCAAATTATACTTTTGCTGTTGTGTTATATGACTATGTTACCCCGTTCCATAAATTACAAAAGGGATTCCACTGATTGTGAAGATCTGTATTCATAGAAGTGCTAGTACTTTTGGGGTCTCTGTGAGTTACAAGTCACTGCGACTGATGATTTTGTTATTGGAGCACTTAGCATAGGTAGACGCCTCCACTCACTGAATGCCACTTGGAGTCTTGTTAATAGTATTCTAACCTGAATGATATATGAGATATATTAAATAGATTTGGTTGCAGCCTCTATTGGTCAGACTAATCGGAGTGGTCAGTGGAATGTCATTCTCATGGGAAAATTCACCAGGAGCAGTGCAGTGTAGAGATAAGAGTTGGGTATTGTTTCAGGGAAAATAATCCCCATGGGTCTCTTGCATTTCTGCATGTCTTCAGTGCAGAATCACTGGCTCCCTTTGTTCTAAATTAACTTTTCAAGCATGTTTTTAGAGAAACAGTCTTGGAAAATAGATACAGTGTTTCTCTCAGGGTCAAATGTCAAACATGCTTACTCTTCATTATGTCTGTGATCCAAGGTTCCTAAACTCAACATTCCTCTCCTGTGAAACAACTTGCTGCATATGCAGGTGTCAGCTGGCCCTGTGGGAATTGGAGCTCAGGGATCGGGTGTCAATGCTAACACTCTGGCTTCGGCTATTGCCATAAATGATAAAGGTCTTTGTCTCTAACCTAGGCTTCTTATGTCTTCTGCCTGCATTCCCGAAACTATGACGGGTTAACTTGTTAGCATACAAATAGGATAAAATTTCTGACTTTTCACAGTTCTCAATGCCCCTTCCACAGGTTTCGGTTTTCTAGTTGAAATTGTGGCACTGCAACGTCATCATAATCACCAACTCTATTGCTTTGACAATCTTTTAATAAGACACAGACATTTTAGTCAAAGTATAATATAGTCATAATAATATTGAAATAATTATGGGCAACTTATGCAGTAATAACTAGTAGAGATTAATTGAAGCTATTAGAAGATAAAGAAAGCAACTTGATACCATATTGAAAATACATCTTAAAGGCTTATAAGGCATTAAAAGAAAAAGCTGACAAAGAAAAGGGACACATGTGAACCACAGTTTAGTTAATAAACAGTCTGCTCATGGAATAGGAGAGCAATAAATAGGTCTGTCAGATATTTTTTACAGCAATCCAGCCATATAACATAGCCCTCCATGAGACTGCCCATTTTCCCCAACTATGCTAGATAGAAATGTTTGGATAGTTTACTTGGGAATTGACAATTATGAGGGAGTACTCAAAATACCCCCGTGAGCTATATAAGCAACAGCTTTTGCCCCTGACTTCCATATTGTATATAATATGTATAGGTATACAATATGTATACAATATGTATAGATATGGCAATATATATACAATATGATGCATTTGTATACAATAAGCATAGGTATACAATATGTATACATACACAGTATGCAAGTCAGGGGCAAAAGCGTTTATTATATAGCTCACCATTTGTTAACAAGTGAAGGTGCTGCATGAGGGGGCAGCAGCTGCTAAATCCCAATCATGAATGAAATGCAAGAGCCAGCCCAGGGGTTAATAGCTCTAAGACCAGTGAATCCTGGGACAGCCGCTGCTGTCCATGTAGTCCAAAACATTGATCACAGATTGCTTGGTGGAAGGAAGTAAAGACTTAGGACGAAAAAGATTGTATGGCAGGTTCTGCACACATCACAAGCAGAGGAGTACAGGGAGTGGTTTCACAAGAGCTGGGTACGTGGCATGCTGTTGGCAGCTGGGGATCCCCTCAGGTTTCTTGGCAGTAGTTCAGGAGCTGGATTCTGCCATAGCTGTTCCTGGCTTAGCAGAGGACATCTCTGAGGGTCACATGAAAAAGGGGCTATTAGAGGGGATGACTGACAGCCCCATGGCAATAACCCCTGAGGGAATGACAGCTGTGGTTTTCACCTGAGCAATTATTGAAAGACGAGATGACCTTAGTTTAGATTATAGGTAAAGTACTCGCACTTACTTAATGCTATTTCTCCTTCTTTGCTGTGGCTTCTAGAATTTTTTAGTAATGACTATGAGCATTCAGTGTAGGTTTTATTCTGACTCACTATTTCAAATGTGGTTATGAACATAGCTCAATTATTCAGATGTCAGGGAAAATGGCTACTTATTACTATGAAAAAAGTACTCAGTGAATCTCTAAAGCAAGAGAACTGTGGTCTTGTTTACTGTTTAACAAACCATGCATCTAGAAAAACAATATTTCCAGTTTTATTAAAATATATTTAAAATTCTGTGGCTAGATGAATATTTATTACACCTGGAATATTAATTTAAAATAGGTTACCTTTATGACCTAATAAAGACTTGTATATGTGTTAAGTGTGGCCTTTAAGGTACATAAAGGGCTCACTAAAATTACTGTGCTTCATAAGTTTAAATATTTTTAATAAACTTCTCATGAGAAATACTCCGATGTACAATCAGTAGGACACTAGGTTGAGCATCACAAGGCTTGCGTTCTAGCCCTGATCGGCTGGTAATGAGCCACGTGAAATTGAATAACTCATTTAACCTCAGCAGATGTATTTGCTCAACTGCAGAATAAGTAAGGCTCACTAAAGATCTCTTACACATTTAGACATGATTGTGATTCTATGAAAACATAACTGTGATGGAAATGAGGCAGCTTCAGAAGAAACCATGCAAAAATGGTCACTGGTCTTTGCCATAAATACAAAGACCATAGCATTTCACTCAGATATCTGATGGAAGCTTGGGAAACATTTAACTCTGATTAGGCATCTTTCAGAGCAAAACACAGCTTGGGCTGATATTTGTCCTCTGAGGAAAGCTCAAAGGCTCAAAGTGTAGAATATTGTTTTTTTTAATTGCCTAACATTTCATTTGTAGCCTCAGGGCCGTGGAGCACTGACCTTGCATTAGAAGCCCCTCCAGGACCTTCTCAAGATCAATGGTTTGATCTCCACCATCATTTACTGCTGGAAATTAAACCAGACTCCTGAGGACCAAGCCACCATCAGCTGTAGCCTCAGGGAGATGGGAATGTGGGAGCAGGCCCACTTTAAGCAAGCTGCTGAATAAATATAGACTTGAAAAATGGAAGAAACACATAAAGCCTGTTTCTGTTTTCTAAGAAAGATGTATTTCTTTCAGTGGTAATGTATATTCTAACTTTAATCTGGTAAGTACACCTGTAATCACTACAAACCTTGTGAATATCAACAGAGCTAAAATTTAAAATTTATTTATTGTACTTGCTCCTGCAGTTTAATTTAATAAAATATGAGGTCTAGAGGAAGGTACTTTGTTCCTAAGAATCTCAACATGCATTATTAGATTGGTTTCCTAACATATAGAGTGTGAAAGTGAATTTGCTCATGCCAAGTGTGAGATAAGAACAATGGCTAATAACTCTACTCTAAATTTTGACACAGTTTATTGTGAAAGAGGGCTTTTTAATCCAGGTGTTTCACTCTGCACAGTCAATTTAAATAAGGAGCATGCAACTGTCCATAAAGTAATAGTGACAAGGCACTGCAATAATAAGGGTGATGCTATTCTTAGCTTTCTCTTTGATTTTCAGCCTTCTTTTCTCATTATCTTTGTCAATTCGTAGTTACTAAACTCCTTCAGGGCCAACGACCCAGTACCATTGAGTAATGGAAGAATAGAAATTGGCTTAACTATTTTCTGAAATTTACCCTCAACATTTCTACGCTCTTAAGTTTGGATACAACTACATTAGTTTTGCCTCTGAGATCCAAGGGACAACTCTCTTTGAATGCCATCAGTGACTTTGTTTCCGTAAAGCTAGAGGAAGTTATACAAAAAGTCAGGCAAATAACTTATTCTTATGCAACTACAAAA
Source organism: Gorilla gorilla gorilla (assembly GCF_029281585.2). Taxonomy (NCBI): domain Eukaryota; kingdom Metazoa; phylum Chordata; class Mammalia; order Primates; family Hominidae; genus Gorilla; species Gorilla gorilla. The sequence continues at coordinate 32,236,324 of NC_073246.2, forward strand.
AGATTTGTATTTTATTTTAAAATTCAGCTTTAGATGTTTAGTGTATTTGTACCTATCTACCTATGATGCATTTTATACTTCATCAAGGCCATATCTCTGATATAACCAGAATATGATTTATTAATTATATTAGCTGTTTCCTTCTTAAATATTTTTTCAATCAACTATTATTTGAGTCCAAGTGGAAGATTTTAGAACAACTCTCTAGGTAAAAGAATTTCAAATGAGGAAGTAAGTAAGACTCCTGGAAATAAAACAGAAAGCACAACTAGGGAAGGATATTGTGGCTTCAATAGAGATAGGAGTGATTCTTCTCTAACATGGAGCAAAGTCCTGTCCAATCCTATTAGTGTCTACAATGAGCTCAAAAGTTTCAAGAGAAATATTATTTAATTTAAAAAGAATAAGGACTAAAGGATATGGAAAATGAAAGTACTACCATTAAGACGATAATTGTTATATTGTAGGTGAATCTGACTCCATGCCATCTAAATCCTTTTCCTAGCATCTAGATTCTATTGATTACACGTGACTTGAAGTTAGTATTTGTTCTTTTCTAAGATATTTCAAGTGCATAATATTTTACAAACTCTAATGAAAATATGTTCATTTCCTTTATTGCATTTATTTTTGAGTTACAAATGAGCCATCCAGTCAACAATACTCAGTTCTCTGGGTGTTTCCTCTGCAGTCTCACAACAATACAATATAACCAGACCAATCATTTTTAGTCAAATTATTTGTATCGGTCCTCCACATTGCACAGATATTTCTTCCACATTTGAAGCTACTCTAATGACTAGAAGTATGATATAAGTAAAGCACAATTAAAGTATTAAAGTGTTATACTCAAACTTTAAAGATTCATGGGTTAAAACCCTCATTCCACCATTTACTTCCTGTATTGGAAAAGTTACTTAAATTACAGAGTAGGGAGTAAGTAAGACTCTTGAAAGTAGAAAGACAGAGTAGAACTAGGGAAGGATATCGTGGCTTAAAGAAAGATATGAGTAATTCTCTTCTAACACAAAGCAAAGTCTTGTCCTCCACAGAACAAATTTGTGCCTTTGTCCTCACTGGAAAAAGGGGGACTTACTAATGTTACTTATACCACTGGGTTATTTGAGTTTAAAATGATAAAATATGTACAAAGTGTTAGGTAAATAATAAGCACCCAATTAATAAGAGCTATTTTATGGCTCTTGACCCAGCACTGTACAGGCAAGAAGACATTCTTGATAGTCATTATGCTTTACTTCTAAGAGAAAAACATGTGGTTAAACTACCAATGTCTTGAAGTGTTCAGGATACCAATGTACAAATCCTACCATTCTTTTTAGGCAGGAAGAAGTCCCTTGGTCTATGAAGAATGCTCTGTAGCATGCATATACCCACCGGTATGTTTTGACATTGCTTAAAAATGAGTCCTGCATGGAATATCCTGGTTATGTCCCATACTGCTTACATTCTTTTCACATGGAATGAAATGATTTTCTTGGTCTCTGCCCTGGATTCAAATGCATTATAGACAATCATAAAAACAAACTGAAATTGAGGCCCAAGAGAAAAATATCAGACGAAGTAGCAAATGATACCTAGCATATATTGTGCTCTTATTATGTGCCAAACACTCCACTAAGCATTTAATTGGAATCATGCCATTTAGTTGTCATAATCATCCAATGACTTTAATATTATTATCTCCATTTTACAATAATGGAACCAAGTCTCAGAAATGTTAATTTGGGCCAGGTACAGTGGCTCACGCCTGTAATCCCAGCATTTTGGAAGGCTGAGGCAGGTGGATCACTTGATGTCAGGAGTTTGAGACCAACCTGCCCAGCATGATGAAACCCCATCTCTACAAGAAGTACAAATATTAGCCAGGTGTTGTGGCATGCACCTGTAATGCCAGCTACTTGGGAGGCTGAGGCATGAGAATCGCTTGAACCCGGGAGACAGAGTTTGCAGTGAGCTAACATTGCACTACTGCCCTCCAGCCTGGGCAGCAAAGTGAGACGCTGACAAAAAAAAAAAAAAAGAAAAAGAAAAAAAGAATGTTAATTCATCCCAGAGCACAGAGCTTTTAATACACAGAATTTGGAACTGAGTAAGATCTAGTCATACTATAAGATTCATGTCCTTTTCCTTACACTAAATTTCCTACCAAGGTTTATATAATTATGGCATTCCATATTCCAATATCAAAAGTCTTTTTGTACCTGAGTCCACATAATTTCTTTCTATGAGGAGCTCTAATATGCTCCATGTTGAGTTAGATTAAATACTGGCTCCTTCTTCAGCTAGCTTCTCCTTCTAGCAGTGGTCAAGCTCAGCCTGGAAAGCTAATGTCTAGAATGATGAACAGAGTAGATGGGAAAGTGAAACTTAACATCACGTCCCTCTTTCCTGGCACTCCCCTGCTCCACAACACATACCACACATAGCCCGTTTTCGCCAAAGTCCTGTTTTCTCAGTTACTATATACTTGGAAGGCACATGGAATGGGTAAGTTTTCCCTCTTGTCTTTAGAAACAGTGGTCCAAATGAATTGAACTTTTTCTGGGCAACCCAATTGGCATTGCATTAGCAAAAATCCTTATTGTGAATGAACTTGATCTCTGTTCACATGATTGGCTGTGACTAGAATCCTGAGAAGCTGCCACGAGATAAATTCTGTCTTTACTGTTGCCAATGCTGTGTTACTGCCATCAGTGCTGTGGATGGAAGCTTTATGTCAATGTTGTTTGCTTCAGGGATGTTCTGCTATTGAGGCTGCCAAAGGCTCTGAGTACTATTGATGGTATTGAATAGTGTCTAGCCTCTCTCAGACTTCTGTCAATCCTATCCCTCTACAGAGCACCTGTGTAAGTGGTGGTTTACAGATTTTAGGCTTAAGTCTTCCTCTTTGAGATGGCCTGTGTCTAGCCCACTGTATTATTCGGGCTACATAGAGAAACAGAACCAATAAAATAGATAGATAGATGATAGATTAGATAGATAGATAGATAGATAGATAGACTATATATAATATATATTTATCTCACTGTATATATGTGTGTGTATATATATGCGTGTGTGTGTGTGTGTGTGTGTGTGTGTATGAAGAGAAAGAGACAGTGAGTGATTTATCACGAAGGATTGGCTCACACAATTATGGAGGCTAAGAAATCTCATGATGTGTCACCTGCAACCTGGAAACTCAAGGAAACCAGTGATATAATTCCAGTCCAAATGTGAAGATCTGAGAACCAGGGGAGCCAATGGTATAAATCCAGTCCAAGGGCAGGAGAAACCCAATGTCTCTGCTCAAGTAGGCTTGCAGGAAACATAAACGGGCACATTTCTCCTTCCCTGACCATTTGTTTTATTTAGGCCCTCAATGGACTGAACGATTCCCATCCACATTGGAGACGGCCATCTACTGAGCACACTGATTTAAATGCTTATCTCCCTTGAAAACTCTCACAGACACACTCAGAAATAATGCTTAATCTGGGCAGCCCTTGTCTCAATCATGTTGATACATAGAATTACCATGGCACCCACCCACAGAACTAACTGGTAAATTATCAATAGCATTAGGTTTGCCATAGATTCAGAGATACTTGCCAATTTACTTCAACTAGACAGGGTTTAAGTTTCTTAATTTTCTCCCTTAGTAGATGATGCTGCCTGCATCTTCCAAAATACAAAACAGCTAATCTCTCTTTTGTTGGATGACTAGCTTTCCTAATCTGTCATGGATTTCTGGGTTTATTTACAAATCCCCACTACCTCCCCCACACTAAGTCTCTGAGGTAGCTGAGTTGCTAAATATGCCATATACATTGTAATTTTTTAAGCCTCACACTTTCAATTTATTAACTTATTAAGGCTCACAGTAGCCCTATTATTATCCTTCACTTTTGAAGTTGAAGAAACTGAGGTGGTTAAATAACTTGCACACAGTCACACAGTTGGAACTTAAACAGCCATCACTAAGCAAAGCTAAGATTCCAACTCAAGGAAATCCATATTCAGAGTTCATGCTCTCAACCACTACCTTATTTTGCCCTGAAAAAATGTGAGATCCAAGACCAGGCGCGGTGGCTCACGCCTGTAATCCCAGCACTTTGGGAGGCCGAGGCAGGCGGATCACGAGGTCAGGAGATTGAGACCATCCTGGCTAACGTGGTGAAACCCGTTTCTACTATAAATACAAAAAATTAGCCGGGCATGGTGGCAGGCACCTGTAGTCCCAGCTACTTGGGAGTCTGAGGCAGGAGAATGGCGTGAACCCAGGAAGCAGAGCTTGTAGTGAGCCAAGATTGTGCCACTGCACTCCAGCCTGGGTGACATAGCGAGACTCCATCTCAAAAAAAAAAAAAAAAAATTGAGAGATCAATTTAAGAACACACCAAAAGTTTCAGAATAGCTAAGCTACCTAAATAAAATTAATCAATTTCAAACCTCTGACTCTATGGTCTTATGATGTTCATATAAGTATATTTTCCATCTTCTGTTGACTACCACCATGAGTTATTCTTTTCTGGTTCACACTATAAAAATTACAACAAGAGGATATGTTCTCTTTTCTTCTAAATATTTATACTATTTTCATTAGGTAACAAACAAAGAAACAAAAAGCCTGTAACATAACACCTGCAAAAGGATTGAATAAAAATAATAGTGTGACAAGTCCAAATTTTGCTTCCAAAGAAAGCACATTTATTTAATACAAAGAATATATTCCAAACTCAAAAAATACTTAAGAAATAATGAAAACAGGAAAAAAACAAACAACCAAAAAAACAACGGACACGAAATGAAGTGAAGATGCTAAACTTCAGTTCATTCTATTTAAAAGTTTCTGGTTGCTACGTGGTTATAAAGCCCATGGAGGTGAAATTCAAAATTACCTTGCTCTATTCGAACAATAGACTTAATCTTCTAGTTAATTTGAGAATGTTGTGATTCAATGGCTAAAATAACAGATGGCCAGTGAGTAGGCCTGGATTTTAGTTGTGGTTCTGATGTTATTAACTACTTGGGCAACCTCTGATAGAGTTGAACCTATCGTAATTCACAGGACTAGGTAGGCTTTTAGGTTTAGTTCCAATATTTCATGAATTTCTGAGACTAGTAGCACATTACTTAATAAACCAGATCCAATGCTAAGTATTTCCAAAGAAAACAACTTGCAGTTAAAGTGTGATGTTTCCTTTAAGTATTCATGTTATTTCCTGGCTACAGCTCTTATTGCTTAATAACAAATCGTATCCTACTCCTCTAAAATAGCTAGCATGCTTTCCAACCCCAGATTACCACTAGACATACCCAAAAGAAAAACAAGAAAAAAAAATCTTGTCTTTGGAGACAGTAGTAAAATAAGACATGTTCATTTACTAACAAACACACACAAAACATTTTGTATTTAAAGAAATACAAAATATCTAAGTATCTCAAAAATAAATTCATCCAAATGAGAATATATGCCATCTCCCCTACAGACCTTCACTTACTAGGCAATTGAAAACCACCAGTAACACAGCAAGTTGGTTCATAAGTGCTGGGAGAAGATTCCAGGAGTTGTGGCTCAGGTGCAACATTGACCAGAGGTCTACAGGAACTGGATTCAGGGTTCTGAGACTGACATTGGCTAGATGCACGTTCCAGAGTTTCGAAATTTTTAGACTTAGAAGTCTTGGGTGGGCAACTGTTTCCCTTGAGGCTTGCAGGTTGGCAGCTCTGGGCTACAAAACCCATCTGCTGAGTGCTTTCTGATTGGTAAGGCTGAGAAACACAAGCCAGCCCTGCTGAAGAACTTTCTGATTGGCACGCTGTCCTTTCGCAGGGCCTGGAATTGGAGTAAGTAGTTTGGACAACTCCGGGGAGGCAGTTACTTTGCACACAGTTATCGTCTGTGAATAAGTCCTGTTCACAATTGGTCATTTGGCAGCTGATGGTTTCATTGCAGGTTTCCCGAAAGTTGTCCAGGAAACAGGTTCTGCTATGGAAGCTGCTGGGCAAACACAATCTGTCTTCAAAGCTTATAGGATTAGTGCCATGTGTGATGGCAGAGAGTGCTGGGGCATTGTGGAAGCTCCTGAGTGAATGGCAGTGGCTATGAGGCATATTGCTAAAAATCCTTAATTAAAGATGGTCATAAGGACTCAACATGCTGAGTTTGAAAATTAAATTCTTTGGTGCGGCGATTATATACTCAGAAACCTGAGTGTTGGCTTCTCAAGACTTCTTTGCAACTCATTGCTTAAACTAATTTAAAGGATAACATCTCATTACCACTTTGGTTATATATGCAGATGATGTCTTATTAACAAAGATGTAAGTCCATTTTGAATCTTCAAAATGGCTTTTATGTTAGCTCCAAAGATGGCTCATTCAAGCTGGGGTTGGTCAAATAAGAGTCTAAACCTGTTCACCCAAGCTAACATTTTTTTTTTTTTTTTGCCACCATGACTCTGCACATTGGTAAGTGGACAATGAGAAATGCATGAGGCAGTGGCCAACTGAATACTGATTAACATTTAGCACTGGTTTTGAGAGCTGCCAATGTAGCAGAATGTGGTAATTTGATGTTCAAGACATTTAAAGTTAGAATTGGATCCAGGTTGAGCCCAATCTCATTCCACTCAGATATTGTTCTCTCCAGTGGACCAGAATGTGAGAGGACTTTGTGATCACATTCCTTCTCAGTGTTCATGCAAAGTACTGAGTGTGGCCATTGCCCAATAAATACTTGTCTTTTGCCTAACATTTGGTTTCCCTAATCTCCTTGAAAGCCAAGTTTAAATGCTTCCTTTTCCTGAAGTCTTCCCCCATCTTCCCATTTAGGAGTTATTTCTTCCTTTTCTGAATTACTAATGGATTTAATTCCTTTTTTCTATATTTGACAAAGTGGTGTGTTTACTTGTGTTTGTGCTTCTCAAAGGTTGATTATTTTCCTTTATAACAAACCTTCTTCAGATATTTTTCATCTTTATTCTGTGCTTTTTTTATTGACTGCAGACAGATGATCAGTTCCTATGTTTATTGCATTAGGACACCGTTCTTAGCATAGTTTCATACTCATGGCACAGAGCCAACCAGCACAATTTCTATAATATATTCTATAATATATTTGGCTCAGGTAATGACAATAAAATAGAAGTATAGTCTTAGTGCACTAACTAGACTCCCTTTCTAAGGTCTGAAGAAGCCCAAGAACATTCAGCAATTCTCAGTAATTCTTATGCAAACACTTCCTTGAAAGACTGAGGATATTATAAATTTAAAAGGGCACATCTGAATACTTTCAGCTTTATAGGCTGCACACTCATCTTGTATACAATACCTTTGTAACACACGCAAGTCATTTATAATTTTGAATAACCACACTTGTATGTTTAAAGATCTCACTGTGCCCTCCACATGAACCCTACAGCCACCCATTTAATTCTTACACATATATGTATTTATTATTGCACGGAGGCTTCATTATAGCTTGTGACTTTCTTGCTTAAAGATACCAAATGGATTCTCATTGTCCTTACAATAAGATCTTTTTCCTTTAGACTTCCCTACAACATCTTATAAGACCTGGCCATGGCCTTTCTTTCTTTCTTTCTTTTTCTTTCTCTTTTTCTTTTTTTTTTTTTTTTTTTTTTTTTTGACAGAATTTCACTCTTGTCGCCCAGGCTGGAGGGCAATGGCATGGTCTCAGGTCACTGCAACCTCCGCCTCCCGGGTTCAAGCAATTATCCTGCCTCAGCCTCCTGAGTAGCTGGGATTACATGCGCCCACCACCACGTCCAGCTAATTTTTGTATTTTTAATAGAGATGGGGGTTTCATCATGTTGGTCAGGCTGGTCTCGAACTCCTGACTTCAGGTGATCTTCCTGTCTTGGCCTCCCAAAGTGCTGGGATTACAGGCGTTAGCAACCATGCCCGGCCCTATTTTTCTAAATCTAACTCTTTTCATGTCACTCTGCCCAAAGTGATTCATCCTCACAGGCCTCATGCAGCTCATTGGCACACTAAACCTTTCCTTGCCTCCAAACTTTGCATACGCAGCTGCCTGTCTGTTTCACCCCTCCATTGCCTTCTCCCATTCTATCCATAGTTCTCATCTTTTGTGTCTTAGCTTAAGAGTTACTTCTTAGAATGTCTATCATCCTATATGAAAAAATTTCATTATCAGGGTCTCATATTTTTTCATTTTTAAAACTCATCTTAACTTATGATGATTTTATTTATTTATCTTTTGGCCTTTGCCACTAATTGTGAATTCCATGAAGAGGAGAAGCATGTGTATCTTCCTCACTTCCATACCCCCAACACTGAGCATGGTGTCTCATTGCCATATCATGAGATTCCCATAAGTGTAGCTGCAAAAATTCATACATAGAAGGTGCTAAGTAAAAATTTAATTATAACTAAACATCTGAAAAAATATAGTTTTGAAATTTTGACATTTCCAAGATTTCTAAGAATTGGCAAGAGTATTGAGCTCAAAGAAAAACAAATTTAAAAACTATGCCTATCTTTCAGCTACTCCTTTGTTTAATAAGAACAAAATCATTAAGAAAGCTACTTATTACCATGGCACAAACTTATTCAATTATTTCAAAATCATGTTTATTTGTAGGTTTTTTTTTCTTTTTTTTTAGACGGAGTCTTGCTCTGTCACCAGGCTGGAGTACAGTGGTGTGATCTTGGCTCACTGCAACCTCCATCTCCTAGGTTCAAGCCATTCTCCTGCCTCAGCCTCCCAAGTAGCTAGGATTACAGGTGTGTGCCACCACACCTGGCTAATTTTTGTATTTTTAGTAGAGACGGGGTTTCACCATGTTGACCAGGCTCATCTCGAACTCCTGACCTCAGGTGATCCCCCCCGCCATGGACTCCAAAAGTGCTGGGATTACAGGCGTGAGCCACTGTGCCTGGCCATGTAGGTATGTTTTTACCATGAAAATGGGAGCCAGTTCTCAATGCCAACACAGAGTCCTCTTGCCAAATTGTATAGGCATAGGCAGGACATCATATAGGCTGGAATTTACAGAACTGTCTCCAGCCAGCAGCCTTCTTATTAATTTCACAATGTGCAGCCAATTACTGAGTACTTGGGCAGTTCCTTCAAATTTCATATGGTGATGTTAAGTCTGTCATTTGTGAATAAGGTCACTCCATGAGTTATTTTCTCTTTGGAATGAGGCATTTGCACATTTTATTTAAGTGAGAGCCAAATTAATAAGTGTTTCAGTATATAATTTTGATTCAGTGAGTAAACACAGATTTTGGTTGTTGCTGGATTTATAGAGGGAGTTACCTGGTTTATTACTATGGAATGACGTAGGCTAGGACAACTGGTCACCTTGGAATTGTTTACATGCAGCCTACTAAAAACTAAGTATTAGCTTTGTAAGCATTTGAAAAGTTATGACTATGTAGTTTATCTGCTGGTATTCTTGAGAAATAGATAGAACTGGTTACCTAATTGCATACAGTAACTGGATACTCTTGCTACTAAAGAGGTGAACCATTCCCTGGTCTCTCCTGGACTTGAAATCATTCTCCTGGAATGACTGCAGCTGCAGTGGCACCTCCTAACCACCAGAGGGTGGAATATCAACATTTGGTATGAGGATGCAATTAAATATAAGAATTCTAGAGTGAGAATGCCAGGATTCTAAGCCAATATTTACAATCTCAAACTGTAACTTTGAACAGGTTCCATAAGTTTTCTATGTCATGGCTTTTTCATTTTAAAAATTAAAATAAATGAGATATTGTATATGGTACCAGATTGCCTGCCACATATTGAATGATAAATAATAACAATTATTACTGATCAGGTTAGGAATCTTCATGCAGACTAAGACGCTTCTCATTATAACATCAATCTAGGATTGATATAAAATTATAAGCAAAAACAAGCACAGTTTTTTTTATGTTTATGATTATGTTGTTGGTTTATAATTATGTCTTAATTTTCACATTCCATTCCTTTAAAGGTTGGATTATACTTATTCCCATTAATGATGGAACTTGTCTCCATCTCTTAAGAGCTCAGCATTTGGTAGTTGTAACACTGAATAATTTATATGTCCTTTATATTTGATCATATGGCTATACTAAACTTCTTAATCACTTGTTTAGAAACATTAAAGTGAAATGAAATAAAATAACCATTTCCTTTTTTTTTTTTTTAGAGGCAGGGTCTTACTCTGTAGCCCAGGTTGGAGTGCAGTGGCGTGATCACAATTTGCAACCTCAAACTCCTGGATTCAAGCAATCCTCCTACCTTGGTTTTCTGAATAGCTAGGACTACAGGCTCACACCACAGCACTTGACTATTTTAAATTATTTTGTAGAGACAGGGGTTTCACTATGCTGCCCAGGCTGGTTTTGAACCCCTGGCCTCAAGTGATCCTCCTGCCTCGCCCTCTCAAATTGCTGGGATTACAGGCATGAGCCACCATGCTTGGGCCTAGTCACTCTCTTCATCCCAGTGGTCCCACAATTTATTTACCTCATCCTTGTCTTAGTTTTATCTCATCAACCAAACTTATACCAAATGCCGTAAGTTAATTTTAATCCATTCCTCTTCTCCATTCACCAAATGCCGTAAGTTAATTTTAATCCATTCCTCATCTCCATTCAAGAAGTTTCATACAGAACCATTGCATAACAATGGAGGAATACTAGAAAAAGCATGAAGAGATGTGGCTTTCAGCCTTGGATCCATCAATTCACCGCATAAGTTTGGACAAGTCACTCTACCTCTCTGGATATCTTTTAAGATAGTGAGTTTAGATGAGAAGCTCTCTAAGGTCATTTCCAGCTGTCGCATCCTATAATTTTCGGTCAGAATCTTAATAACGTAGAATCAACATTACATGACATCTCATCAAATCTGTCTATTGAATGAAATCTTCATTTACATTTAAGACCATCTGATCTTTATTAAGATTACATATAAAATTTTAACAGGACAGACCAAAGACTGAAGTCAGTATATTATTAGTTCCCACAGATGCTAGTCAATATCCACAACTGTAAAATTAGTAATCTTATAGTATTTAATCTTATAGCATTAATCTTATATTAATTCTTCTTATAGTATTAATCTTATAGTATTTGACAGCAACTCTTGAGAATAAATAAAAGTATATTTCTGTAGTCAAGTACACGTTAGTCTATCCCAAAAGAGGCTTTTTTGAGGGAAATGAACAACTTTTGTTAAACATAACATTCTATGAAATAAGTCAAGTACTGTATAACCCTTCTCAGACACTGTAATGCATATAGAAAAAAAATTTAAGTTGTAGAATACTTCAAAATTCTTATGTGGAATATAGAAATAGTATTTTGCCAGCTTTCTCTTTCTAATGAGAAATAGATATTTTATTATATGATAAAATAAATCACATGTGACATCATTTGTTCTCTGAGACTATCTCTAAATAATTTTGCTTCTTTGGCTAGTTCTTGGTCATTTACAATTCAATTATACGACACATTAATTCAAATAGCCAAACAAAAAACAAAAGAAGTAAAACATAAAACTTGGAGGATTACACAGTGTCTATGCAGCTCTTAATAATAAGTGATTGGAGAAAAGAATGAACCATGGTGTTTTGACCATCTGAGCGTTATAGTCCACATTTTCTGACTCTTTGTTCCATTATATCTTGGATATGAAAGCATTATAGTTTACTGTAGTAATTATACACTTGTTTTTGCTTCTTTTCCCAGATGTAGTTGTTCTTGCCTTCCTCTGAGGTTATCTTTGAGTGAAGTTATTTTTCTATTTCTGGGTGATCCAGAAATGTGAATTGGTTTTTGATTTGTCTCACTTCTGTAGGCACTGGAGTTGTGACAGTGTGTCATTGAGATATTGAGATTGTGCTAAATCAATTGTGATGATGATGATCAGAGGATTGTGACAACTAGCTTATCCAAAAAGAGTTCCACTAGCAAAAATGAATGCGAGTTTGATGTGTCATTGACATATCCTGGGACTGTCACCTGGCTCAATTCCACTTATTTATTTAATATTTATTTATCTTTTATTGAGTACAGGCATACCACATTTTATTGTGCTTTTCTTTGTTGCACTTTGCAGATATTGCATGTTTTACAAATTAAAGATTTGTGGCAACACTGAGTCAAGCAAGGCTATCGGCATCATTTTTCCAATAGTGTGTGCTCATTTCATGTCTCTGCCACATTTTGATAACTCTTGCTGTATTTCAGACTTTTTCACTATTATTTTATCTGTTATGCTGATCTGTGATCAGTGATGTTTAATGTTATTATTGTAATTGTTTTGGGGCACCACGAACCACATCCATATAATGAAATGGGAAAAGTTCTTTTATTCTCCCTTGCAAGGCATGTAATGGGGTTGTGGCTCGCTTCTTTGGTGAGCCCCTGCTCAAACCTCTGGGGGAACAGGCAGATGGGCAGGTTGTGGGTCTCCAACCCTACAGCAGTGTCCAGGGATGAATGTTTACAGTTGTAGCCCCAGTGGGCGTGAGTTACAGTGTGTTCTTTCAGTTTAGCCGTCCATAGGCAGCTTGTGTTAGCTCAATTACACCCTCTGCCTTATCACAAAGACGGGGCTTTCTGTATCCCAGAGTTTCTTGCCTTGGTATACCAGAAGAATCAGAGCACACATGGGCTTGGAGAATGAGTTGAGTGCAAGTTTTATTGAGTGGAAGTAGCTCTCAGCATACGCGGGAGCCAGAAGGGAGATGGAGTGGGAAGGTGGTTTTACCCTGGAGTTGGGCCCGCTCAGTGGCTGGGCTCTCCTCTAACTGCCCCGGCCAAACTTCTCATCGTTCCGCTGGTTGACGGTCTGCAGGTCTGCCAGTCTGCCAGTGTCTGTCAGTGTGCTCTTACACAAGCGTATTCCTCTTTACGTCCAGCCACTTGTGTCTTCTGCCGGTGTGTTCCTCTTGACGTCCAGCTGCTCGTGTGCATGCCCACTAGGGTCTCGGGTTTCTCATAGGCACAGCATGGGGGCGTGGCAGGCCAAGTGGTCTTGGGTAATGCAACATTTGGGCACAAAATAAGAAATGGCTGTCCTCACCTCGGTCCGTGGGCACAGGCCCGGGGGGGTGGAGCCATAGCCAGGGACCCACCTTTCTCTACCCAGAACTTCCCTGCCCCCTCCCGTATCAATAAGACAATAAACTTAATAAATCAAATGTTGTATGTGTTACAACCGTTCCATCGAATGGCACACCCCTGTCTCTCTCCCTTTCTTCAGGCTTCCCTCTTCCCTGAGACACAACAATATTGCAATTAGTCCAATCAATAACCCTAAAATGGCCTCTGTGTGTTCAAGTGAGAGGAAGAGTCACATACCCTTATTTTAAATCAAAAGCTAAAAATGATTAAGCTTAGTGAGGAAGCCAATGTTGAAAGCTGAGATAGACTGAAAGCTAGGCCTCTTGCACCAAATAGCTAACTTGTGAATGCAAAGGAAAAGTCCTTAAAGGAAATTAAAAGTGCTAACTTATACTAATGAAAAAAATGATACTCTATATGAATACACAAATGATAAGAAAGCAAAACAAGCTCCTTGCTGATATGGAGAAAGTTTTAGCAGCCTGGATAGAAGATCAAACCAGCCACAACATTCCCTTAAGCCAAAACCTAATCCAGGATGAGGCGCTAACTCTCTTCAATTGTATGAATACTGAGAGAGGTAAGGAAGCTTTAGAAGAAAAGTCAGAAGCTAGCAGAGGCTGATTCATGAGGTTTAAGGAAGGAAGCCATCTCTATAACATAAAAGTGCAAGGTAAAGCAGTAAGTGCTGATGGAGAAACTGCTGCAAGTTATCCAGAAGATCTAGCCAAGATCATTGAAGAAGGTGGCTACACAAAACAGCAGATTTTCAATGTAGATAAAAGAGCATTCTATTGGAAGATAACATCATCTAGGACTTTCATAGTTAGAGAGAAGTCAATGCCTGGCTCCAAAGTTTCAAAGGACAGGCTGACTCTTTTTTATGGGCTAATGCAGCTGGTGACAAGTTGAAGCTAATGCTCATTTACCGTTCTGAAAATCACAAGGCCCTTAAGTATTATTGTAAATCTATTCCACTTGTGCTCTGTAAATGGAACAACAAAGCCTGGATGATAGCACATCTGTTTACAGCATGGTTTACTGAATATTTGAAGCCCATGGTTGAGACCTACTGCTAAAGAAAGATTCCTTTCAAAATATTACTGCTCGTTGACTATGCACCTAGTCACCCAAGAGCTTTGAAAGGGGCTGGAGGGAAGGCAGAGATGGGCTGCAAATGGGCTTTACAATTATATTAAGGGGTCTTCATTGGGAAGGAGGATTGTTGAAGGTTTTAAATGAGTGTCTCATTTAAAAACATGTTAGCTACGAGTAACAGAAATTGTAATTCAAAATGGCTTAAGCAATAAGAAATTTTATTGGCTTATATAAACCAGTGTCCAGAAGTGAGATGGCCCAGGTTCTGTTCTCCTGCATTTCTCTTGGTTCTGGCCTCTTTCATTTGATGGTTTAATTTTCAGGTTAGATCAGGCATGGTGGCTCACGCCTGTAATCCCAGCACTTTGGGAGGCCGAGGCAGGCAGATCACTTGAGGTCAGGAGTTCGTCAACAGCCTGGCCAACATGGCAAAACCCCATCTCTACAAAAAATACAAAAACTAGCTGGGCGTGGTGGCATGCACCTGTAATCCCAGCTACTCAGGAGGCTGAGGCAGGAGAGAATCGTTGGAGGCAGGAGAGAATCGCTTGGAACCAGGAGGCAGAGGTTATAGTGAGCTGAGATTGTGCCACTGCACTCCAGCCTGGGCAACAGAGGGAGACCCTGTCTCAAGAAAAAAAAAAAAAATTCAGGCCATATGCAAAACGGATGCAGCATTCCACATATAACAAAGTCCAGAGGTAGAGAGAATCATTTTAAGAAATCCCAGAGACAATTTGGGAGGCCGAGGCGGGCAGATTGCGAGGTCAGGAGATCGAGACCATCCTGGCTAACACAGTGAAACCCCGTCTCTACTAAAAATACAAAAAATGAGCTGGGCGTGGTGGCGGGCGCCTGTAGTCCCAGCTACTCATGAGGCTGAGGCAGGAGAATGGCGTGAACCCGGAAGGCGGGGCTTGCAGTGAGCCGAGACCGCGCCACTGCACTCTAGTCTGGGTGACAGAGCAAGACTCCGTCTCAGAAAAAAAAAAAAAAAAAAAAAAAAGAAACCCAGAGAAGGAACTTTACCAGAAGCATTGTTCCGCATGGCTCCTTGTTTCTCATTGGCTTACCTCAGATCACATGCTCATTCCTGAGCCAATCACTTTCAGTAGGCATTGGGGCGCTCTAGAGTAGCCAAATTCAATCCTTAAGCCTAAGGCATAATCACGTTCATTTGCAGGACTATGTGCAGACGAGGAGAGATGCACAAACAAAATCCAATTTCCATAGAAAGAAGAGCGAGAAGGAAAACAGCTGTGAGAGCAGTGAACGATGAGCTACCCACATCCATTTAGACATTTGAAAGTGTAGATGACTGTGTTCCACTTAATGTAAGAATATAATGGACTATCTAGTTTTGCATCCAGATACAAGCCCAGGATATCAAGAGGTAAAGTCTTATCTCTCAGTCCGTGTCACCTATGCATGATACTGCCAGGTTTCAGACAGTTTTCAGGTGACTTCTATTATAACAACGGATGGCTTTATAGTGACCCAATGAAAGGAGGGGGGAGTGAACCATCAAATTAAAAAAAAAAACTCTTAGATATTATATTCTTCTTATTATAGTGGAATGCATACATCTTTAATTTCATGCCTACCTAAACTGTTTGTTTCATTACACATGCTACTGAAGTCAGTTAAAATCCTGACCTCAGAATTTCATTGTGGCTTATATATGTCTGGGAAGAAAGATTACAGGAAGGATTTTGATAATGTTCTCATAAAAACAGCCAGGCTAGTACTTGCTAAAACATCACTGCTGTCTCTGGATATTTTCTTCCTAGACTAGACCCATGAGTAGCTTAACCAAAGTGAAGTGTCCTGATTAGGCCTAAATGGCCATGAATAGAAAAGCAGAGATAATCTCCTGTCCTATCTCTGAGTCTACTTGGCAGAAATTCCCAGGAACTAGATCTCTGTTGTTAGAAAACTCTGCCTATCAAGGAACCTACTCCTTTCCCTCAAAGTGAATATTTTATTTTTAGACAAAAAGTGGGGGTTTCAAATTCCCGACAGACATCTTATAAAGAAAATTAACACAAGATTTGTGATCTGATATCAGATTAAATGAGTTTATTTGAAGAAAAAGAAATCAACTCTTGCTCCATTTTTAACTAGAGAAGGAAGGGAAAATACAAGAAAACAGAAGAAAAAGAGATGAGTATTCTATGAGGAAAGTTATTTTAATATTAATAGGTTTAAAACAATTATCTTTTCTGGATAGTAGAATATAGGTTCTAGCCAGATGATAGCTGAGATGGACTTTGAGAGAAATAATTGTAATGTGGAGGTTTGGAGCCCTTAGCAAGTTGATCGGTAGAAGCCAGATCCACACGTTGGTCTGTAACAGGAAGACTGGAATGTCCTAAAGAGAACATATGTTGGGTGGCAGAATCCAGATCCATAGCCCAGGGAAGGGAAGCCACAGCCTCCATAACCCAGGGATCTGACGCCACTGGACCCACGGCCCACTGAGTAGCAGCTCCTAGATCCATAGCCCAGGGAGCGGCAGCTGCTGGATCCAAAGCCTAGAGACCCAGAGTAAGTCGACTGGCAGGGACTGCAGAGCACGGAGGTTCTGGGGCGGTAGCAGGAGGTCTGGCAGGGGCTGGACTCCACACAGGACGTCTGGCAGCTAGCGGTTTCCCAGCAAGTCTCCTGAAAGCCCTTGCAGAGAGAGGAACCCAGCTGGCAGGTGCTGGGAGATCAAAGGTTCAGTGCTGTAGACCAGGTTGCTGGGGTACGAGAAGCCACCACGGGAGTAGCCTGAGTAGCACAGGTAGCCCCCACAGGAATGGGAGGAGAAGTTTCCAGAGCAGCAGTTGTAGGACATGTTGACAGGAAATGTGAGTTCAGCTGAGCTGCATTGAGAAGATGCCCTGATGTCCCTGACTGTGCCCAATGATCCAGAGATGTTTACACCCTCACACTGCTGGGCCTGATGCAGTATCTGGGAACCCCCCATTCTTGTGAATGTGTTTTCATCAAATGACTAAGTAACCTAGGTTATAATTATAATTCAGCACATTCATTTGTCTTTAACAGCAGTGTAATCATTCCAGTTTATAGAAGCCCATTGGCTTCTCTCTCTCTCTCTCTCTCTGTCTCTTTCTCTCTCTCTCTCTCTCTCTCTCTACAGTAATAAGGTTTGGTTTGCTTTCAGAAACATTGGTGATGATACACACAGTGCCTCCCCACCCCTTTTACTGAGCTTGACTGTGGGTATTCTGAGCTTCAGCCTACAAATTCTTACCGGCAATGTACTCCCAAACAGTAATCAGCAGCCACCCACCCCCATTATTTACATATGTTTTATTAAGCATTAACTACATGTGCAACATTTAAAAGTGTGGTATGATTTAATCTTTGCAAATATCTTATGAGATACAAATTGTCATAAACAATTTAGAAGTGAGGCCATGGAGGTTTGGAAAAGTTATGTAACATTCAGGTAATAAATCAAACAAATCATGGACCTCATGTCATCCCAGGTATATCTGTCTTTAAGGCTAGCACAAACTACAGAGCTATATAGACAATTTGTGAAGCTTGTAATTTCTGCTCCCAGAATCACGTGGACAATTGAGTATGCAGGTGAAAAAAAAATTCCAAGGTGTTAATATTTGCATTTCATCTGATATATCTACTTGAGTATTCTTACCCCTTTTATGAATTCCCCAAATATAGCCAACTGAGGGGACAGCTTCTTAATTGATTTTGGTTATTTTTTTAGTCTTCAGAGTTACTATGGAGATGCTTTGTTACAAATTATCTTCTATTTGCCCTCTCACTCAGCTTATCCTAGTTAAGCAACTCATGTTTTATCCACCATGGAGTTATTAGATTCTTTTTCAGTGTGAGGCAGAAAATTATTTGGCAAACACAGACTTTCACTGGGACTAGTTGCTAAAAACTGATATGCCTTTAGTGAGTTGACTACCAATAAAATACGTTTGCAGAAGCTTGAATTTTAATAGGGTGCCGACCTTTTGCCAACTCAGTTGGGAGTGAGAAATATGACACCTTCGAGAGTGATTCATTTCACTCCTTGCTGAGCTTCTCTTGTTCATCATTCTAGAAAGACAAAGCAGCATAAAATTTACCATTATATGAAGTGGTTAAAATTATCTTTACCACTATAAAACATCAGTGGTATAAAGAAAAATCTTGGAATTAGAAATGTCTTTTTCCCCACTTATTATCATATCCAACTTCTGCCTTCAAGCATCTTTTAGAAATTGGAAAGCAAAAAGCTATTTATGTAATTTGATCTTTTCAAACTGCTTCATAGATGATTGTTTTTTGTAATCTCCTGTAGTATTTGCTTATCTGGCAACAATGGAATATTTTGTCCATTGTTTTGCTAACAAATTTCTACCAAATGCATTGCTCACATTGCACCAAATCCCTTTGTGAAAGATGTACCAAAATGGAGTCATTTATGTCAAACTCTAACAAAATGGGGTCAAGAGAGGCCACAAAAAAAAATCCTCATGCACACGTGCCTGTAACAAGGGTTATCACAAGAACTTCTTCAAATTGCAGTATTCCAGATAAATAGGTTCCAGGACAGTTACCTAGCAACAGCTGTCTTTACCAATAAACAAATGTCAACTCCTACAATGAGCTTTTGACCCGTGAACTTGTCTCAAAGCAGCTTACCTGGACCTCTCTTTGTATTTAAAAACTTCTCCTGTGCCCTAACCCCTTGGATGTGCCTATGATCCATCATCCATCATAGCATGCACGTTCCTAGATTGCACTTCGCTGCTCTTTCCAATTAAAACTCATTTGTTCTGAAGAGCATATGTCAGTTTCTTTTTAGGTTGACACTTCTCATCCCTCAATGCCAAAATCAAACTCCTCCTATCAGATAGGTGTTCATCCCAACTAGACTTAGCTCTTCAGGAACAAAGATCTCAGTATTTGGTAACCTAGTTCACACACACACACACTGTGGAGGAATTGCAAGGGATGTACTTTGAAATGGCTCATGCAGGATGAGTAATATTTCAGCTTGCAGGGAAATTACATATGTGAGAAGAACGAAGAACGCAATGCACAGAAGTTTTGTGGGGTGAGTGATGGTGCTTAGTCTTCTTTGACCTAATTCCTGGCACATCATGGGTGCTCATAGATTATTTATATCAAATAATTAATTTTTATTTTACTTTCACTCAAGATAAATGTATGCATGTGAAAATAATGTTTCTGCTTTTAAAGTTACCTCTAATTAAAAGTGAAATGAATATTAAATCTATCTTTTATGATGAATATATCCCCAAGTTAATCATAACCAGTAAACCAAGGCCTGTTAAGATAGAGCACCTCTTAGAAGATGAACAGAGGATGGAAATTATGGTTTTAGTGCGTAGGGGAATATTCTGAACACTCTTTATAGTCCTTGTATGTGAATGTGCACTTGTTCTCTTCTCATTACACAAGGCAACAGGATCAAATAAACCATAATTGGTAAAGGTGCTCAGTTAGGTTAGCCAGAAGTCTGGGTACAACTTTACATGGCAGTAGTATTTTAATTATGGCTTCTTTCCATTATACTACAGATGCAAAAACCATACACACTACCCAGGCATTTCTCTTAGCTCAAATTCTCCATCACAACCAGCTATATACCAGTTTTCCTGAATCACTGTGGTATCAAAGTCTTTTTTTTTTTTTTTTTTTTTTGAGACGGAGTCTTGCTTTGTCGCCCAGGCTGGAGTGCAGTGGCGCGATCTCGGCTCACTGCAAGCTCCACCTCCCGGGTTCATGCCATTCTCCTGCCTCAGCCTCCCGAGTAGCTGGGACTACAGGCGCCCACTACCACGCCCGGCTAATTTTTTGTATTTTTAGTAGAGACGGGGTTTCACCGTGTTAGCCAGGATGGTCTCGATCTCCTGACCTCGTGATCCGCCCGCCTCGGCCTCCCAAAGTGCTGGGATTACAGGCGTGAGCCACCGCGCCCGGCCCAAAGTCTTTTAATTAGTTTTCCTCTATTCCTGTAGGCATATCAGTGTTATTTAGGGGATGTCCAGCAGTCTATTATAGCCACTATTAATCTCAGCTATTTTATAATTTCTCAAACTCTATGTAATTTTTTTAAAGATAAAAAATAACTACAATTTTTTAAAATTAAAAATGTACATAGGTTACTTTTGGAACTTGGAATACTCTTCTAAAAATAGATATCACTATAATTTTTTCAGAAAGTTAAATTCTTCATATATGTTAACTTAAGGCAATGCAATAGTTTTATTTATTTATTTTTGAAACAGGGTCTCACTCCTATGGCCCAGGCTGGAGTGCAGTGGTGCGATCTTGGCTAACTGCAGCCTGGAGTTCACAAGCTCAAGTGATCCTCCCACCTCAGCTTCCCAAGTAACTGGTACTACAGGAGTGCACCACCAGGCCTGGCTTTTTTTTTTTTTTAATTTTTAGTAGAGATGTGGTCTCTCTATGTTGCCCATGCTTGAGCTCAAATGCCTGGGCTCCCCACCTCAGCCTCCCATAGTTCTAGGATTACAGGCATGAGCCATTGTGCCCGGCTTTATACAATACTTTTAAATATAAAGAGCCACTTCTTTATTAAGTAAATTAGAAACCATCCCTCTAAGAATTTAAACACATTTAAATATATATGCACTATGGATATGTGTATATCTATCTATCTATATATATATCTCCATAAATTTTGAGAAAGATCAAATATTATGGTTATATATTTACTGAATTAGGAAATTTTGCCAAAATACTTTGCATCACTCATGTCACATTTTTATAAAGCTGTTTGGATCTGAAAGTGCTTTCGTGGATTTCACACTAATGCTTTATAGCACTGAAGGAGCTATAATCATAGAATAATAATTTGTCATCTGAGGAAACGATGTCATGCAGTCAAAAAGCTGCAAGCTTGGGATTGGAATGCATGTCCCTGGCTCTGAGTCCAATTCTTTCTTCCATTAGGCTGGTGCAAAGGTAATTGTGATTTTTGACATTAAAAGTAATTGCAGAAACTGTAATTACTTTTGCACTTTACATGATGCAAATGCATGAACCTTAAGAGAAATTGTATATTCTCTTCACTTTGTATTTCCATAAACATGGCCCTCTAGCATGCATCTCATATTTGTACATATTATTGAATATGTCTCATTCGAAATGTTGAATTTTCCTTACTTTGACTATATCAATATGTTCATTTTAAAAATCAAAATCTCTTACAAATTTCAGTGCTTGAAGTGATCCTCAATATCTGTCCTCAATCCATATCCCAAGCAAAATTGCCTTTGGGGCCTTCCTCAATTATTTTTCTTTCTCTTTCTAATTGCTTCATTCTCTTTCATTCTAATGGTTCTTTTATTCTCAGCCTTATAACCATGCTCAATCTTCTCCAATCCAAAAATTTTAAATAGTGCCATTTTCTCTATGATTATATAGCTCTTCTTATTTTATATCAGAATTATCTAAAGAGGTATGGAATCAGCTTGTCAGCTACCTCACTTTTTATTCTCTTTTCAATAACTGATATGATTAGGCTTTGTGTCCCTGGCCAATTCTCATTTTGAATTGTAATTGCAATAATCCCCATAATCCCCGTGTGTCAAGGGAATTACCAGGTGGAGGTAATTGAATCGTGGGGGCAGTTTCCCCGATGCTGTTCTCCTGATAGTGAGTGAGTTAGCACAAGATTTGATGGTTTTATAAGGGGCTCTTCCCCTTTCACTCAGCACTTCTCCTTCCTGCCGCTTTGTGAAGAAGGTGCCTTGCTTCCCCTTCGCCTTCCACCATGATCGTAAGTTTCCTGAGGTCTCCTCAGCCATGCTGAAGTATGAGTCAATTAAATCTCTTTCATTTATAAATTACCCAGTCTTGGACAGTTCTTTATAGCAGTATGAAAATGGACTAATACAATTACCATCTTGTTTCTGTCTGGTTTAAAACTCTTCTGGAATTGCTCTGACATGGTCAGCAGTAGCCTCAATGCTGCCATACGTGATGTACATTTTTAGGATTATCCCATGTGAACATTTAACCATATTCAACACAGGCGACTATGTCCTTAACCTTACATCTTGTTCATCTATATACTTCCATGAGATTACAGTTCTAGTCTTCTATCTAACTTTCACCTAACTCTTTGTTACTATTAGTTGGATTTCTTTCATAATATTCCTTAAGACTTGGCGCTGATCTCTGGACATATTCTCTCTATAGAGGAGACACCTCCCTTCCATGGCTTCAAATACCATCCATATTCTGTGACACTGAAATATTCAAATTATCTTTCCAGTCTGTATAGTTTTTTCTTTTTTAATTCTAGACCTAAATACCCAAGTACTTCTTGCCATTCCACTTAAAGGTTTCATAAGGGTGTTGAACTTCTATGTGTATGACATTGAACTTTTGCTCTTCTCTTGTGAGGCAGAAACATTTTTTGTTTCCTATTAGTAAACTGCATTTCCACCTATCTAGTTGTTTAACTGAGACAATTAGGAATCCTCTTAACTACTACTCTGAGGATTGGCCATTTTCTTTCCCAAATCTGTCTTACATTTATCCAGTCCTATTACTGCTTTCTGTGTAGTTCAGGATTTCTCACCCTTGGTACCAGGGGCATTTAGGGCTGGATAGTTTTTTGTTGTGGGGAGATATCCTGTGCATTGTAAGACAGTTGGCAGTATTCTTGGCATCTACCCACTAGATGCCAGTAGCACAACTCCCCCTTAAAATTACAATTAAGAATGTCTCTGCAAATTGCCTAGGGGAGAGAGCAAAATTAGCCCTGGAGGAAAGGCATTGTCCTAGTCCAAGGTAGTCTCCTTTCTTGGTGGAACAACCAAAAATAATGTCCAAGATTCTCTGCCTCTCTTTCAAAAAAAAAATTGTCTCCTCCAGTCTTTCTTCTACACTCCTGCCTGATTTTTTTCTTTCTTTCTTTCTTTCTTTTTCTCTTTCTTTCTTTTTATTTCTTTCTTCCTTTTTCTTTCTTTTCTTTCCTTTCTTTCTCTCTCTCCTTCATTCTTCCTTTCTTCTTTCTTTCTTCCTTCCTTCCTTTCTTTCTTTTCCTTCCTTCCTTATTTCCCCTTTCCTTTTTCCTTTACTTTTCCTATTCTTTTTCCTTTCCTTTCCTTTCCTTTTTCCTTTCTTTTGTTTGCCATTTTTCTGCCTGATCTGAAAACAAAAATCTGATCATTTCACTTTCCTGATTACAACTTCCTGGTTGATTTAGCGTACATTGAGGATGAAACAAATCCTCTATATGAACTGTAAAGCTGTGTAATTGAGTCCCTGCTCATGTCTCTGACTTCATCTTCATACAGTGTTCTTTGTCTTTCTCACAAACACACTGGTCTTTGTTCCACACTAAAGTATCTCAAGCTTTTTCCTCATCCAAGGACACACTCTTCTCTCTGCCTTGAATGTTTTTTCTTCATCTGGATGAAAATAATTAAGCCTTTTCTCACCTCAATACATTATATCTCAAGATAAAGTAGGTTCTCCTGTTGTGATTTGTAAATTATCTCTGTACTTAATTCTAATATTTAAAAAATTGTTTATTTCTTAGACTGTCTTCTAGACTAGAGCAGTGCTACTAAACAAATCAGTCCATGACAGTTCACCAATTGGCCATAAGTTAAGTGTGTATATCAATATGCAAATGAATGCATGGCTACCTTCCTTAAGAAGTCTTGCATGATTAACAATTTCAGCTTAAGGAAATCATATGTCAAACATACCTGCTTTACCCTGTACCCTGATCTATGATCCACTCTTTGAATGACACATCTCTGAATTGTAATATCCAAAGTTGAGTTGGAGGCAAATACTATCTGTGTTCTTTCTTATTTGACATTAAATTCTCAGCTCAAGAGTAGTCAAAGTTGTTGTTCAATAAATACTTAATGATAAACTAGATAATTACTGGATTTATCATTGCTGTATATCTCCTATCTTCTCCTGTTCCTAGACCTCTAAACTCCTCTTGAATGCTTTAAAACGGTAAACTCAGAGGAGTCTCAACTGCCCTCTTAATCTGTACCACCTGGCCCAGACTTGCTTCTATTCCTTTGCACCCTAACTTAGCTATAATAGACCATCTATAGTCTGAATACTAAATAAAGACTTGTTAAACTGAACCATCCTGTCCAATTTTTTTAATATAGCAAAGTGAAATTTGAAAGCTAGAGAGATTCGTTTCAAGTCAATTCAGCAAGCATGCAGTGAAGTGAAGGCATTGTGGTGAGAGGTGAGAATAGGGAGGTGAGTGAGAGATAGCCCTATCCCTGAAGGAAGCATGTCTTAATCTTTGTCTGGAAAATGAGTGGAAGTATGTTAATAGAAGATAAGTGACTTTAGAGAAAGTGTGTCATAGTCCATTAAATTCAATCACTTTTGCTGTTCTTTCAGACCCTGAAGCTACTAGTCAAAGCTAAATAGAGTCTTAGATCCTTTGCATTTACATATCCTGAATTATTTTGAATCTTGTTAGTGTTTTATGTAGTAAAATAGTAATTCTTGGATTAAAAATTATTGTAGGCTATACGATTTTTTCCCTGCTTGTAGAAAGTTGGCTGTCCTTGCTCTGACTTTACACACTGCTTCTGACAAAATCAACAGCCAAGCTATCCAAATAGTAATTTGTCATAGTAAAAATCATGCAACTTCAGTAAGCCAACAACTTAAAAAAGCTCAAGGAAAAACTGTTTATACTTGAATTCCTTAAAAGATTACTTCATTAAATAATAGCATTTCTGTCACATTGTAAACTAACGAGCACATGAAATACCCCCTAATTTCTATTACATATAATTTCTGTTTTCAGACATAAATTTCTAGTGTAGTTTCTCAATTTTTTTTTATCATATAATGGTGACAGAACCTTTCTCTCTAAGAGAAACTAACTAGTTTATGGTCAGCCAGTTCGTAAAACGGCGTTTATGGAGATGAATATGAGGGAAAGCAGCATTTCCTGGCAGTGTATGAAGAGGCATTAAGCCGATTTGTAGAAGCCATGCCTGTACATTGGTCTATAGCAAGTTGACAGGCTTTTCTTAGTAGAGAAGTAGTTTGGGTGGCAAGAAGCTGGGACCGTAATTCAAGCTTTGGGTGCTACTGGGTCTATAACTTAAAGATTGGAATCCATTGAATTCATAGCCTAGAAAGTACCCTGTGGTAGAAAGCATGATGTATGTCTGCCGGAGGGCTTATAGTAGCTCATCAGAGAGTCTTACAGAGAGACCTGTCTTGGTGGAAACTAGAAAAGCAGAGGTCAGTGGAGTGGACCAAGTCGCTGGGGTAAGAAGAGACACAGGATTAGACTGAGTAGACCAAGAGTTCCCCAAGTGAGCAGGAAAAGAAGTTTCCAGTGTAGCAGCTTAAATGTGTGACTGCTGTATCTGTTTCACTTTTTATTAGCGTCAAAGGGTGTGTAAATGTTACCTTATTGCCTAGAAGCTTATGTGCTCTGACCCTGCGGGTATGATGTTTTAGATGCCCAGCTTTACTATTCTTCTGCCCTACAATTTGACTAAGAATATCTCCTTAGTATGTTGTCCAATTTCAGCTGAATAGCTTAACACCATCATAAATATGCATACCTGTATTTTATAACCAAAAGCCAGTTTACTCTCAGTCTTGGACTTCAGATGATTGTTGCATGGTCAAAGCAATTGATCAATCATTGGCAGCTTAATTTTTGACTGAGAGGATCACTTAGAGGATGCTGAGATATAGCTCTTTTTTTTCCTCCCTGCTTAAAGTTTTATATTTTGTTGTGATTCTTTTCTCAGTCATTCCTGATATGGTTTGCCATATTACCAAGCACATGTTTATGTTTACTAACAACTGATATAAGAGGTAGAAATGACCATGATACTCTAAAAAAGTTGAAAAACTTTTATTAAAAAAAAATTCTACTTGGCTCTCTTTACCAGCTGGATGGGTATAGAATGCCTTATATAAGGGGACTTAAATTACATTAGTTAAGAAGATGGAAATTTCAGGCCAAATACTTTTAAAAAGTAATCTCCTTTGGGCACGATGGATCATGCCTGTAATCCCGGCACTTTGGGAGGCCGATGCGGGCGGATTGCCTGAGCTCATGAGTTTGTGACCAGCCTGGGCAACACGGTGAAACCCCGTCTCTACTAAAATACAAAAACTTAGCCGGGTGTGGTGGTGGGTGCCTGTAATCGCAGCTACTCTGGAGGCTGAGGCAGGAGAATTGCTTGAACCCGGGAGGCAGAAGTTGCAGTGAGCCGAGATGGCGCCCCTGCACTCCAGCTTAGGCGACAGAGCGAGACTCTGTCTCAAAAAAAAAAAGAGTAATCTCTCAAATTTATAGTGTGGAAACTTTCAATGGCCCCTTAGGGACTGCGTTTATAAGCAGTAAAACAAATATGAAATTATTTTCTTCAAGCACCTTGAAAATTGCTGAACAAATAAAAAGTTCCAAAGTAATGTTGTAGATAGTCACATTTCCTTATTATGAGAGAGGGGAAATTACATCTACAGATGAGCCTAGATAAAGCAATGTGGTGGCCTGGAGAAGAGCAGACATTGGTGAGAACAAGACATTAATGGCAAAGAAATGGGTCTAACCAGAAACATCGTAGAATAAAATAAATTTTTAAAAATGGATACAAAAAAGCATTAAGGGAATGGTGACTTAGGTTACACCCAGGATAAAAATATAAAGGAAATAAAGTAAAACACACTTTTTTTTTACGTATGTATGATGTTTGGGAGGGAATGAATTACAGTATTGTGTACTCTAGTGGATATGTTAAATGTTTATAAATTGACCTGTGTACCGCGTAAATGTTTAGAAGCTTCTAAACATTTAAAATGTGCAAAACAACTAATACATGTTGTTAAATACTAAACACATTTTAAAGATATAAAATGTGCTAAATATTTATAATTTCTAAACGTTTAAAACATTTTCAGCAAAAAATGTTTAGAAATATGTGTAGGATAAATATTTCATTTTAGGGTGCATAAAAGAATATGACGTGTATGGCTTACTCGAAGCACCCGTGTGCATTTAGTTTTTGGCCACAAGTTGCATACATTTATAGTCTAATAATAGTTAACATTTATGGAGTGATTTCTATACTCAAGGAATTCTTCCGGCTGCTTCACATATCCTATCATTTGCCTCTCATCATAACCCCATGATCAAATTGCTATCATTCATGATCTGTCTTTTACATTTAAGGAAACTAACTTTTTGAGAGGTTCTATAATGTTTACAAGGCAAATAGCTGGTGTTAGAGTTGGGAATTCAGATATATAAATATATATGGTGCTTCTTCAGGATTTACATGCTTTGACAATTTAAATGGGTTCAATCTCACAGCAGGCAGAGTAATGTGCAGGTAAAAAAATACATTATTAACTAAATGCTTAAATCTTCTAAGGAATGTTTCTAAAGCACAAAAACTGAGAAGATCCTGGAAGTGTAGAAACCAAAGTGGGGACCCTAAGCATGACGTTCTGATGATCAAGCACTCCTATTATCTGGAGGACAGCATGGGAGACCAGGCAAAACTTGGGATATCAGTTGGTTACTATACCTAGCAGCCCTGACTCCTCTGTCTTTTTAAGCAGCTTGATCCTTACAAACTCTTTACCTTCCACTAGAACTATCCTAGATCTTCTTTCATTTTAGGAAGATTGTTACTGTTTGTAATCAAGTTCTGACTTACCAAAGACACGTAGCCACTCAGGAATCACATGCCTATTAACAGGCAGGACTCCTTTGGACAGTATCAATTCTACATGATTTCAGCAACTTGAGGGCAATGCACCTTCATTTTCTATCCATACTGAAAGGCTTTAAAGTTCAACCAGCAAAGATGATAACTTATGGTGTCCATTCATTTTGAGTTTCAAGACCATCATTAAGCTACATCTTGTTTGTCATCCCCAACAGAATCATAGTAGATGGTCACTATTTGGGTAATGGATACACTAAAAGCTCAGACTTCACCACTATGCAAAATATGCATGTAAGAAATTTGCATGTGTACCATCTAAAAATGTAAAAATTAAATAAAAACAATGGTGAGGTAGTCATGCTTATCTGTTACCATCAAGAATAGAATGTGTTAGTTATGCTGGTAGTCTAATGGGTGCCTAGTGGCATTCTGTTTTAATGTTGGTTTTTTTCTAACTTTTTAGTAGCTCTCATTATATACTGCAGTAATTAATAGGGGTTTGCCCAGAATAGTATTTCCACAGGTAAAAGATACTTTAAAAAAGGTTTATGCATTTATTTTTCTACCTGTTTTACTCAGACTGAACATAACAATCAGTTAAAATTTAGAAAAGCAAATATGTTTATTTAGTTACAAGTAAACTTTATTACACAAAATTTATTTTTAGCCATAGTTGAAAAAACAACAATTTATTTGCTTATACTGGAAATAGCAATGCCCTATGGGAATCTCAGTAATACCGATCAAAGTCTTTTCTATGCTTTTCCTGCTTGCTAAAAGGAGACTAATATGTGAACACTGACAAACGTATGAGAATCATATATTGAGGGGAATGTGCTCAGAAAACAAAGATGTGCTCAAAGGACAAAGATGTCTGAGGCACAGTACCTTCAAGAAATTCAAAATCTAAAAGTTCATACTCTATATAATTATCATATATTTCTTATAATAGACTTATGATTTATTTTCATAAATATTTTCACTTCTCAGATAAATATTTTCACTTCTCAGATTATTTCACTTCTCAGATAAAGATATATTTATCACTTCTCAGATAAAGATATAGAGATATATTAATATTTTCACTTCTCAGATAAAGATATAGAGATATATTAAGTAATTTGTTAAAAAATTATTTTAACAAAAAGTTATATATCCAAAAAGTGAGACTAGTTCTGTCTGTCTGCAGATATTTCATTTTTCATCCCTACTTTCTGTGTTTGTTAAGTCATGATATAAAGCTAACAAATGCTGAGCATAAAATGTATGACACAGGTGAGGTGATTTTATTATTAAGCTCCTTAGCACTTAAAACTCCTCAGAAGAAGGACGAAAGTGGAGGGAAAGAATAGACTATCCCAGACAGAGTACTAATGCAAATGACAGAAGGTAGGGAGTAGAAAAACAAAAGGCAGATCATTTTAGGATCCATAACTGTATTATTTTCTTGTCTAGAATTTAAAATAAAACCTTGCTGAGTAGAATTCCATCTCATGGCTTCAGTAAATGTAGGCTTCTGTACAAAACGTTACTCTCCATGTGTTCACAATTGATTAAGAGAACATTTCCGCATCATTTTCCCCAGAATGAAGTTTGCAGCTCCCAAGGATGTACTAAATGTGGTTGACTGTTTTTCCTGTTCTCTCTAGTGTAATAATAGACCATGGTAAATTACCCTAAGATTGTCAAAGCTAAAGCATTTTTCAAATTTGGTTTATAAGCTGGAGAATATGAACAGCCAATGGCACCTCTTCACCTTACGATATCCATAGAACACAGACAGTGAAGTCTCTGGAATCAATTTTATAGTCAAGACATTAACCTTTGTGGTCATTTGCCCAGCAGAAAGAGTAAGCTGTTAAAAAACACAAAATCAGCCACTATTCACCTCTTTTTATGATTATGAGTGTGTTAACAGCTTTCCCTTCAATTACATGACTAGGGTTATTTTGCCAGTAAAGTACCAAAAAGATAATATATACCAGAAGCAAATTTAGATATTGTCTCTTTGCAGAAATGCCCTGAAATGAGGGCAATCACTCATTACTTTGAGTATAGATTTTAACTAAACTTTGTTTGACTGAAAATTACAATATTATCTAGCCCAAAGAAACTTGGGAAAAACAGTGTTGTGTTTCTTTCAACTCCACTGTCCAGAAGAAGAAAACTAGAATTCTCCCTCTCATTCTTTTGGAAAGTCATAAAACACTTGAGCATATTAACAAACTTTTAAAAAGGATAAAAACAAATCTGATTAATGTGGTTAGCACAAATTAATCATATAAATATAAACTTTGTATCCAATCTATTAGTATTTCTTAAAACCAGTGTCTCAAGCAATTAACATTTGAGGAGAAGGGCTTTAGTCATTTGAGATTGGAATGGAATGGTATTACTGGTATAGTTCAGGAAACAAACTGGAGATTAAAGGGATACCTACTAAAATAGGTGGCAAACATTAAAGAAAAGAAAAAACTTAGGGCAATTTCTAATTCTTTGACTTTTCTCACTACTTCTACAGCTACCCTTACTAGATTAAGAACTTCCTATATCAGTAACTACATCTTCTTCAATAACAATCAAGCTGAGAAAAGAATCATCAACTCAATTCCATTTACAATAGCTACAAAAATAACCAGGAATACATTGAACCAAGAAAGTAAAAGAGCTCTACAAGGAGAACTATAAAACACTAATGAAAGAAATCATAGATGATACAAACAAATGGAACAGCATCCTATACTCATGGATTGGCAAAATCAGTATCATTAAAATGACCTTACTGCCCAAAGCAACCTACAGATTCAGTGCAATTCCTATCAAATAACAACATCATTTTTATAGAATTATGAAGCCTAAACTTCATGTGGAATCAAAAAAGAGCCCCAATATCCAAAGCAATCCTAAGTAAAAAGAACAAAGCTGGGTCATCACATTTCTTGATTTTAAATTATACTACAAGGCTATAATAAACACAACAGCAGAGTACTGTATAAAATTAGACAAATAAATCAATGGATCAGAATAGAGAACACAGAAATAACGCCAAATACCTACAATCAAGTCATCTTTGACAAAGTCAACAAAAATATACACAAGGGAAAGGACACCCTGTTCAATAAATGGTGCTAGGGAAACTGGATTGTCACATGCAGAAGAATGAAATTGAATCCATATCTTTCACTGTATACAAAAATTAACTCAAAATGGATTAAAAACTTAAATGTAATATCTGAAACTATAAAAATCCCAGAAGAAAATGTAGGAAATCTCTTCTAGACATTGACCTAGGCAAAGAATTTATGACTAAGACTGCAAAAGCAAATGCAACAAAAACAAAAATAGACCAATGGGACTTAATTAAACTGAAAAGCTTCTGCACTCCTAAAGAAACTGTTAACAGAGTAAACAGACAACTTACAGAATGGGAGAAATTATTTGAAAACTATGTGTCCACAAAAAGACTAATATCTAGAATCTACAAGAAGCTCAAACAACTCAACAAGAAAAAAAAAAACCACTATCAAAAAGTGGGCAAAGGACATGAACAGACGTTTTTCCAAAGAAGACATACAAGCAGCCAACAAACGTGGAAAAATTATCAACATCATCATTAATCATTAGAGAAATGCAAATTAGAACCACATTAAGATACCATCTTACAGTAATAAGAATGGTAATTAAAAAGTCAAAAAACAACAGATGTTGGCAAGGATGCGGAGAAAAGGGAACACTGTTGGTAGGAATGTAAATTAGTGCAAACTTTATGGAAAACAGTATGAAGATTCCTCAAAGAGCTGAGAATAGAACACCATTTGATCTAGCAATCCCATTATTGGGTGTCTACACAAAGAGAAAGAAATTGTTATATATATTAAAATCCCCTGCACTGGTATGTTTATCATAACACTATTCACCATTGCAAAGTCATGGAATCAGCCAAAGTGTCCATCAATGAATGATTGAATTTTAAAAAGTGATACATAAATGCAATGTGATACTATTCAGCCATAAAAAAGAATAAAATTGTGTCTTTTGCAGCAAAATAGATGGAAATGGAAGCCATTATCCTAAGTGAAATGACTAAGAAACAGAGTCAAATACCACATGCTCTCACTTATTATTGGGAGCTAAACAATGTGTATACCTGGATATACAGAGTGGAATAATTGACTTTGGAGACTCCAAAAGTTGGGAGACTGGGAGAGGGGTGAGGGATGAAAAATTACCTACAATATAAACTATCTGAGTGATGAATATACTAAAAGCCTGGAGTTCACACTACGTAATATATTCATGTAACAAAACTGCATGTTTACCCTTAAATCTATAAAAATAAAATAAAATAGAACTTTAGAACAGAGGAGTTTCCATACATCAATAACTGCATCTTCTCACTTTAATTAACAGACTTTAGTATTCTTATACTAATCTTCCAGAAATGCCAACTAAAAACCTTATAACACATCTTACTAATGAATAACCTACTTATGTTCTCTACACGTGACTTTCATTAAACTTAAAAAAAAAAATCATAGACTCACATGAAGTTGTACAAATAGTACCTAGAGTCCCTTCACGCAGCCTCCTGCAATATTGCCAACTTATTTAACCATACTACAAAATCAAACCCAGGAAATTGACATTGGTGCCATGTTGTTCGCTAGACTAGAGACCTTATTGAGTTTTGCTGGTTTATACATGTACTCATTTGTGTTTGTATCTGTATGGTTCAATGTAATTTATCTAATGTATAGATTAGTGTAACCACTACCACAGTCCAGAAGAAAAATTCTTCCATTTATAATTAACATTTTTTCTTTTTTTTTTAGAGACAGGGTCTTGCTTTGCTGCCTAGGCTGGATTGCAATGGTGCAATCAATAGCTCATTGCAGCCTGGAACTCCTGGCTTCAATACTCCCGCCTCAGCTTCCCAAGGACCTGGGACTACAGGCATGCACCATGTGTATGAATTACAATGTTCATGTAATGAGGCAGAAATATGAGCCACATATTTTGTCCTTTTATATTTATAAAATGTTTAATTTAGTTATATATGAAATTAAAAATGGAAGCTTGTGTTTTCTAGACAACAACACTAGACAGTAACGCAGCATTTGAGGTGAGTGGTGCAAGTGGTGGTATAGAGCAGAAAGAAAGATCAAGTCAAAATATGACATATTTATGTAATTATGTCATTTTTTCCCCAAGTCACAAGTAGAAGCAGTGCCATTAGAAATGTCAAAATTTTGGATGAACCTGGAGGACATCATGCTAAGAGAAATAAGCCAGACGCAGAAAGGAAAATACTACATGATGTCATGTATGTAGAAATCGAAACTAGTTAAACTCACAAAAGCAGAGACTAGACTGGTAGCTGCCAGGGCCTGGGCGGAGGGTAAAATGGGAGGGTGTTGGTCAAAGGGTAGAAAGTTTCAGTTATGCAGGACAATTAAGTTCTGGATATCTAATGTATAGCAATGTGACTGTAGTTAACAATATTGTATCGTATACTTAAAATTTGCAGAAAGGGTAGACCTCAGTGTTCTTGCCACAGTCAAATGATCAATCAAATGGAAACTGAAATTATAACTATATTAATTACCTTGACTGTGACAATTTCACAATATGTGTATATATTATATACAGTGTGTGTATCTCAAAACATCAATTTATACTCCTTAAATTTATATAATTTTTGTAGACTATACCTCAGTAAAGATGAGAAAAAGAAAAAAGGCATAAACTGATAAGGTAAAGTAATTCTTTCCAGGAAATGATACGCATAATTTCTTTTCCTCCTCAGTTTCCATATTAAAGGAAAAATGATATTCAGACTTTTGTAGCACATCTGTTACTAAGTTTTACAATTAACATTACTGATTTCACATACTGTTGTCAGAAAAAATTGTGGGATTTTGAAATGGGGGAAATGTATTACTATGTGGCCTGTCTAGTTCATTTTTCAAGGTATTGTCACGTATTATTGCTTTTTAACTCCTATATAATTCTGTAAGTTGAATAAAATTGTTAATAATGCAAATGATTCTAGTCCATAGAAATGAAATAGTTTCTGTCAAGTGAAATGATACTGATTTTTACTCGGCGTACAGTGACTACTTTGCAGCTATCTGTGGATTCATTTCAAACTTCCTAACAACCTAAGTGTTCTCTGAATTATGCTTTGAACCAGTTGTAGCATCTTAGTGGTCCCCACATTTATTAATGAGTTAAATAAAAATTTTTATATGTGTTGATTTTTTCATTTGTGTAAGAATCGTGACTTTACCTTTTTAAAAATTTATCTTAATACTATTATGTTTTATATTGTATCACATTTTAAACATTTGCCTTCCCTTTCTTTAAGTTCCAGGGAAGCAGCATGCAAGACACAGTGAGAAAAAAAAAGAAAATAAAAATAGTTGGAGATCAACAGAGATGAGATATTAGGATTGGAATAACCGTGAATGATTTCTTTTGAACAGCTGGATAGAGAATTCTGGACTTGAACAGTAGATACCTGATGTTTTCTTAATTCATACTGTGGTGCCTCTCAAGTAATAGTCTGCAACCCTGAGCTTGTGCTTGTTAACACTTTATTAGACTGCTAATTGTAACTAAGTCTCCAGTTACATAAACTTTGATATCTAAGAATAACATGAGCCCCCCAAAACCACTCCCACATATGAAATGTGAAGTTTATTTTTTTAATTGTTTATCATTGACATCTTGCCACCCCAGACACAAAGCTGAGGCCCTCTTTGGCATCCATGTTGTTTCCGTCTCTATTTCCGGATTTGTAGAATTGGACAATCACACTTTCTTATTATTATGTAGTCTTCTACCTCTTGCTGACCACATTTCCCAGTTTAATAAAAAAGGAACTTGTAGTTTTGTCCCCGAAACCCACACTGTATTCTTCCAAGCAATTATGCCACCGCTTACGCTGTTTCCTCTTGCTGGCACTCTCTTCTCACGCATCCTTCACACCAAAATCATAGGAGGAAATTTGTCTCTCTCACTCGTGACAGACATGAGTCTAGTGACATTGGTCTTTTCTAAGCTCTCAGCACTTTTCACAGAAGAGCTCTAGTGCAAAGTTAAAGCTCAAACACATCTAGTGAGCTGAATTAGAACAAAGAGCTGATGTCACTTGGTGTATTAAGGTCATTAGGAGTGGAATAATTGTAAGTGAGCTTGAAAGCAATTTATCCTTTCCACTCTGCTTTTTCTTAGCCAGTGATGGGAGTCAGCCTTCCATTACACTCTCTGTTACCCTCATACAACTTAGGCGTTGACCTGCAGTTACCAGGTGCCTAAACTTGACAGCACCCTAAAGGGTGAGTGTGGAAAGGAACAGAGTGTACATAAAAGGTGAAAAATCACAGAGAGGAGAGAAAGAGAGAAGAAAAGCAAAGAGAAAAGGTGAGAGAGGAAAATAAAAAATAGTTGCAGAT
This sequence comes from Gorilla gorilla gorilla, assembly GCF_029281585.2. NCBI lineage: Eukaryota > Metazoa > Chordata > Mammalia > Primates > Hominidae > Gorilla > Gorilla gorilla. Next base: position 32,271,725 of record NC_073246.2, read on the forward strand.
TAGCAGAGATGAGATATTAAGGGAAGATTATTCATGCAGAAAATGGAGGAGGCAAAGAATATTCATTTTGTCTGATCCCTGAAATCTGAATCTTCACATTATACTTTGAAAGGTTAAATATTGAAAGTATTCCAATGTGTTAATTTTCTCCTTTACTCTCTGCCTCTCTGTCTCAATTGTTTGCATTCCACTTAAAGATTGCATTAGAATGGCGGAGATTCTTCAAGTCACTACAGAACTAGATTCTCTATGTCACTGGACACCCCTTCCTTCTATCTTGGGATTGCTGCATTTTAAACATTTCTCTGTGCTCAGATCTCTCCTTGCAAGGCCTGGTGCCTTCCACACTTGAAGTTATGAGCCTCTAGCTCCCAGGACTTTCTTACTGGCCATGCTACTGTGACCCCTTTAGTTTGTTTTCTCAAATGATTTTTTTTTAATCCACATTTTACTCATTCCACATTATTTAAAGATGAATTAGTAGTCCACCTTCAATGCTAATGGCATAATTCAGACTCATAGGACCTTTACGTCTAATAAAAATGTTTAATTATTTACACCAAAGTCAATGAGTAGCTCTGCACTTGATGACACATTTTTTTTTTTTTTTTTTTTTTGAGTCAGAGTCTCACACTGTCACCCAGGCTGGAGTGCAATGGTGCGATCTCGGCTCACTACAACCTCCGCCTCCCAGGTTCAAGTGATTCTCCTGCCTCAGCCTCCCAAGTAGCTGGGATTACAGGCACCAGCCACCATACCTGGCTAATTTTTTGTATTTTTCGTAGAGCCGGGGTTTCGCTATGTTGGCCAAGCTGGTCTCAAACTCCGGAACTTGTGATCCACCCGTGTTGGCCTCCCAAAGTGCTGGGGTTACAGGCATGAGCCACCGTGCCCTGCCCAACGATACATTTTGTTTGTTTGTTTGTTTGTTTTTAATTATAATTTAAGTTCTAGGGTACATGTGCACAACGTGCAGGTTTGTTACATATGTATACATGTGCCATGTTGGTGTGCTGCACCCATTAACTTGTCATTTATATTAGGTATATCTCGTAATGTTATCCCTTCCCCCTCCCCCCACCCCACAACAGGCCCTGGTATGTGATGTTCCCCTTCCTGTGTCCAGGTGTTCTCATTGTTCAATTCCCACCTATGAGTGAGAACATGCGGTGTTTGGTTTTTTGTCTTTCCGATAGTTTGCTGAGAATGATGGTTTCCACCTTCAGCTATGTCCCTACAAAGGACATGAACTCATCATTTTTTATGGCTGCATAGTATTCCATGGTGTATATGTGCCACATTTTCTTAATCCAGTCTATCATTGTTGGACATTTGGGTTGGTTCCAAGTCTTTGCTATTGTGAATAGTGCTGCAATAAACATACGTGTGCACGTATCTTTATAGCAGCATGATTTATAATCCTGAGGGTATATACCCAGTAATGGGATGGCTGGGTCAAATGGTATTTCTAGTTCTAGATCACTGAGGAATCACCACACTGTCTTCCACAATGGTTGAACTAGTTTACTGTCCCACCAACAGTGTAAAAGTGTTCCTATTTCTCCACATCCTCTCCAGCACCTGTTGTTTCCTGACTTTTTAATGATCACCATTCTAACTGGTGTGAGATGGTATCCCATTGTGGTTTTGATTTGCATTTCTGTGATGGTCAGTGATGATGAGCATTTTTTCATGTGTCTGTTGGCTGCATAAATGTCTTCTTTTGAGAAGTGTCTGTTCATATCCTTTGCCCACTTGTTGATGGGGTTGTTTTTTTCTTGTAAATTTGTTTGAGTTCTTTGTAGATTCTGGATATTAGCCCTTTGTCAGATGAGTAGATTGCAAAAATTTTCTCCCATTCTGTAGGTTGCCTGTTCACTCTGATGGTAGTTTCTTTTGCTGTGCAGAAGCTCTTTTGTTTAATTAGATCCCATTTGTCAATTTTGGCTTTTGTTGCCATTGCTTTTGGTGTTTTAGACATGAAGTCCTTGCCCATGCCTATGTCCTGAATGGTATTGCCTAGGTTTTCTTCTAGGGTTTTTATGATTTTAGGTCTAACATGTAAGTCTTTAATCCATCTTGAATTAATTTTTGTATAAGGTGTAAGGAAGGGATCCAGTTTCAGCTTTCTACATATGGCTAGCCAGTTTTCCCAGCACCTTTTACTAAATAGGGAATCATTTCCCCATTGCTTGTTTTTCTCAGGTTTGTCAAAGACCAGATAGTTGTAGATATGTGGCATTATTTCTGAGGGCTCTGTTCCATTCCACTGATCTATATCTCTGTTTTGGTACCAGTACCATGCTGTTTTGGTTACTGTAGCCTTGCAGTATAGTTTGAAGTCAGGTAGCATGATGCTTCCAACTTTTTTCTTTTGGCTTAGGATTGACTTGGCAATGCAGGCTCTTTTTTGGTTCCATATGAACTTTAAAGTAGTGTTTTCCAATTCTGTGAAGAAAGTCATTGGTAGCTTGATTGGGATGGCATTGAATCTATAAATTACCTTGGGCAGTATGGCCATTTTCACAATATTGATTCTTCCTACCCATGAGCATGGAATGTTCTTCTATTTGTTTGTATCCTCTTGTATTTCACTGAGCAGTGGTTTGTAGTTCTCCTTGAAGAGGTCCTTCACATTCCTTGTCAGTTGTATTCCTAGGTATTTTATTCTCTTTGTAGCAATTGTGAAGGGGAGTTCACTCATGATTTGGCTCCCTGTTAGTCTGTTATTGGTGTATAGGAATGCTTATGATTTTTGCACGTTGTGTTTGTATCCTGAGACTTTGCTGAAGCTGCTTATCAGCTGAAGGAGATTTTGGGCTGAGACGATGGGGTTTTCTAGACATACAATCATGTCATCTGCAAACAGGGACAATTTGACTTCCTCTTTTCCTAATTGAATACGCTTTATTTCTTTCTCCTGCCTGATTGCCCTGGCCAGAACTTCAAACACTATGTTGAATAGGAGTGGTGAGAGAGGTTATCCCTGTCTTGTGCCAGTTTTCAAAGGAAATGCTTCCAGTTTTTGCCCATTCAGTATGACATTGGCTGTGGGTTTGCCATAAATAGCTCTTATTATTTTGAGATAAGTCCCATCAATACCTAATTTATTGAGAATTTTTAGCATGAAGGTTGTTGAATTTTGTCAAAGGCCTTTTCTGCATCTATTGAAATAATCATGTGGTTTTTGTCTTTGCTTCTGTTTATATGCTGGATTATGTTTATTGATTTGCGTGTGTTGAACCAGCCTTGCATCCCAGGGATGAAGCCCACTTGATCATGGTGGATAAGCTTTTTGATGTGTTGCTTGATTCAGTTTGCCAGTATTGTAAATCTTTGTATGAGAGTGCCAGAAGTCTTATTTTATTTAAATTATTTTATTTCAATTATTTTATTTAGTTTAAACCTAAAGAAGACTTTATTGACCCATATGATCAAAGCACTTAAAGGATGAATAAAGCTGGCTTAAGGTACCTGGGAATCAGAGGCTTCTGTGTTGCCAGGAGTTTCTTCCTGTGTTTCCCTTCTCTATTCTTCTAGTTTCTGTGGCGGCAGATTTCTGTGATCAGAGGATGTGGTTCCCACACTTCCATGCTTAGCCCATATTGTCTCCATTGTAAGAGAAAAGATACCCTCTTTTTTCAGGTTTAATTATAAAAAGCTTAAGGGAAAGGTGTCAGGGAAAAAAATCAATTAAAGCTCGTGACATATTATTGGAGGAAATGATAATCTTTCAAAGTTATTTTCCCATTCATGGAGAGTTGTTATTGAATATTTTATGAAAAAGTTTTAGCTGAATTTTTACACTACCTTTAGCCTCTGAAAGAAATCACGTGCTTAAATTAAAATAAACAGAGAAGGTCTTATGTCTCAGATGTGAATAGCATCCTACAAATATTTATTTTTATTCACACTGTCACAGCTGAGCAGTGGATTCCAGGGATACTGAGGGAGGTTATAAGATCTAGAACATTGAAAGTAATCTAATTTTAACTGCCACTCAATGCAGAAATCACTGAAAAGTAATATCTTTTTCCTTGTTGATAAACTCAATAATCCAAAGAAAACACAAAGGTCATAATAGTTCTAAAATTTATGATTTATAAATATACATTTATAACAAGCCAAAGTATTTCTCCCTATAACTGTTTCCATTACTCACAGTTGTAAACCTTAAGTCTTTCTGTCTTCTCTGCTCTCTCTCTCTTTCTCACACACACACAACACAAACACACACACACTGAATGATTAATTTTCTCCTATATTTAAACACAACCGTAATGCCCTCCAGTACCTAACATTTCATATTTTCCCTTTTCCATCATATTTCAGATTTATTCAAATATTTTATAATTTTATATTTAATCACCTAGTTGACATCTTCTGAGAAAACTCTAAATACTCTTTTAAAAATGTAAACAAAAAGCAAATATGATTGTCAGCAAAAGGTGTCTTCCTTGAAAACACATCACCATTATGAGTGTACTCTCAATAATTCTGTTAAGAATCCAACCAGTTTTCATGGCAGAAGACATGCACTTGCTCAGTCTTTTAGGCACTGGCATGCCCAGAGAATCTCCCCCACACACTAGGCCTGATGACATTACCTACGGAAATGGATGTCCAAGGAAAAGACGTCTGAGGGCCTGGAGCCCCCAAAACAGATCACAAATCAAACTTTGGAAATCCATAAAAGACAAAGAGAACATATTGGAATCAACAGTAAATGAATTTATTACGTGAAACAAAACTGAACTTCCATATACTTTATAAGATGAACTTATGTGATAACGAATCACTTGTTTCAAAATTATAGACATTTGACTCTATATTTTGCTCATTCATTAATTTCACAGTCTGAAAGAACTAGCCTGTTCAGCCAGTACTTGATGCCAGAGAAAGGATGAAGAGCTAGTAGTAAGAGGGGTTAGCTCACATTGCTGGAAATGCCTATGATAACAGCTCTACGTAGAGACGGAGACACTTTGCTTAAAAGGTCTGGAAATTCAGCAAGTTGATCTGCAGAAGGTTGATCCATAGGCTGGTCTGTAACAAGGAGACTGACAGCTCCTAGAAGCCAAGTAGGTTGGGCGGCAGAATCCAGATCCATAGCCCGGGGAAGGGAAGCCACAGCCTCCATAACCCAGGGATCTGAAGCCACTGGACCCACAGCCCACTGAGTAGCAGCTCCTCGATCCATAGCCCAGGCAGCGGCAGCTGCTGGATCCAAAGCCTAGAGACCCAGAGTAAGTCGTCTCGCAAGGACTGCAGAGCAAGGAGGTTCTGGGGCGGTAGCAGGAGGTCTGGCAGGGGCTGGACTCCACATAGGACGTCTGGCAGCTGGTGGGCTCCCAGCAGGTCTCCTGACAGCCCCTATAGAGAGAGGAACCCAGCTGGCAGGTGCTGGGAGAGCAGAGGTCAGTGCTGTAGACCAGATTGCTGGGGTAGGAAAAGCCACAGGAGGAGGCTGGGTAGCGCAGGTAGCCACCACAGGAGCGGGAGGAGAAGTTTCCAGAGCAGCAGTTGTAGGACATGTTGACGGGAGATGTGAGTTCAGTTGAGTTATAGTGGAAAGATTCTCTGAGTTTGAATGTCATAGTCTGGACTCCAAGTTATATATGCTCTTAGACCTGGGTGTGTCCACTGTCTCGACACTCCCTCCTCCTTGCTCACCTTTTATTATAAGAATGCTTCCCTAGGTTATTGTTTAATTTATCACATCTTCATATACTTAGTTGTACTTTAGTCACTCCAGAACACTTAGAAGGAAGCCACTCAGTTTTTTTTTTTCCTGGAATTCACTGTGGTTTGACCTTCAATGTTATATGTCATCACATTTATGAGTATCTTGCCTCTTATTATTTGAGTACAGTGAGTCCTTATTGTACCAAATGGAATTACACAAAATTCTTTCTTTACTTCCATTAAGTTATCAGGAGCATCAGTGGTTACTACTCAAAATAGATTGTCCTTTTTTTTTTTTTCTAACAGAAGCATATTACTTGTTACTGAAATGGAGGATTTCTCCAAATACTAACTGTATTCAGTAGCCTCAGCAATCTGTCAGTTAAACCTTTTACTAGTATCTTAAGAGCTCAGGATCAGAATTGAGGAGTGCAGCATTATGCTGGGTGTCCATACCAGGCATCTTCCTTAACAAGAGGCTACTTTAGACAATGCTCACTTAGGAAACAATAAACACAAACTTTTTAGTAAGACTTTAAATTGAAGTTTTTCAGATATTTTCTGATGAACCTATCTTGTAGCAAGCATTATTCTATGGTTATGCTCTAAATCAACTCATAAATTTTATTTTGTTTTATGTTTCAATTTTTTTTTTCTGGATGAAAGGACAGATTCTTAGCTGCAATTATTAATTTATACTTAAACTTTGAGGAATTGTTAACATTTTTCTGAAGCTTTTAACTTGAAGTATTAGAGTTATATGGGTCTTTAAACATCCCTTGTTCAACCCATACGTGGAAAAATTACCTCTCAGGGAGCTTTAACTTTCCCCTAATTTGTCAGTAAGATAGAAGCAAAATTGAAGCTTTAATTATGGTTTTCTTATTCAGAGTCAAGTTGCAAATACCTTGCAAATATAAAAGTAAATTCAACTTTAACTTGTCTCAGAAAAGAAACTATTAAGCTTATTTATACTAAGATATAAAAGCCTAACAAAGCCTTATTTACTTTTCCTAACGATATTCACACTGAATAGTGTTCAACTGGGGAATTCTATGCCTTACTGATCTTCATACATTTGAAGTATATTTCACTTCCTAGCCCAAGAAAGAGAAAGAATCTTGGTAATCCATGTTTAGATTAATGGGGGGAAGAGGCTTCTTATCTGTGCCTATTCTTCTTCTTTTGAATTTGACATTTTATTTGGTTTAACTAAGGGAAATGGCATTCACAATGGTTATCGAAAAGAGAGCCTCTTAACTACCTGAAAATTAACTTGCTTCATTCCAAAGCACACTGTTTCAGAGCACTTAGTTACTTTGTTTTATGATTATCTCTCCCATGCAGAATCCAAAGTGTGGCATGCATCACATGAAGTGCCCTTGTGCAATACTTGAACCATCACTCTGATTCACTGAAGTAAAATAAGCTGTGCTTTATGAATGGACACCTATTAAATTCACCAAAAAGTATGCCACCCCCAACACATGGGATTCCTTATAATGGCAGCTTTTAACACCTTTAAAATGAGAAATATTTTTCTTTTCTTACTACAGGTTGATTCTGCTCAAAAAAAAAAAAAAATTTCTAATATCCAAAAGTTCTTGCCTTTCTAGACCAGCTCCCTATGTCTGGGAATAAACACTAAAATAACTTGGGAGTAAGTCAATTCCAATTAACAGTCCCTCCACCCATTCCTAATTGGGTTAACACTTTTTATTAGGAGTTATTTGTGCACTTTGTACAAATGCTAATGAACAACTCCCAAATGCTAATAAATGTGTCCATCTGAAAGGCAGAAAAAGCAAAACAAAACTAGAGTAGCCTTAACAGTTCAAAAGTGGATTCTGGAACTAATAAAATACTCTACGTACTCTACATACATAGGCAAAGTATTAGTATAGAAAGAAAAATTCACTATCTTGATATGTCAGGGAAAACGTAATATTGAAATCTTCTCTCTCTCTCTCCTTCCTTCCTTCCCTCCCTCCCTCTTTCCTTTTCTTTTTCTTTCTTTTCTTTCCCTCCCTCCCTCTCTCTCTCCCTCCTTCCCTCCCTTTCTCCCTCTCTCTTTCTCTGTTTCTCTTTCTTTCTATTTCTTTCTTTCCTCTTTCTTTCTTTCTTTCTTTCTTTCTTTCTTCTTTCTTTCTTTCTTCTTTCTCTTTTCTCTTTAGACATTAGGCATAACAACACAACAGAGAATAAAACTATCATTACAGTACACAGTAGCCACAAGTAGCCTATGATCTGAATTACTTGAAAAGTGATTGTTTTTCCAAGTTAACGTAGTAATGTAGCAGAAGCTTTAAACTGACCATCTTCTATTGCAATGTTTCCAGAGATTCTTCAAAAGCTTTCAAATCAACCAAATGTTAGGCAGTAGTAGAAATAGTAAAAATCCATAATACTGCCCTATACCATTTTTACTTTCTTTTTTTTTTTTTTCCCAGACGGAGTCTGGCTCTGTCACCCAGGCTGGAGTGCAGTGGTGCAATCTTGGCTTACTGCAAGCTCTGCCTCCTGGGTTCACACCATTCTCCTGCCTCAGCCTCCCGAGTAGCTGGGACTACAGGTGCCCGCCACCACGCCTGGCTAATTTTTTGTATTTTTAGTAGAGACAGGGTTTCACCATGTTAGCCAGGATGGTCTTGATCTCCTGACCTCATGATCCACCCGCCTCGGCCTCCCAAAGTGCTGGGATTACAGGCGTGAGCCACCGCGTCCGGCCACCTTTTTACTTTCTGTTCACTTTTTAATTTTCTGCCTTCTCTAGACCTAGGAGAGGCTTTTATTGTCTGGTCACTAAAAAGTCTTCTTCATAACAGCTGCTTTACACTAGATTTTATTTTTAAAATTCTCACCCAAGGGGAAATTTATCTATTAAACATTAATGCTAACTATGAAGGACCCACTACTCAGTAAAGGGCTTGATGAGAACTCCCTGGACTAACCTGTTCATGGTCTCTTCCCAGTCTCCCATGCAAGCCTACCCAGGCCTGTGGCTTTCTCGGAGGTCATCCTGCCTCATTGTTTGAGACTTTTCCAGGCCCTGGCACCTCCTCTAACTTCACTACAGCTCTTCCTGCTTCAAATTCATCCATTTTATGTCTTCAGACCCTCATCATCCACGACTTTCGTTTGAAATAAAAAGGTCAGGCTGGGTGCAGTGGCTCACGCCTGTAATCCCAGCACTTTGGGAGGCCGAGGCAGGTGGATCACGAGGTCAGGAGTTTGAGACCAGCCTTTCAAACATGGCGAAATCCTGTCTCTACTAAAAATACAAAAATTAGCCAGGCGTGGTGGCAGACACCTGTAATCCCAGCTACTGGAGAGGCTGAGGCAGGAGAATCGCTTGAAACTGGAAGGCAGAGGTTGCAGTGAGCCAAGGTCATGCCACTGCACTCCATCCTGGGCGACAGAGTGAGATTCCGTCTCAAACAAACAAATAAACAAACAAAAAGATTTATAAACAGCCTGCTTACACACCTCTCGGTTCTTCTTGTCTCTTCTGAGACCTTACCCTTGCATTTACTGAAAACAAATAGAAAATTAAAGTAAATTCTAGAGTCATTTTCTGGATGCCTAAACTCACAATTGTTACCACGTTGTCAGATTTGCGTTCATCTTTCTCTTTTTTATTTTAAATGTTTATGGATACATAATGTTGTGCATATTAATGGGGTACATGTGATATTTTGATACAGGCACACGATGTGTAATGATCAAATCTGGGTAACTGGCATATCCATCACCTTAAACATTTATCATTTTTTTTGTGTTGAGAACATTCCAAATCTACTTTTCTAGTTATTTTGAAATATGCAATACATTATTGTTAACCACAGTTGCTGTACTGTGTTACTGAACGCTAGATCTTATTCCTCCTATCTAACTATATTTTTGCACCCATTAACGAACACCTCTCTGTCCTTTCTTTCCACTACCCTTGCAAGCCTATGGTAACCACCATTCTGTTCGCTATCTTACTGAGAGAGACCCCTTGTGGGCCAGTCTCTCAGTCTGATTCTTTTTCACATCTTTCCAAAGGCATCACAATAATGCATTCGTTTTTGCATAGCATTCCAGGAAATTGTCTATACATATATTTATCGGTTTATACCATTTATTGTTGTTTTAAGTTACAAAAATGCCATCTTCTTGGATACATATATGTATCTGTAGCTTTCTTTCTATATTAAATTTATTTAAATAAAAATATCTAAAACATACCCAAGTTGATATTTATATATTTGTGCATTTATCATCACTACAGTAGCACTTTTAAATGTCAGGCACTGTTCTCAGCACTTTATTACAAATATTAACTCACTTAATCCTCGTAATAATTCTACATGGTACACACCATTTTTATTCTTGTTTTATAGCTGAAGAAGCTGAGACACAAACAGGTTGAGTTACTTGCCAAAGCTACCCATGTAGTTAGTAGCAGAGATGAGATTTGAACTGTGATACTGACACCATTGTCAGACTTTATGCAAATAACCATGTTGCTATGATACACACATCTAGTTTATTCCTTGTTACAAATTTATAGAATTCTACTGTATAAAAATATTTTATTGATATATCGCTCTACCATTCTTGATTTTTTACTATCACAAACCATGTGGCAAGAAATATACTTCTATATAGGCCCTTGCATCTACTGTCTAGGGCTTCTGGAACATGTATATTTAGATGCAATTGCTGGACATACATAATTTCAATTTTAGCGTGGTAGTTACGATCAAGGCTTTTGGATTCAGGCTGGCAGAGTTTGAATCCCAGCTCCATCACTTAGCTGTGTAACTCAGACCTGTTTTAGTTTCTCATATTTTGTTATCTTTTAGCCATTATTTTATGGAGTCATTTGTTCTTTTAAATGTATTTTTAGAGATATTTGTGCATTCTTCTTGTGTGCCTTTGTCTTTCATATGTTGCTAATATATTCCTCTGGTCAGTTGTTTGACTCTTTTGTAAAGTCAGATCTGTGGATACACAGTTCCCATAAAATGAAATGCACCATTTTTAGGAGTACAGTTCAATGGGTTTTTTCCTTTCTGTTCTTTTTTTGGTGGAGGGGGCAAGGGCTTGCTCTGTTGCCCAGGCTGGAGTGCAGTAGTGTGATCATAGCTCACTGTAGCCTCCAACTGCTGAGCTCAAGTCATTCTCCTGCCTCAGCCTCCTGAGTGGTTAGGACTATAAGTGCATACCACAACCACTAGCTATTTTTTTTTTCTTTTTTTTTGTAGAGGCAGATTCTCACTGTGTTGTCCAGTTTAGTCGTGAATTCCTGGCCTCATGCAATCTTCCTGCCTTGGCTTCCCAGTTCAAGGAGTTTTGACAAACATATATAGTTACGTAATCACCAATTGATTGAGATAGAGTATTTCCATTATTTCTAGAAATTCTCCTGTGCTCCTTCGGATCAATCTGCTTCCCCAATATCTAAATTTCTGTTCCTATAGTCTTATTTTTTGAACTGCATGATAAATGGAATTACACATTACGTTGCCTTCTGTGTTTAACTTCCTTCACAGAGCATAATGCTTTTGAAATTCATCCATGTTGTTGCATATTCCAGTAGTTTATTCCCTTTTATTGCCAAGTGGTATTTCATTGTATGTACGCTATACACTAGAAAATGGACATTTAGATGATTTTGAGTCTGGAGTTACTGTGGATAAAACTGCTATAAACATTCACATACAGATAATTTTGTGGACATATGTAATATGGTTTGGCTCTGTGTGCCCATTCAAATCTCATCTCTAATTCGAATCCCCACATGTCAAGGAAGGGACCTGGTGGGAGGTGATTGGATCATGAGGACGGTTTCTTCCATGCTGTTCTCATGATAGTGAGAGATTTCTCATGAGATCTGATGGTTTTTAAAGTCCCAGTTCCTGCCTGTGTGTACTCTCTTTCTCTCCTGCCACCATGTAACATGTGCCTTGCTTCCCCTTCACCTTCCACCATGATGTAAATTTCCTGGTGCCTCTCCAACCATGACGAACTATGAGTCAATTAAACCATTTTTCTTTATAAATTACCCAGTCTTAGGTAGTATCTTCATAGCAGTGTGATAACAGACTAATACAGAGAATTGGTACCAGCAGAGTTGGGTACTGCTATAAAGATAAACTGAAAATGTGGAAGAGACATTGGAACTGGTAACAGGCGGAGGTTGGAAGAGTTTGGAGGGCTTAGAAGAAGATAGGAAGATGTGGGAAAGTTTGGAACTTCCTAGAGACTTGTTGAATGGTTTTGACCAAAATGCTGATAGTGATATGAACAACGAAGTCCATGCTGAGGTGGTCTCAGATGGAGATGAGGAACTTGTAGGGAACTGGAGCAAAAGTCACTCTTGCTATGCTCTAGCAAAGAAACTAGTGGTATTTTTCCCCTGCTTTAGAGACCTGTGAAACTTTGAACTTGAGAGAGATGATTTAAGGTATCCGGTGGAAGAAATTGCTAAGCAGCAGAACATTCAACATGTGACCTGGCTTATTCTGAAAGCATTCAGTTATGTGTGTTCACAAAGAGATGGTTTGAAATTGGAACTTATTTTAAAAAGGAAGCAGAGCATAAAAGTTTGGAAAATTTGCAGCCTGACCATGTGATAGAAAAGGAATACCCATTTTCTGCAGAGGAATTCAAGCTGGCTGCAGAAATTTGCATAAGCAACGAGGAGCTGAATGTCAATAGCCAAGACAATGGGGAAAATGTCTCAGGGGCATGTCAGAGACATTTACAGGAGCCATTGTCATCACCGGCCTGGAGGCCTGGGAGGGAAAAATGGCCTCATACATTAGGATCAGGGCTTGGCTGCTCTGTGCAGCTTCAGGACTTGATGCCTTGTGTCCCAGAAGCTCCAGCTCCAGCCATGGCTAATAGGGGCCAGGGTATAGCTGCAGCTGTTGCTTCAGAGGGTGCAAGTCCCAAGCATTGGTGGCTTGCAAGTGGTATTGGGCCTGCAGATGTGCAGAAAACAAGAGTTGAGGTTTGGGAACCTCTGTCTAAATTTCAGAGGATATATGTAAATGCTTGGAAGTCCAGACAATAGTCTGCTGGAGGGGCAGAGCCCTCATGGAGAACCTCTGCTAGGGCAGTGCAGAACGAAACTGTGGGGTGTGAGCTCCCACACAGAGTCCCCACTGGGGCACTGTCTGGTGGAGCCATGAGAAGGCCACCATCCTCCAGACCCCAGAAATGTAGATCCACCAACAGCTTGCATTGTGTGTGTGGAAAAGCCACAGACACTCAATGCCAGCCTGTGAAAGTAGCCATGAGGACTATAACCTGCAGACCCACAGGAGAGAAGCTGCCCAAGGCATTAGGAGCCCACCCCTTGCATCAGCGTGTCCTGGATGTGGGACATTAATTCAAAGGAAATTATTTTGGAGCTTTAATATTTAATGACTGTGCTACATGGGGCCTGTATCCTTTTTGTTCTGGCCAATTTCTCCCTCTTGGAATGTGAACATTTACCCAATGCCTGTACCCCCATTGTATCTTGGAAGTAACTAACTTGTTTTTGATTTACAGGCTCATAGGCAGAAAAGGACTTGCCTTATCTCAGATGAGACTTTGGACTTGGACTTTGGGGTTAATTCTGGAATAAGTTAAGACTTTGTGTGACTGTTAGGAAGGCATGATTGGTTTTGAAATGTGAGAAGGACATGAGATTTGGGAGGTGCCAAGGGCAGAATGATATGGTTTGGCCCTGTGGCCCCACCTAAATCTCATCTTGAATTATAATCCCCACATGTTGAGGAAGGGGCCTGGTGGGGGGTGATTGGATCATGGGGGGTGGTTTCTACCATGCTGATCTTGTGATAGTGAGGAACTTCTCATGAGATCTGATGGTTTTGCAAGTAGTAGGTTCCCTTGTGTGCTCTCTCTCTCTCCTGCCACCATGTAAGATGTGCCTTGCTTCCCTTTTACCTTCTGCTATGATTGTAAGTTTCCTGAGGCCTCTTCAGCCATGCAAAACTGAGTCAATTAAATCTTTTTTCTTTATAAATTACCCAATCTCAGGTAGTATCTTTAAGGCAGTATGAAAACAGACTAATACAGTATGTTTTCAATTTTCTTAGGTAAATACCTATGCATGGGATTACTGGTTTATATGGTAACCGCATGTTTAACATTATAAAAAACTGACAAACTATATTCCACAGTGGCTATACCATTTTGCATTGCAATAGCAATGTATGAAAATCTCACTTGTTTCACAGTCTCAACCACACTGTATGTATTATCCTTATTATTTTGTCTATTCTAGTTGGCATGTAATGGTGTCCCATTGTGGTTTCAATTTGCATTTCTCTAATGAATAATAATATTGAACATTTCCTCATGTGCTTTTTGCCTCCCATACTTCTCCTTTAGAGGTGTCTGTTCAAATCTTTTGACCATTTTCTATGTGTGTTATCTCATTATAATTATATTCTTACTGTTTTTTTACACAGAAGACTAAGATTCAAATCCTCTATCAAAGTATATGTTTTTACAATATTTTCTTCCAGTCTGTGACTTTTAATTTCATTTTCTTATTAAAGTCTTTGAAAACAGATGTTTCTAGTTTGATGAAGACTAATTTAGCTAAAAATCTCTTGGTATATCGTGCATCAGGGTGACCTGGATGTGAGACATGGAATCAAAGGAGATCATTTTGGAGCTTTAAGATTTGACTGCCCCGCTGGCTTTCAGACTTGCATAGGGCCTATAGCTTCTTTGTTTTGGACAATTTCTCCCATTTGGAAAAGTTGTATTTACTCAATGTTTGTACCCCCATTGTATCTAGGAAGTAACTAACTTGCTTTTGATTTTACAGGCTCATAGGCATAAGGGACTTGCATTGTCTCAGATGAGACTTTGGACTGTGGACTTTTGAGTTGATGCTGAAATGAGTTAAGAATTTGGGGAACTGTTGGGAAGGCATGATTGGTTTTGAAATGTGAGGACATGAGATTTGGCAGGGGCCAGGGGTGAAATAATACGGTTTGGCTGTGTTTTCACCAAAATATCATCTGGAATTGTAGCTCCCATAATTCCTATGTATTGTGAAAGGGACCCAGTGAGAGATAATTGAATCATGGGGGTGGTTTCCCCCATACTGTTCTCACAGTAGTGAGTAAGTGTCAGGAGATCTGAAGTTTTTATAAGGGGTTTTCCTTTTTACTTGTCTCTCATTCTGTCTTGCCTGCCTCCATTTAAAACACGCCTTTCGCCTTCCATCGTGATTGTGAGGACCCCCCACCCACCTGGAACTGGGAGTCCATTAAACCTCTTTTTCTTTATAAATGACCCAATCTTGGGTATGTCATTATCAGAAGCATGAAAACAGTCTAATACACCATCTTATCTTGGAATTTTCATTGTTAGAATTTTTTTACTCTTAATTTAATTTATTTTGTAGATCCAGGGCTAGTCAGGCTGTCTAGGTATTTTTGAGTGAGCTCTCTTAGTTTGTGCCTGTTAAGAAATTTTTTCATTTAATCTGTGGTATTGCTGTAAGTGATCTCAGGGTCCAGCAAGAATGGTTATATCAATCTGCTTGATCTGTAGACATATCAGAAATAGTGACAACCTGTCTTTCAACCATAGGAATAACATAAGCCATTGCTAGGGGCACCCTGGCCAGAAAGTAAGGCAAGTTCATTTATATTGTCTTGGACATAAACTGAACCAAGAAGAGATGAAAGCAACAATGTCATATTTATTATTTCACCCTATTTTGTTTTGTTTCTATGTTAATAATTTCTGCCACAGCACTATACTTGTCCTTTTGTACAGTTCATGTGAATAAAATATTATCATGTATCTTTATTAAAAATATGTTAAAGAAACCAAACATCTTTTGAATAACATGACTCTTCACAGCCTACAATTATAATACATGCTCCCATTGAACAGGTGCCCTAGTTCTCTTCTCTTCATCATTTTGCATGGACATGAATGACCACTTCCTTACCTGACTTGATCTCAGTGTCTTGCTTGGCAGTGTTACTGAGGTGACAGAATGTGGTGACATGTTTTTCTCCTTGCACTTGTGAAGTTTGTCACTTGAGTGCTAGATGGACCACTTAACTAATGCAGGCTAGTAGACGTCCTCAATCTTTGTCAGTTTGTTTTCAGTTTATAAACACTACAGATTCTTCTAAGAAGATTGAGAAATATTCAATTTCTCTTTTGTTTTCAAAACTTAGTATTCAAATCTCCCTCTTGAAAATTGTCAAAGATGCACATAATCTAGCAAAAAAGAAAAATTTATAGGGCTAGAGAGAGAGTCGGTAACAGAGTGAACTTCTGTGTTCCTTGCTTTTTGCTTGTGTGTTCATTCTAATTCAGCACTATAGCATAACAGAAACAAAGTCTCATTGGGAACTGAGCAAAGCACAGACATATTTAACATAAGACATAAGAATTAGGTGTTACTAAACCTACCAAGTAAATAGTGTGAGAAACCACTGATTATAATGTTTTATCTATTACATTAATAGAGATGAGTTTTCATGTCTTAGAATGGAAACAACACTGAATTACAGCAAGTTATTTTAGCTCTTACATATGCCAGAGGCAGGACTGGATGGCTGCTGTAGGTCTTAACAATTGCAGAATTCTGTGACTTGAAGGTGAAAATCAAGTTCTTATAATTCAGTTTCCACAATGAGTTTCCATATGACTACATTGTTGTTTAGTTTTGTTTTTTGCTAGGTTGTCCTACCCTGTAAAGTTGCAGTGAGATTCAAGAAGCACGTGATCAATTGGTTAGACAGATATTGATAGTTAATAATGAAAATGTCAGCTATTTCTTGAAGAGAGTTTTAGTCAGGGTCCTCCAAAGAAACAGAACCAATAGGGTGTGTGTGTGAGTGTGTGGGTGTGTGTGTGTATGTGCGTGTGTGTAATATGTGTGTTTGTGTATGAAGAAAGAGAAAGATTTATTTTAAGGAATTTGTTCATGCAACTGTGGGGGCTGACAACCCTAAAATCTGCAAATTAGGCCAGCAGGCTAGAAATTCAGGTAAGAGTTAGTAAGAGTTGATGACGCAGTCTTGAGTCTGAATTCACAGTGCTGTAAGCGGGAAACGCAGGCAGTTTCTATGTTGCAGTCTTGAGAATCCCTTCTTTCTCAGGAAACCTCAGTCTTTATTCTTAGGACCTTCAACAAATATGAGGAGGTATACCCCTATTATTTATGAAGGGCTATCTGCTTTCCTCAAAGTTTACTATTTTAAGTGTTAGTCATATGTAAAAAATACCTTTACAACAACATCTACAGTAGCGTTTGACAAACTACTGGCTACCATAGCCTTGGCAAGCTGACAAGCTAAAGGTAACTATTGTGAGTGGTTATTCATTAAGGCTTTAATCAGTGTCATCAAATCAGGCATTAAAGTATTAGCAAACAGTTATTTCATCAGAAAGATGATTATTTGTCATTCTAGTATTTACTCTTTTTGCTGATTTATCATGTCTTCATTTTGTTTCAATAATGTTAATAACGTAGAACTTGTGGATATTTTAATATCATTCATCCAAGATTAAGCTATATTTAAAACCACAAGCTTTAATATATCGACAGCACTAAAAAGGGACAAAAATAAGAAACTCTTAATTCATGTCTTTGAAAAGGTAAAACACCATCTGAGAAAGACATTAGTCTTATTTATATGGATTAGAAAAAAATGTTAGAAAATATATACAAAATTTGGAAATCATCATTCTCAGTAAACTATCGCAAGAACAAAAAACTAAACACCGCATATTCTCACTCATAGGTGGGAATTGAACAATGAGATCACATGGACACAGGAAGGGGAATATCACACTCTGGGGACTGTGGTGGGGTGGGGGGAGGGGGGAGGGATAGCATTGGGAGATATACCTAATGCTAGATGACGAGTTAGTGGGTGCAGTGCACCAGCATGGCACATGTATACATATGTAACTAACCTGCACAATGTGCACATGTACCCTAAAACTTAAAGTATAATATAAAAAAAAAGAAAATATATACAAAACAGTGCTATGAAATGTAAGCTAAGTCACGAAATACTCTATACCTCATCATAGTGGTGAGGCTCTGTCTAAATTCATTTACCAAAAAGTGCAAATTGATTTTCCATAATTTTGATATATTTACTATAATAGTTTTGAGAACTCTTTACTTTGGAACATGTGACTATAATCCATGTTATAGAAAACCACATTTGTTAAGATGTATTTGTTCACTTAAAGCTTTTGTGAATGGTGCTATAGTATATGAATTTAATTCACTGTACTTGTGAACATTAATATCTTGACTATGATGACACTGAACTAACAAAAATTAACTCATTCTAGTGGTGTGAAACTCTAGAGAGTTCTTTGGAGCTAGAAACATACCTAAAAGCATTCCTAGTTCTTTCTTTTTTTAAAAACAAAAATCATGTAAAATGGATTAGAGAGTCTAATGCTTAATTTAGGAACACAATGAGGAATCTCAATTATAAAAAATAATAGTAGATGACATTTAAAAACATTTTATGCGCATTTAAAGCATTTAGCCAGGCATTGTGCTAAGCATTATTCATGGCACATAAGTTATAGTATTTAACTCATAGTAAATCTGTAATAATTTGTATATCCTTCTTACAGATGAGCTACAATAGCAGAAATGATGTAGTGTGATAGTTTTACTTGAGTCTCTACTCTTAACCTTTGCATGTACTGCCTCAGTAATACAAAAGATGGGAGATGACGGTTGGGTGGATGCAGAATGAAGGATTGAAGGCAGCAGGGTAAAGAATAAAGAAATATTAGATGAGCAAAGTGGGAAATACTAAAATATTTCGGGGTTAAATCATGTTTAAGATCTGTTTTGGCTCCAGTTTTTCAATTATGGTGAAAATAAATTTTAATTATATTGATATCTAAGCATGATTTACCCAATACCTGAGATCTACTACAGCTTTATGCCACCACCCTAGACTTCAAGGATACAAAAAATATTCTATGTCCCCTTAAGGAAATGACAAAAACACTTTCACCCTGATATCTTAACCTTTTAGTATCTCAATTCAACTGAACTCCAAAGAGCTGAACTTGAAAATCCACCTCAAAACATGCTTCCTCCCATGAAGCTTTTTCTACCTTTTCTCTAACAAATCCCATTGGTTCAAATATATTTGTCAATTTCATCACACATTCCTGAAAGTTGACCCTTCATATTATTTCATGTTAATTTCTAGTTTGGATGCCATGGGAAGGTAGACATGAGCATAAAAACTCTAAAAAGACAAGACCAGGACTATGAAAAATCAAAAAGTAAGCTCATAGAAGAGAAATCACAGACATGACACTAAGAAGTTGAGGAAGTTTGGTCCAAGAAAGCTTCCTGGATACAGAGAGATCAAAACAAAGGGGTATAGAGCAATGTGGCAGCTAGATGGAAGGGTTGGAAAGTAGCAGAACCAACATGTGTCCAAAGGCCCTAGCAGGAATTGTACATATGTAGCCTCATTTAATTCTCCAAAGAAATATGTGTTATTACCATTCACATTTTCTAGATGTTGAAACAGAGACCAACAAATCTTAATAACATAAGGTCACCTCTCATAAATGATAGAATTATGCTCAAGTTTAGATTTGTCTTACTGTAGATTTCATTCATTTCATTCATTCACTTATTCTATTTATTTCATTTACTCTTCTAAGTATGAGATTTTTAAACAGAATAGGCATTATTCATTTTGATCAGATGAGTTGATATATAAATGCATAAATAAAGGAAAAAATGAAGTTTATGAGTTCACTGCAGTCTAAGTTATTAATATAAAATCCTCTCTCAAATTATCCTAAATTCTGACTCTTTTAGGAGCCTGAAATATATTTCAAGATGGCAAGAACTGTATTCTAACTTTAGGTTGAATTTGGATTCTGCTTATTTGAGATAACACTTAGGTCTCAAGTGGAACAGCTAGCACAGAAGAAAGAACTTTTCTCAACACATTTCTTAAGTTATACTCTTTGATTTATCACACAAGTGATGGGGAAAAGCTAATCACTATTCAGACTTAAAAAATATATTTTTGTGGCTCCACGTTTGGATAGAGACCAAGAGAAGAAAATACATTAAGTAGGAGAGCTAATTAAGAATGTAGCTATTGCAGTGATTTCAATATCTGGGCACTTGCCTTTAATAGTCTCCAGAAGTGCTATACCTTACAGTTAAATGGCCTTCCCAAGCAGGACCAGTGGATTTTCATGCCAGAGGAAACTTACTAGAAGCACACAAGACACACAAAAATAAGTAAAAACAAAAACCCAATTTCTATGTTAACTTAAGAGGATGATTTTAAAGAAGTTGGAATATTTCTGTTTTGGGGAGACACATTGGAAAAGAGAGGATCTAGAAAATATGAAACATAAACTGTATTCTAAGAAAGGAAGAGGCAGAGAGAGGAAAGAGGAGAGGAAGGGAGAAAATGAAAGGGGGAGAAGAGAGATAATTTCGGGAGTAACAACTTGCAGATTTCTAGCTGTAGCATAGGTCACTACTATATTAAAAAGCTTCAGCTAAGTTCTTGAAGATGGCTTTTGAAGACCTCATTTTTGGAAATGAATAGGCAGCTCATGAGTTAGAAAATCTAGAATCTCTTTAGTAATAAAGTTATGGAAAAATTTATGAGATTCTAGAAAGGCAACATGCTGCTCTTTAGACCTGTGTCCACAAATTGATTGGGAATAAGGTGAACTGACTTCTCCTGGAGGAGCAATTATGAGTGTGACAGAAACCCAGCCCATCATCTGGGTCAAGGGATGTCCCTCATCCACAGAGGCTGAAAACTGCAGAGTCCACAGCCCCATGCTCAAAGCCCTGTCCTCTGGACAGGCTGATGAAAGGGTGTCCATAAGAGGGCACAGGATGGCTGGTAGGTTCTTTGCTGGCCAGGAGAAACATGGTAGACACTGGGTGAAGGAGGTCCCTGTGGCCACTCGATACCTGGGATGGGAGGAATTCCCTTTGACAGATGGCGGGTATATTAGTCTGCTTGGGCTGCCATTACAAAGTACCGCAAATTGAGTGACTTAGTAGGAATGTGGTGTCTTACAGTCCTGGAGGCTGGAAGGCTGAGATGAAGGTATTGGCAGGTGAGTCCTTCTGAGGGGTGTGAAGAAAGCATCTGTTCTAGGCCTCTTTCTAGGATACTTCTCCCCAAATGGCCATCTCCCTAAATGGTCCTGAATGGTTTTCTCCCTGTGTCTCTTCACGTTATCTTCCATCTGTGTGTGACTGTCTCTGTGTCTGTATTTCCCCTTTTTATGTGGACACTAGTCATATGAATGAATTGGGCCCACTTTCACTTGCCTGTCTCTATAAAGGCTCTATCACCAAATAAGGTTATGTTCTGAGGTGCAGGGGGTTAGCACTTTAAAATACAAATCTCATGGGAGGACAAAATTCAACTCATGTAACAGGAGACAGGCCATCGCTACAAGTTAAAAAAAATGCATACTATAGAATCTCAATTAGATATTGTTTCCTGACTGCGGTTTTCCTTGCATTTAAAAAGGAATTCTAACAAATTTTCTCCCAAGGAACGTTATATACCCTTGACCACTGGTATAGGGAGAAAACATCCTGGTATTCAGAGAGTCCTCTGCAGTTTCATTAATTAGTTATCTAATTAAAATAACATTGATTTGCCTCTGCAGACATGGCTGAATATGTTTTATTCATGTACTTAAGAGACACAGATCATTCCTTTCTTATTTTAAGGATGAAGGTGGCTATTTCCATGGCCAACAATCACCATGCAACCTGGCAGGGCCCCCTGCCACCTCCCATTTCCTGCCATCTCATGGTGACCAGAAGCCATGCCCTTTATGTCTGTTTTCTAAGGAATCAGGAAGCAAAATCTCATAGTTCATCAAATGATAATCATATATTTTCTGTTGTCAACAAGTAAAAGTAATAAAGTTCATGCTAAAAATACCGGTATTCATCTTTTTAATAAACATTACTGAAAGTCCATTGCCAGTCAATAATTGAGGAATAGACATTGTTCCTACCTTCCAGGTTCTTCCGGTCTGGTAAATTAAGATGGGGTATCGTACAAAGTTAGTGTGTCCTAAGGTAACAACAGACTAATAGCTCTGGAGGCCAGATATGTATGTATGGTTATAAAAAAGTTTTATTAGGGCCATTGTTGCAAATCATCTTGGAATTTTTTGCCATTTGAGAACATTCAATTAAAAAGGCATTATAATGCTGAGATTTTAAAATGTAAATTAGAATCTGGAAAGTTTTCAATGATTTCTAGTTTAAAATTAAATAAAGCACCAAAAAAACGAATTAAATTTAGAACATTTTAAGAGAAATGAATAAAAATACTCAACTACTTTTGGAAACAAACATAGAGGAGAGTCAACTTTATTCAACCAATAAATAGAAAAGCAATGCTATTTAATTGATGGAACAAAAAAAAACACTTCCTCAGTTTGAAATTATTCCGAGTTTAGAAAGCCAAACCAAAAAAAGGAGTGCTTAAAATAAGTATAAAGAAAGGAAAAACATAGAGAACAGAACAGAGATAAAGAAAAAAAAAAAAAAAAAAAAACAACAACAACAGATTTAAAAAAAAGACAAATTAGAGAAGAAGGGTAAATGAAGAAGAAACACACCATAGGGACATGAAACTAAATCGTAAAGTTAGGAAGTTGTTGATCACTGATTTATGAAAAGCTGACTGGCTCCATGAAGATTTAAAATAGTGCTCTCAATATTGTGTTGCAGGTGCTACGGTTTTATTTTGAAATAAGTATAGTGTTTGAAATTCCAAATTTCTCATTTAATCCTGAACATTTTGCTATTATGCCAAAGAATGACTTGAAGCACAAAAACGTATTTAAAACTATTTCCAGCAGTGGTTCTCAAATCTGATACCTCAGCATCACCTGGCAAGGGTTTGCTTTGTTATTTCAGCAGAGATCTACCAACCAGCTGGCAGCACTCTGGTTATTTATGTTTCAGTATCTCTATTTATCTATTTATATTATCCCAGTCCATTCTCACAATCACACAATGAGCAAAGCGAGGCAGTGCTGAAAAGGGCAGCATCAGAGTTTGCCCGCAAAGTGTTCTGACAGCAAAATGCATGCTGAGCTTCTACATTTCATTGTCCCACAATTGCAATGGCAGGCCCCCATCCTAGAACTACCCTCTGGGCTGGTGGGATTCTGACATCTATATTTTGAACAGCATTTCTTAAAATCATCAGGGTTTAAGATTCCAAGTAGTCAAATATACTGCATTCCACAATGACCTGAGATTACCTTATTTGTCCCTTGATTTAAATCCCAAGTCTTTAAAAATAAATCAAATCCTGGAATGAGGGTAGGTGAAAAAGTTAATATCAAGGAAAATAATGAAAAAGAAAGAAGGAACTCTGTGTATAACACTTCCCCAGGAATAAGTAGTCTCAACTACATCCTAAAGCTCTTTAACCACCTTCATGAAAGCCTCAATCCACTTGGAATGGGACAGAAATTGCAAAGGAATACTCTCTGGGCACCAGCGATATTGCCACAACCAAATCTTAACATCATAGGATTTCAGCACTGAAATGGAAAATGAACAAAGAAAGGTAAGCAGTTTACAGTACTAGTAAGGAAGAAAAGCAAAAGGTTTTTCAAACGTTGGGGCTCTCTCCAGTTGTTCCCAAGAGATACTGGGATATTTTACCTCGACCATGTCTGTGCCTCTAATCATCCACCCACCACAGAGCTCAGCCAACCGAGAAGGGCTAAGGGTCCTGTCTAGGACTCTTCACTTGATTTTGCTTTCTTTTCTTTCGAGAGTGCACAAGCCAGGCACGGCGCAATGGTTCATGTCTATAATCCCAGCACTTTGGTAGGCCAAGGCAGGTGGATCATCTGAGGTCAGGAATTTGAGACCAGCCTGGTCAACATGGTGAAACGCTGTCTCTCCTAAAAATACAAAAATTAGCCAGGTATGGTGGTGGGCACCTGTAATCTCAGCTACTCGGGAGGCTGAAGCAGGAGAATTGCTTGAACCCGGGAGGCGGGGGTTGTGTGAGCCAAGATCGCAGCATTGCACTCCAGCCTGGGCAACAGCAGTGAAACTACATCTCAAAAAAAAAAAAAAAAAAAAAAGAAGTGCGCAATCCTAGGACACAGAGGAACCTCAAATATCCTCTACTTCTAGAGCTCTGAAAATACAGAAACACCTTGCAATAAACTCCCCCTTTTGCATCCTTTTTTCCTACTCTCCTATTCACATCTTCCTTGTCCATATCTGTTTGTTTGTTTGTTTTCCCTTCAGGAATAAAGGGAGTTCATGAACAGAAATCTCACCCAATTCTATGATACCTTCCAGAGGTTAGATGAAGAAATGCTGAGTAAATATGGCGTTCCCTTCTGTATGCTATTTTGTCATTTCTTTGATCTCCAGCAAAGACTTTAAACAGAAGGAAAGGAGGGAGACAATGGTGACATCCAAAATCAGGTTGAGGCCAGACTTCTTCAAAGTGATATGGGAAGGGGGCAGGGAAGTGCTGGGTAGGGCCTGTGCCCGCAGACCAAAGTGAGGACAGGCACTCCTGTTTTCATGCCCAAATGTTGCATTTTCCAAGACCACCCTGGCTCACAATGTCCCCATCCTCTGCCTATAAAAACCCCGAGAACCTAGTGGGCAAATACACAGGTGGCTGGACATCAAGCGGAACACACCAGCAGAACACACTGACAGATGCTGGCAGGCCATCAACTGTGGAACACCAAGGGAAATTTGGCTGAGGGTTGTCAGAGGACAGCCCAGCCTCTGAGCCACCAGACTCCAGGGCAAAACCACCTTCCCACTCCATCCCCCTTCTAGCTCCCCACCCATCTGTTGAGAGCTGCTTCCACCATTCAATTAAACCTTGCACTAATCCTCCAAGCCCACATGTGATCTGATTTTTCTGGTACACTAGGACAAGAACCCTGAGACACAGAAAGTCTTTTGTCCTTGTGATAAGGCAGAGGGTCTAATTGAGCTGATTAACACAAGCCAGCTGCAGACAGCTAAGCTGAAAGAGTTGACTATAACATATGCCCACTGGGGCTTTGGGAGCTGTAAACACTCAACCCTAGATGCTGCCATGGGGTCCAAGCCCACACTCCCCACGACATGCTGGTCTGCAGGCTCCCTGCTAGGGGTTTGAGCTGTGGGGCACAGAAGAAGTGAGCCAACCCTATTACATGCCCTGCGAGGGGCATAAAGGAACTTTCCTCATTTCAAAAATGGCAGAGAAGGAAGGGTGCTCACACACATGTCTTCTAGCATGTTCTCTTTTCCCCTTATCTCGCTTTTTTCCACTAGGCTAGGATTTGAGTCCAGCTAGATAAAGGCCAGCCCATGGTTTGTATCTGATCCACTGTTGAGGCTTCCTACTTCTGAGTGAAAAAGCTTCCAAATCTATTAATAGATATAGCCAACTTTCACTCAGCTGCCAAATCAAAGAATGAACAAAGGCAAAATAGTTACCATTTAGATAGGCTTCTGAGATGCTTGATTTCATATAAGACATCTGCATGCCTAACTTCCCTTTTCATTCTATCAACGTCTATCTATGGAGTGCCTACTATATGCTAGGGACTGTTTCTGTGCTACAGGCATATTCATCATGCCATTCATTTGATTTCTAACTGAAGGCCCTTTTTCTTCTGCCTCCCAATTTCAGCTGTCATAGCCTGTCAAAATCACTATTTGCTCTGGTATTTATGGTGAAAGGAGTCATTACTAGTCATCATGAGACCATCTGTACAATGTCACTGGGTAGTGACATGGCCTCTGTTCAGACTCTAAGATGTTCCATCTTGCAGGATGGATATTAATGCCACTAAATCCATCTTCAGCATTCTTGAATGAGCATTTGCAATAGCTATTACATCTTTGCAATAGCATGAAGACAGAGGACAGCATATTATTATCAAAGACTGCACATTACAATCAAATCACAATACTACAAGCAGAAAATAGATTACCTTTCCTCTATTTTTAATGTACTTTATAAATTTGGACAGACAAGCTGTGTCCAGAGGGAGTTATGGTGGTCAGGCATGTAGCATGATTTCACAGGGCTATGAGGATCTCCTGTGGGCTCCTGGCTAGATGTTAACCTTTTAATGTAAGGGAGTAACTTCCAAAAATGGTGGTACATCAGAACCACGAATGAGGCAGCCTTAGGAGGAATTTAATCATCTGTTTTTTTATTTAATTAATTAATTATTTTTTGGTTTATTTGTATCTCCTAAAATGACCCATTGTTCATTCTGTTGCATATTCAGAAGTTAGACAACACTGATTTAAGCATTTGCCCAGCATATAAAAACCAACTCAAATTCTGCTGGCTTATAAAGTATTTGAAGTCAGAGGAGATCATTTCAAGCCACTACATGATGTAGGCAGCTCATAAATATAAGTGAGGTGGTTCAGTGGATTTGTGATTTGTTTGATGATTGATGCTTCATATTCTAATCCATTATCACAGACATGATGTATTTTCTTATTAAACATGAAAGAATATTTGTCAAGTGCACGAGAATATAATTTTCAGAAATTTTCTTGAAACCCAAAGCTTCTTAATTCATCCCACATTCTCTCACTTATGTTAGAGACATTAACCAGCACAATAAAATAATAGTGCAGGCTTGATGCGTAGTCACAACTGAAATTTGGCTGTAGAGCTGGGAGACAAGAGGGGTGGTTAGAGTTGTGGGGATGATAAGAAGCATGTCCCACATCCGTGGAGCAACTTGTCTTCAGTTCCAGCCAACTGTGAGTGAGAAAACCCAGGATCACCAGACTTTCAGAATTTTTAAAAAAGAAATCACAAATCCAAATTTTTGTGAATTTTTGATTGTTGAATATTAGCAACTAATTTATAGTTTAATAAAATGCCCAGGGGGGCCTGCACTTGTGAGATGAATGAACCTATGTGGGCTGGATTTGACAGAGGACCTGTGAGTTTATGGTCTATTATTTTAACTGGTATCATTCACCAGCCCATTAGTGCAGGGAAGGCAGGATATGCATGGGGAGGAGAAGGGCACTATTGCAAAGCGGGGAGGGAAGTCATAAGGGTAAGCCCTGATAAACACATTTGCTGACTTTGTTAATTTGATTATTTCCAGTTAACAAAAAGTTACCCTTAGTTGTGATAGGATGGTTATCTTCAAAAAGTTCCTTGGAAAATGAGGATTTGAGAAAGAAATGGTCTTCACAGCATCTTGTGGGCTAGGACTTTTCTCGCAGCTGCCAAGAGCCTATAGACAGAAATTTAGATATTTAGAAGATCACAAGATAAAGTTGTTAAAAGTAGCTGTTTGATGTGGAGGAAGCTTCTTTGTCATTTTTTTTTTTACTTATGCAAGTTTTATCTAGTGAATTCTAAAGAAAATTCCAATTAAACATACATTTACATTAAGAAAAAGTTGATATTTTCAGTATCTGTTGTATAATTACCTTTTTATTAAATAGATTTGCAATTCCATGACATTAGCCATGGCTTTATACTTCTTGAGCCCCTGACATTACATATTTGGACTTTGGCATATATTCTGTCAGGGAATTTGTCTTGAATTTTTAGAAAACATACATCCAAAGAACATAATAAAGCTATCAGACATTTTCTTATTTTGTTTTCTGTTTTGATTTGGGATTAAACAGCAGCAAAGACAAGAAAAACACCAACAACACACACAGCAAAGTAATTACTAAAAGTGAGGCTGGAGCCCCAGAGAGACACATTGTCCTGACAGGTGTCCGAGGGAGACCTGGTGTTCCATGTAAGTCCCTGATGTCTTAGAGGGACTGTCAAGAGCACATGCTCAGACATCTTGGGCAGGGCATGTTAGGCAGAGGCAGAGACAGATGTAACTTAATGAAGGGTAAGCTTGAGGGTACTTCTCTTGCCTGACATTTTCCAAAGCTCTGTTATCACTCCTGGGGAGACTGGGAGGAACCCGCTGCTCCAGCTATGCTGCTGTGGCCTAGGAGTCCCTCGTGGCATCCTCAGGCTGTGGGTGTATCCTGAGAGCTGCCTGCACTACTTCTAATATATCTAGTCCCCAGGGTCAACCTTATAAGCCTTAGAAAGTTTTCCTTTTTTTTTTTTTTTTTTTTTTTTTTTGAAACAGAGTCTCACTCTGTCGCCCAGGCTGGAGTGCAGTGGCGCCATCTCGGCTCACTGCAAGCTCCGTCTCCGGGGTTCACGCCATTCTCCTGCCTCAGCCTCCCGAGTAGCTGGGACTACAGGCGCCTGCCACCACGCCCAGCTAATTTTTTGTATTTTTAGTAGAGACGGGGTTTCACCGTGTTAGCCAGGATGGTCTCTATCTCCTGACATTGCGATCCGCCCGCCTCGGCCTCCCAAAGTGTTGGGATTACAGGCGTGAGCCACGGCGCCCGGCCCATAGTTTTCCTTTTAAGAAGAAGGATTGGAATGAGGATACTGCTCTGCCACAAACTAGAAGACCCCTACAACCCTGGATCCACAGCTGTTTGCAGCCGATCCTCATGCAAATTGCCAACAGACACAGGTGGGAGGTGAACCAGGGACATCTGGACAAGAGGCGCACAATCTCAGGATTGAAGCACTGCTGAAAAGAAATGACAGAGGGTGTTACAGCTGTGGCGTTGCTCACAACAAATGGCAATGTTAAAAAAAAAACTTTTCTGTGTCATAAAAAATAATTCAAGTATTTTTGATGTACTATTTCTAAAAGAAACACCAAGTTTTACTTCCATTTGTTCTACAGAAAATCATGTGGACAAAATCATTGTCATATGTAGAGATGATCAAAGACTGACTATGCAACCAACAAATGTAGAAAAAGATTATAGATGAGGATGATGATAAAGGTATATTATTGTCTTGATTTTGTGACATCTTGGGTTTTGTTAACTATGGAAGTTTTTATTCTAAGTTAATATCCATGTTTATATCCATTATTATATTCCTAATATTGTGTTTTTAATGAGGATCTCCAAATTATACTTTTCAACACCACAAAACCTAAATCCACCTCTTTAAAGAGGGCTGGGACAGAGTCGCGAAAAACATAGAAGCTGGTGTTACCCCGCAAATGCTCAGAAGGCAGTCAAAATTTTGAGGTGGGGGTTTAGAGGTGTTGTAGACAGGTAGGCTCCAGAACACTTACGAATATGAATGCATCATACAAAAGTCATCAAATAAGTTTATCTGAAAGCATTTTGATTTGCTTTTAGGATGGAATATCCATCCATTAGTTGCAAACCCTGAGTCCTGAGCCCTGAGCATCCTTCTGCTATTCTGACTACCCTGACTTGTTTCCTACCTCATCTCAGCAGTGTCTTCTACTTTGCTTTTTTTCACATGGGTCCTTATTGTTGTATTTGTATTTATTTATTTTTTGCTTTTGTTTTGATTTCTTTTTTCTAAATACTAATTTTTTTAAAAAAATTTGTTCAAGATGATATCTATGTCTAGTTATCTCTCAATTCCTTTGGCTTACTTTTATATAGGCCCTTGAGACTGGACTTACAAGCACTGATTATAGTAAATAACAGATGGCAAACTATTTTGGAGAGTGTGAACAATAAGATTTCTGCCTCTAGGCCACTGACAAAAAAAGATGAATACATTGCTATCCCCACCCAAGACAGAAAGAATTTCCCAGCCAAAACAGGAGCAGATGTATAAGTCATGGGCAGAGAAAATAAGAAGGGTTTTCCTGGACATAATGGAGTAGGGACTAATCACATACTGTCATAGCATTTGTAACATAAATGCATTTCATTGACGCAGAGCTGTAAAAACAAAAGGAGTTCTTCCATAAATATAAGATGAAGGGTGTTAGTTAACTGCAATGACAAAGAAGATTACTAAGTTGCTTATATGAAATGTGGGAGCTCAAATGTGTGAAGGATGACCTTGTAAGGTGCCACACCCACGGCTGAACGTATATAAATGGTCCTGCCCAGATGTGGCATGCAAACTCAGAATCTTCTCAGTGTAACTCAGCTGAACTCACATCTCCCATCAACATGTCCTACAACTGCTGCTCTGGAAACTTCTCCTCCCGCTCCTGTGCCGGCTACCTGCACTACCCAGCCTCCTCCTGTGGCTTTTCCTACCCCAGCAACCAGGTCTACAGCACTGACCTCTGCTCTCCCAGCACCTGCCAGCTGGGATCCTCTCTCTATAGGGGCTGTCAGGAGACCTGCTGGGAGCCCACCAGCTGCCAGACATCCTATGTGGAGTCCAGCCCCTGCCAGACCTCCTGCTACCGTCCCAGAACCTCCTTGCTCTGCAGTCCCTGCCAGACAACTGGGTCTCTAGGCTTTGGATCCAGCAGCTGCCGCTCCCTGGGCTATGGATCAAGGAGCTGCTACTCAGTGGGCTGTGGGTCCAGTGGTGTCAGATCCCTGGGTTATGGAGGCTGTGGCTTCCCTTCCCTGGGCTATGGCGTTGGATTCTGCCGCCCAACCTATTTGGCTTCTAGGAGCTGCCAGTCTTCTTGCTACAGACCAACTTGTGGATCAGGCTTCTACTATTGATCATCTTGTTAAATTGCTAATTTTGTTGGCTAATGCCTTCAATGCCTCTACTCATAACCTTTATTGTCTTCATCATGTACAGAAAGAATTAGCCTCTTATTCTATAATTATCAAGTTCTCAGTTTGTCTTTGGCCCCAAATACTGGCTGGCAGGCTTCATCTGAAAAACTGTAATTGGAGAACTAGCTCAAAATAAATCTTGAAATACACATTAAAAGTAGAATGTATATTATTCGATTTTCTTCCACAGTTGTATAAAAAGTCAAATCATTTTAATCCAAGAAATCCATTGGTCTCATATTCAGCTATGTTTGTGGTGGTTTTATATTGCTAGGGTTTTGGTTGTGATGTATTAGGGGATTATTATGAAACAATTGGTGTATATATATAGGAATGGGTTTGAAAATCATATGAAGTTTGGGATTCAGACAAACTTTTGGGGGCCTTAGAGATTTTTGTTATTCAAACTACAGGTAGTGGAAGTCTACTAAATTGACAGACTTTTATTCATTAAAATATCAGAATCAGGAATTATCTTGATCCCCTTATAAAATGTGGATTCTTGTGTCTATGCCAACAAGCATAAGGTAGCAAACTAGTTGATAGTTATATCAGGAATCTGCAGAGAAAAACAATACTATTTAGAACAATATGGTTATAGATATACACAAAAGAAAAATTGAATTGAAGAGAAACAAAAGTGATTTGAAGTAACTTTTGAAGTCACCCAATATTTGTTGGTAATCATGATCAAATGCCTGCATCTCATTGATGAGAATTCAATATGATTCAATTATCTACATATGTGTAATAAGGGATACCATGAAACTTGAATGGAGGATTGATATTCCACCTTGGTTTGTATTCATGTTTCACACTAAGTAAAGCTGAAGATAATAACCTTTTGATATCATCAGAAGTGATAATTTAATTCACATCTGAGCATAAATTTAGGGAAATGTTATTTCTCTTTTTTCTGGTAGCATTCTTTGTTTTCTCAGGCAAAGTAGTTCCAGAAACAGGTAAGTGTGAAGATAAATAGATTTCAATAAGGAACCTAAAGTTGAGAAGAAAAAAAGAGTTCAAACAATGTTCAATAACTATTCCCATGCATTATTCCTTTAGACAACAGCTGTTAGAGAAAGAGATCCATTATACATGTAAATTATGTTAAATGTAAAAATATGGAGACACAAAGATGATAAGGAATGTACAGGGAAACTTATTGTACGATATCTTGAAGGAGCTGCAAATTTTTGACTTGCAAAGACAGAAATATCAGAGGGGAGAAGTCTGGGAAGGTTACACACAATAAGCAAAGCAGAAAGGGCTGAAAGTCTTTGTGTATTCAAGGAATTATTGGAAATTTAGCTCAGTTACAATGCAAAGTGATTTAATATGGTGTGGTAATGACAAACATGTTCATTCAAACTACTAACACAGTCTTGAGATAGGGCACTTTTTTTTTTTTTTTTTTTTTTGAGACAGAGTCTTGCTCTGTCACCCAGGCTGGAGTGCAGTGGCGCAATCTCTGCTCACTGCAACCTCTGCCTCCTGGGTTCAAGCGAGTCTCATGCTTCAGTCTCCCTAGTAGCTGGGATTACAGGTGCCCACCACCACGCCTGGCTAATTTTTTTGTATTTTTAGTAGAGACGGGGTTTCGCCATGTTGGCCAGAGTGGTCTCCAACTCCTGACCTCAGGTGATCCGCTTGCCTCGGCCTCCCAAAGTGCTGAGATTACAGGCATGAGCCCCACACCCGGCCGAGATTGGGCACTTTTATTCCATTTTCTCTTCTATTCTAATCACTTATGTACTTTTAAAAAGAAATCTTTTATCCAATGATTAGGTATAAATTATTAGGTTCATACCTAAGGTTAAATAAGTTAAAATCAAATGCTCACAAATGAAAAAACAATTTATAATTAATGTCTTTTGTTTAGAAAATCTAGACAAGGAAAATACATGTGAAAATATTCAGAAATTATGAGTGCCAAAATCTAAGAAAGGTCTTGATATATAAACATACATGTGAAAATATTTAGAAATTACCAGGGCCAAAATCTAAGAAAGGTGTTGATAAATAAACAAGCAGAAAGTCATGGAATTCGTGACTACTTTTAGAATAGGAATGTTGTTAAATCCAAAAGAGAGGCTGAAGTTCAGCTCCAAATCATTTCAGTGCTTGATTAAGTTAAGAGGATATAGGAATACCAGGGCTCTTGTTCTATCCTTCCAAAATCAAATTTAAATTCTTCCAGGAGGAGGATAACATCACAGTGAGCTCTAAATTATTTCTTTATATAGATAAATTTAGATACAAATGTAAATATAGATACCTGTTTATATGTAGATATAGATACCATTGCAGATATAGTTATATCTAGATACACATGAAGACGCAGATATAGTTATATCTAGATACACGTGAAGACGCAGATATAGTCTAGTACCCAACAAAAATTTACCAGGCTTCAGAAGTTAAGAAATTATTAAATCCAAAATATAGATACATGTAGCAGAATTGGGCTCACAAGAGCTTCAGTAAATGAAAATATTAGACATAAATGTTAAATAACTACACTGGACATGCTTAGGGAATAAAAAGATAGATGAAAAATTTTGGCAGAGTACTGAAGTATATTAAAAGAACCAAAAACAGATTTTAAAATTAAAAAATGTAATAAATTAAAATATTGAATTGGTGAACGGATTAAAACAAAATTAAACATGGCTAAAGAGATAATTAATTAGTTATTGTTCAGTAGAATATATACAAACCAAAAAAAATTAAGAAAAATTATTAAAATACTTAAAGGAGTTTCAGAGACTATGGAACATGTGAAACAGTCTAACATAGTTGCTGCTGGAGTCCTAAAACAAAATTATGTGTCTGTGTGTGTGTGTGTGTGTGTGTGTGTGTGTGTGTGTGTACATATGGCTAAAAATAAGTCCACATATCACTAAATCTAAGAGAAGTCATATGTAATAGAAACAAATTCGCAGGGGATCCAAAGATAATTTTTGAATAGAGGAAATATCAAATCCATATATTCAAGAACTACTAAAAATCCCATGCATGATAAATATGAAGACAAGCCCATAACTAGGCATATTGGAATCTCACTGAGGAACAGGAAAGAAAAAGAGAAAAACTTAAAGCAGCCAGAGGTGGGAAAAAAATTTAAAAAGAAATTTACCTTCATCAAAGCAACTGGGATTAAAAGCTAAATTTTAAACAGAAAAGAAGAAATATAAGAAAACAAATACATGTCCTCAAATATTAAAAAAATTCAAAAGTACAGTAATATGACCAATAAATGTCTGTTTTAAAAATGGAGGAGAAATGGAGGATGTACAAAAGCACCTTTTATGTTTAGGCAATGTTTGGACAGTTAATTTACAATAAACAGACAATAACTAGGGCTAGACATTTATAATGGTTATTCATTACTCCATCATTTTGAAACTCATCATTTTGAGTGTTTAGTGACAATAATCCTAGGTTTCACCTCCATTTATTCATTTTACTGGAACAAATTTATGATTGATAATTCTCTTTCCAGGTTTTCTGCTTATTCTAAGTAATTTTGCATATATAATAAAATAAACCTTTGTACCCATCACTATTATATACCAAAATTTAATATGATATTATTTAGATAATATAACTTTTGGCAGCAGCAAATCTTGGTAGCTCAAATCAACCCTATCAATAAGATCCCTAGTAAAACTGAATAAAACAATCCTCATATAAACTCTAGAGCACACTCAGGCTAAGAACTGCTGGAACAAAATTAGGAGGTGGTTTAAATCAAAGGAAGTGTTGACAGTTAAGCTGCTTTCTTCCCAGAATTGTTCATTGATTTTTTTAAAAAAAAGGATATTAATGGGCTCATGGCTTGAATGACCACAAATAATCAGACTACAGGACCTTCTAAGGACCTGGGAACACACGTGAACATGCTAAATTTTTGGTAAGGATCTTAAATAGTCTATTAGAATTTTTAAGAGCAAGCATATATAGAATATGTTTCATAGGAACTGAAGCCAACCTTTGAACTGCATTGATCTTGGTGATATGGGAGTGTTAGTAACATTATCCCAGCCTGCTATATCCAAAGTAAATTTGTCTGCAAATAAAACCACTCAAACTCTCAAATTACCTATGGTAATTAATTAAAAATGACCAATTCTATAAAAAAGCAAGATATGACCAAGCCAAGAGACAATACAGAGTGCAAATAAATCCACAAGAGATGAACGTATTAGAATATACAGGAAAACAATGGTGGTTATTATTGTTCTTAAAAAATTTAAGAGACAAATTTAAGAATTTTGACAGAATACTATTATCTATATAACTAAACACAAAAATATTAAAAATATAAAATACAATAATTAGAATGAACAAATCAAAAACAATTCCAATGGCAAACTAAAATACTAAACACTCTGAAACTATAGACCAACCTCCCCGCTAGATGAAATATAGAGTATAATAAAGAGCACCGATCAGAGAGTGGCAGGATCTGGTTGCGCTTTAGACAAATTGGAAGTGGAATCAAGCTGATTGAATTTGGTAACAGTGCTTGCTTAACTCAATTAATTGAGGAATTTTACTGAGAAGCTCTTTACCTTTCTAAAATGCACAAGGAAGGGATTATATTCTCTGGAAAATGATAAAAATATTTGCAGATGTATATTTGTGTGTATGTATGCATGCACACACAAATGTATGGGTGTATAAATAGTAATATTTATAGGCCACAAGCCACAGCTTTTCTATATTATGTCTATAATGCAATAAAACATTACAAAATACTTGAAAAGGCATGTAAATATTAGCCAATCAAAGGAAAACATTTAATAGAAGAAAATTCACATTTAATAAAAACACTAGAATTACCAAGCGTTGACTGTAAAATGACTATGATATGTGAATGATTTAAGAAAATATTAACATAATTGAAAAACTTTAAGATATGAAAATAATAAAAAATAATCCAATGAATATCCCCAAACAGAAAGATAAAAGTTTTAAATAAAATGTATTGGATAGAATGAAGAAAATATTTGACAAGACAGTAACAAAGATAAATAAACTTGAAAATAAATTTTTTAGAAAAGATTATCTAAGTACACAAAGAAATTGAGAATGAAAAATGAGACAGAGTAAGTTATTAAAGACTTGCTGAAAAACATTAAGCAATTTAAAAATTATGTAACAGAAGTCCCAGCAGAAGTGGGCCAGAAAAAAGCATAGAAAAGCTATTAGTCAAAATGTTGCGTTTTTGACAAAAATACCACAACAGCAAGCAAGCAACAACAACAAAAATCCCTTCAACCCCCAGATCCAAGGATCTTGGGATTTTGAAGTCAGAATTAAGATAAAGAAATTCAGACTTAGGCATACAATAATTAATTGATGAAAATGAAATAAAGAGAAGTTCTTAAAAGTAGCCAGAGTTTCATAAACTACACATTTTTTAGAGAAATAGCAATAAGAATTATAGCTAATTTTCAGCATAAATATTGAAAGTTAGAAAAAAATGGAATGATAGCTTTGAAAGGCTGAAAAAGAAAAATAATCAACCTAGAATTTGATGACAGTTAAATATATCCTTCAAAAATGAAGGGAAAAACCCATAAATTTTAAATCTGCACAAATTATTGATAAAATAAGTAATTTGACCAAGGCTGATTGGTAATAAATTGATCAGTAATTTTTAGAAGAAGTGGGTAAAGCTGCAAAAATAAGTTGTATAGTCTCTGGACAGCACCCTTCAGATCTGAAATAATTCAATCTATACATCAGGGATGCAAATCCACAAACCAGAAAATGGCAAGCCAATATTTTCACAATGAAAAGCACACAAATTTTGAAATTTTCTATTTTCACAATGTTGACAAATAATTCATCTTTTATGCTTAAATGAAAAATCAAACTACCCCTGGATGCCTACACTGTACAGACCTTACCAATAGAATCTTGGGGCTGGATTAACCAGGATCTGGTTGCATATCAAGTCTCCTTATTCTCATACCCCCACATCATTCACACAATAATACCAGTGTAGAAATAGAGATTAGAATAAAATGAAACAGAATGTGTCTACAAGCCTCTTTGATTGGTGCAGAGAACATGAACTAGAATTCTATAATTTTTCAGAACAAATTGATTAACTTTCTGCTCTTAGCTAAGAGTAGTTTTGCTCTCTATTCATCATGTGGCTACCCTAATGTTTTGCCATGAAGACTATTTTGAAGAAGTGTTTCAAAAACAGAAAGAATGGAGAAGGCTAAGACATTTAACCTTACTGAAGGAAATGGAGGAGAAATTAATTCTGCTTTGGAATATAAAAACAAAAATTTTTTTTCAAATAATTATATAAATTTTGTGCAGTTATTGACTCCTTTTTTCTCTATGCTTCTTTTAAAATTGAACTACTTGATTTTATTGATCTTCACAAAACCTAAATTTTGACTTTGTTGATTTTCTGTTTTACGTTTGACTTCTATTTAATTGGCTTCTGTTCTTGCCATCAAAATTTTCCACCTTTATAATTTCAGACATTTCTTTTGGCTTAAATTGCTATTTTTTTTCCTAGCATACTCAAATAAAGCACTGAAAATTTGATTTCAAGCTTTTTAATATTCTCATTAAAATCTAAAATTTTCCTTCTAAACAGTTAAATCTCTCAAATTTTACTGCATTTTATCATCAGTATCACGTATTTCAAAATATTGTCTAATTTCCACTGTGGTATTTCTTTCTTTACCATTTGAATTATTACAAATGGCATTGATTAATTTACAATTGTATGAGATTTTTTAAGTTAAACACCAGAAATTAATTTCTGTCTTACATCTGCTTATGTTTTACCCGTTAAAAAGTGTATTGCCAGTGCTCAACTGAATAATAGCTCAAATTTAAAGTCTGATGCCAGCACCTGTGACAGATTTCATTTTAACAAATTTTCTTTTTAAAATAAAATTTGCATGATTTAAGGGTAATAAACTTTTTAACCCTGGAATAATGTGGTGGCTTGCTATCTATTCATTTTCTAATGTTATTTTCTTGTGTATTTGTGGTCTTAAAATTAAAGACCTATAGTTCTCTGTGAATAAGCTTTGTATACAAAGCCTTAACCGATATTCTCAGAGTTTTTAACTCTCTAAAAGTAATAATTTCCTAGTAGTTCAGAATTTGACAGTGAAGCATCCTCTGACTAAACACCTCAGGAGCAGAGAAGAGCTTAATTCACTCCATGAACCATTGCCCATGTGTTGCTGCTAACAGGAGGAGGGAACAAAGAAGCTGTACAAGCACCAGGAATACATAGAGCAGGGTGACACTTCAGGCTTATACGACATGGCTCACATTAAGCAAAACAAACAGAGAACTCATGTTTGTAAAATTGAGAAAAGAATGCTTATGAGCTTTTTTCTTTTTCATTTTCTTTTTCTTTTTCTTTTTTTTGAGGTGGAGTTTTGTTCTTGTTGCCCAGGCTGGAGTGCAATGGCGCGATCTAAGCTTACCGCAACCTCTGCCTACTGGGTTCAAGCGATTCTCCTGCCTTAGCCTCTCGTGTAGCTGGGATTACAGGCGTGCACCACCACGCCGGGCTAATTTTGTATTTTTAGTAGAGATGGGGTTTCACCACGTTGGCCAGGTTGGTTTCAAATGCCTGACCTCAGGTGATCTGCCCACCTCGGCCTCCCAAAGTGCAGGGATTACAGGCGTGAGCCACTGTGCCCAGCTGCCTATGAGCTTTTAGTAACTATCTTTGAATTCACCCCATTTTGGGTGCAAAGGTGCCTGAATCCCTGCATTCACCAACTGGCTTCCAGACTGATTTATTTCTCTGAGTGTGTGTAAGTAGATTGTAACTGAACCTATGGGGAAAGGATATAGATGTGGAAGCTGTGGGTTCCATGTTGGTGCTTTCCCATGGCTCAAACTCAGTGTAGCTGGAAATAACCTTCTGTAGCAGCCAATATGGCTATTTTAGTTATATCTCACAAACAAGGATGCTATTTGATTTTCTTTTAATGGTTACTTTCTAAGTTTTTATGAATGTAGTATTTCACAAAATAATAAGTTGTCAAAATATGACTGGTTGTAAATGAGCTAAAATTAAAAGCAAAATGACACCTTTGTGTAGAACTGAGCAATCTTTAAATAAATTTTCTATGCATCATCTCCTTACACCCTCAAGCAGACCTGTGAGAGAATTCACTCATAGTCTAAGGTTCTTTTGCATATGAGAAAATACAGTCTCTAAGAGAATCATAGACTTGACAAAAGTGCCATTCCTTTAAAAAATGAGAATGTTTCACTCTTTCTGGTAAGAAACAGTGTAGATCACCAAATTAAATTTAATGTATTAAGGTGGCACTTGAGCTCTAAAAGAGTCAGTATCTTTTTTTTTTTTTTTTTTGGACAGGGTCTCACTCTATTGCCCAGGCTGGAGTGCAGTGGTTTGATCACAGTTCCTTACAGCCTTGAATTCTGGGCTCAGGTGATCCTCCTACCTCAGCCTCCTGGGTAAATGGGACAATAGGCACATGCCACCATGCCTGGTGATATGGTTTGACTGTGTCCCCACCCAAATCTCATCTTGAATTGTAGCTCCCATAATTCCTACATGTTGTGGGACGGACCCAGTAGGAGATAATCGAATCATGGGGGCAGTTTCCCCCCTACTGTTCTCGTGGTAGTAAATGAGTCTCATGAGATCTGACGGTTTTATAAGGGGAAACCCCTTTCACTTGGTTCTCATTCTCTTCTGTCTGCCGCCATGTAAGATGTGCCTTTTGCCTTTCACCATGATTGTGAGGCCTCCCCAGCCACATGGAACTGTAAGTCCATTAAACCTCTTTTTCTTTATAAATTACCCAGTCTTGGGTATGTCTTTGTCAGCAGTATGAAAATGTATTAATACACCTGGCAAATTTTCTGTTTATTTATTTTTATTTTTTATTTTTATTTTTTTGTAGAGACAGGGTTTTGCCATGTTACCCAGACTGGTCTCAAACTCCTGGGCTAAAATGATCCACCTGCCTTGCCCTCCTAAAGTGCTGGGATTACTGGCTCGAGCCAAGAGGCAGTTTCCAGGTCACGCAGCAAGCAGAGGATGGAACCCTGGTTCCTAAGTTTCATTTTAATGCAGTTTCAATTGTGTCCTGTGGTCTCATTTTCCCTCCCTTCATCGGCCCTCTTTTTTATTCTTCTCCTCCCCATTATCACCACCATCCTCATCACCATTAGATTGCTTGGGTAATAATCACGGTTAGTAGACTTTTACTGGGAAATCCAAAGGGATTGAAATAATGAGTGAAAATGTGGAAGGTTCTATTCAGCTTTCTGTGACAGAAATTGGAATGACAATGTTCGATGCTCCTTGGTGAACTTGATCTAATTTTGTTTATAACTTTCATAATTTAAAAAATGTTATAATTCAAGTTAGCTCCATATATAGAATTCTCATCTGTGAGTTTCTGCCATCTTAGAGATCTAGAACACAGACACAAATAGCATTAACATTAAAGAATACTTTCTGGCTAAGCCAAAGCCATCTTGGATTAATGGAAATGATATGCCTATTTTAGATATAAAAGTGGTTCTCTGGCCTCTGGAAATACTCTAGTTAGAAAAGCAAACTACCTTTTAAAGACTAATGTGATAGTTTCAATAATAATTACACAATTATATAGTGAAGCATGCTTACACAACTGGTAGTTATAATGTTGGAGACAATAAATTTGCAATATCAAAACTGGTACTAAAGTTAAATAGATTAATATCTAATTTCAGGATGAAATAACGATAAATTTATCATCATATTATAAACGCTATCATTATATCATTATAAACTTTATCATTCTATTTCAAGAAACTATCCCAATGCCATATTAAAGTTTCTCTAAAAATGGCCAGCCGAAATCCCTGACTCTTTTGCAACATTTTGAATTTACCAGGATTAAGGTAGATTTCTCACTACATTCCAGCAACTCAGCAACAGTGATTCAAGATCTCCATTTCCCTACGAAGGCAGTCCTGCTCTCTACCATATTTCTATTAGATCTCTCATGGGCTTTGCCTCTACCAGTGGTGTGGGTTTCCACTGCTGCCTTCCCTGTTTGATCTGCTACATTCATTAGCTCTGTGAGTCTTGAATCTGGGGGTTCAGGTCTTAAGTTCCTGCTGCCCTAGCAACTGTATTTCCAGAAATTACCATCCATCTAGCTACTGGCCAGCATGTGGTTCTGACTTCCAGGAATTACTGTATTCAGTTTCCCAGGAAGCTCATCATGAATCATTTATATGAAATTGATTTTACCAATTTTTATTTATTTATTCTTGTCACTTTAGTGATTACAGATAACAACTTTGTTCCTCCCAACCTTAACTTCTGTATTTTTCATTAGTCATGCCTCAGTAGCATTTTGTCACTTCTCAAAATAAGATTCATCTGGCTCTGTTCTTAGGGAATGCATGATGAAAAAATATTTTATTATATTTTTCAAGGAAAATGCATCCATTCATAGGCTACCATATAATAAGAAAATTTTAAAACAATTTTTTTAAAATACAGTTCGTTTCTCTGAACTTACCATTTAGCAGGTTTAATCGATGTTAACCAAATAATTATTTAATTATAGTTGTTATTAAAGCTGTGAATAAGCAGCCTTAACATATAAGAACACTTAACGAAGAGATGTCACCTATTTAGAAGTCAGCAAAGGTTCCCAAAGAAAGTATCCTATCAGCTGAGTCTAGAGAGTGAGTAAAAATAGCTTGATTGGGGTGAGAAACTGGAATAAGCATATCCAATTAGAAGGTGCTTTGCACTAATTTGAATGAAAAGGATAAAAACCTATGATTAGTGATATCCAGTCATCAGACTATCTGTATGTACTCATTCTACATTGCAAGTTCTGTCTCACATTTCTACATAAACCCTCTTTTACTGTACACCAACTAAATTTCACTTCTTCCCTAAATACAAAATATGCATTTTTTTCTCTCTGCTTTGGTCATTTTACTTTACCTTCTCATATTTCCCTTAGCTATTCTCATAGTTCTTGTGATTTTGATATTCAAGATAGCCCCAACTTTTAGATATACGTTTAAAAGTTCTTCTGAAATTGGAGCTAAACTGAATTAGAATGAAATTTAAAGAGTGAGGTAGTCAGGATACAATGGTATATTGAATGTGGTG
Organism: Gorilla gorilla gorilla; assembly: GCF_029281585.2. Taxonomy (NCBI): domain Eukaryota; kingdom Metazoa; phylum Chordata; class Mammalia; order Primates; family Hominidae; genus Gorilla; species Gorilla gorilla. Next base: position 32,313,232 of record NC_073246.2, read on the forward strand.
ATCTTGAACAGGAGAAATTCAATTAATAAACTGCTGTATGTAAAGACCCCACTTTCCAAGCTGAGAGAGTTTGAAAATGGAGTTCTCAGGCTCGCTGGAGATGGCAGAGGAGGCATATTGTTGCAGATGCCTTCTAAGTTAACTCAATTAATAATATCAATCATATTTTACATGTCTCCCTGGTCATATATCACTTGATACTGTAAACAATAGGCACTTAAAACAAAAAAGATACATATTTATTGTTATAAACAGAAACGAAGGTAGCACACTACACACTCATACATACACGTGCAAATCAACTATACTGCACATTCCCAAAACACTTCTAGTCAACATTGAACTATTGGTCTTATAACGAAAAAGCAAAAAATAAAAATAAAAATAACAGGAAATAAGTGGTAAAACATTCTAGTCACAGGTGTGACTGCTCGCATCGAAAATCCTAAGTAATCTATAAAATTACTATGGAAATATTGATTTTATTTGTCTATACAAATGAAAAGCATATGAAAAATTAAGTTTAAAATTAAGTTAAAAATATATTGTAATAATATCAAAACATATCATTTGTGGAATAGATCTTGAATCGTATCATGGATCTATGAATTTAGGGATAATTTTTATTATCTCAAATTCACAGATCCAACACATTCCAAACAAAAGTGCCAACATTGCCAAAAATTGAAAAATTGACTGAAATTTATAAAGTTTAACAGAGGAAGAATAGGCAACACCATCTTTAAAAGGAGAAATAAAATAGGAAGATGTATATCAAAATATTATGGTACTGGAATTAAATATAGATTATTAAATTAGTGGAACAAAATATATGCAACAGATCCACATGTGTGCTACCTATTTTTTTACAAAGATGTGAAGTCAATTCGAATGTAAAAAAATGTCTTTTCAACAGATGGTATTAGAGTCACTGATATGTGTAAATATCCAGGCATCTGGAGCACCCTCTCTCCCGGATTAGGAGTTTAGGGCACCCTTTCTACCTTTGCAGAGATCTTGGGACTGAGGAGCTTTCACACCTCCATACCTGACCCGCCTCTGAGTGTTTGGTCAAACTATATCTTCTACGTTTATTGATAGAATATTGCAGCTTATTCGGATACAAAGTGAGTTATGTATTCACCACAATTAAAAATGTGCGTCTTCTCCACAGGACTCTTATTTTCTTTACCGTGATGTCCTTACCAAAATTTGTACTTTTTATCATTATGGATACAACAGATAATCTTATCTTCAATGATGAACTTTTAAAATAACTTTACATTAGCTTTATCAAACAGAACATTATGAACTTTTTATAGCTTTACTCTTTTGGGAGGGGCTAGGCGAAGAAATCAAAACATTATTGGAATTAATTTATTTTCTGTTTGAAGCATTTGACAGTTCTAATATAAAGCTGAATTCATTTAATCCTTAGTGATTTGTTTTTCCTGCTACTTGAGGGGCATGTCATTAACTATTGGTTCAATTATTTTCAACTATTGGTTAAATTATACATAAAGAATATGTATAATTTAACACGAGTGAAAATGACTTAAAACAGTTATTTGACCTAAATGAAAATGTCTGTATCAGGGTGATGTATTGACACACTTTTTGTAACTGTTAATAGTAAATAATCATCTTAGGACTTGGTCTTCTTAAACATTTTTCTGTCTTTTGAAGTAGATACTGATGTATCTTCAGTAAAACTATGTCTTTCACTTTTCATGTGGTCAATGATATCACCTACTCTCATGTTGAATAATAAATATCATCAAATTGTTGTACAAGTTCATGCAGTCACCATCAACCGGATTTAGTGGTAGAAATTCAGAACCCGACTTTTGTTTTTTTCATTAAAAAATGAGCTTTTATTTTTGGCTTATTTTCCTTTTCTTTTATCTACAAAATTTAAAGAAGAAAAGTGTTACCGAATAATAAAAAATAGTTGTAGATTTAAAAAATACAAGACATGGCCAAATCACTGTAGCAAGGGCATTTAGATTATCCTTTATCTGTGGCTTTGTGGCAGTCAAAATCTCATGCCCATACTTCACGTGCACCTAGCCAGCAATTCTCAAATTTCCCACTAACTCCACCTACTGTTGGCTTGAGAGTATTGCTGCGTCTTGCAGCTGTGGAATGGGCCATCGCACTACCGGCTAGGTCTGAACGACAAATGACCCACCCCCAAGACTTGAACGAGTAGGCTGACCTATCACTTGTATGTAGGTGTAATTTGTTTCTCAAATGCTCTGTCTGCATGTTCTCTTTGCAAGAAAAGTGATAGTTTTTAGCTGGGTGTGGTGGTGTGTGCTTCTAGTCCTAGCTACTTGGGAGGCTGAGATGGGAGGATAGTTTGAGCCTGGGAGGTGAAGGTTGCAGTGAACGGAGATTGTGCCACTGCAATCCAGCCTGAACCATAGCACCGCATGTTATCTCAACAACAACAAAAAAAAAATGATAGTTCTATTTTGTTTAGAAGTTTTAAGAACAATTCTAAGCATTCTGTCTTCTTTCAGATTTAACAATCGAATAAAGTAAAAACTCTGCTCACTGTGCATGCTACTTTTTCTTCACTAGATGAAACCATGACAAAAGTAAAGTAGAAATTTCCTAAACTAATCATTATTTATGTTAATATATTACTGATTATAAGTAAATAAAAAGTTAAAAATCTGAGACAATCACCAAATGGTATTGGATACTGAAACAACAACAACAAAAAATAAACCACGCCATATTGTTACCCAGTAGGTAAGTATCTAGGTCTTCCATTTAATAATGTTGTTCTTGACTTAAATGATAAAACATTTGAGGCTTAACTGCTGATTCAAGGATTATCAACTACCTGGATATTTAGCCTAATCCTATAATAAGAGAATATTTGCACTGGTTTGGAATTTTATTTTTTCAAGAAAGTGCTGCCAACCAAACAACTTAAAAAATAAGAGTAAGTTGAGACTTCATCAAATTTATAGAACTGATTATATAAAACAGGTTGGTCCTACTTGCTAATGAATATTGAAATATGTTAGCACTTTCATTTGGAGAATTGATTTCTTACCTGGCACTAAGGCTAGGGGATCTGGAGTCCTCAACAAATCTAACTCACTAAAATCTAACTTTTTACTGGATATCCTCACTCTGAATTCTCATATATTTCAGAAAACATTTTATAAAAGTATTCTTTCTACCAAAATTATGTGATACGATCAATTTAATAGTCATTGCAAATGTAATCATTTATATAAAAATATTGATGTTTCTAACTCCCTGCAGAAAAAGAAGACCACAGTGGTTAGTTTGTTTATAGTCTTAAAAATGTGTCCTCTTCATTTTATCACGTGAAGATATTAATAGACGGAATCAACATGAAAGATGAAAAGTCTTCTAAATTAAAAAAGAATGTGGACAATTTTACTTTTCAAAATTAAAAATAAATTAAACTTTTATTTTAGGGTTAAAGGTACATGTGAAGATTTGTTACACAGGTAAACTCGTGTCACGGGGATTTTGTTGTACAGATTATATCATCACCCAGGTATTAAGCCCAGTACCCAGTAGTTACCTTTTCTGTTTCTCTTCTTCTTCTCACCCTCCTCCCTCAAGTAGACCCCAGTGTCTGTTGTTTCCTTCTGTGTGTTCATGTGTTCTCATCATTTAGCTCCCTATTGTAATTGAGAACATGCACTATTTGGTTTTCTGTTTCTATGTTAGTTTGCCAAGGAGAATAGCCTCTAGCTCCATCCATGTTCCCACAAAAGATACGATCTCGTTCTTTTTTTATGGCTACATAGTATTTCATGGTATATATGTACCACATTTTCTTTATTCAATCTGTCATTGATGGCCATTTATCTTGATTCCACATCTTCGCTATTCTGAATCATGCTACAATGAACATTCGTGTGCAAGTGTCTTTAGTAGAAAACACAGAAAAACCTAGCCAGATATTTAGTAGTTTTTAAGACAAAAAGTAAGCAAAGAATATTAAAGCAGATATGCACATGTAATGTTACCCAGTTTTATTTAAACTTACGTTCTTCACTTTGTAAAGTTTAAAGCAACTACTCTAGGGGAAATAACTAGGAGATACAGTAAGAGAAGTGTGCTTTGATATTGCATGTCTATATAATTATAAATAAGCAGTTTTGACATCTTGCTCCAGTGAATATTTTCTAGTTACTGGAATTCAGATTATTCCTCATCTATCATGGGTAACAGTAGAAATCAAATTCATAGGCAAATGATAGGATAGGAGAGCAATAGACGGTATGGATATATGGATACGGACACAGTAGGTATTGTGTTTAAGTTTCTGGTTCCTCAAACATAATTACTAAAAGTCATATTCACAGGCTGGATGGTAAGAAGCAGACTGGCAGCTATTAGAAGAATAGAAGGTTGGGTGGTAAAAGTTGGGTCTATAATTTAGGGATGTGAAAGCATTGGGACAATAACCCATGGATTGGAATACACTGGATACAAAGCCCAGGGATGGAGAGCCACAGCCAAAAGATTGAAAGTCCCTGGATCCAAAGCCCAGAGATCCAGAGTAAGTCATCTGGCAGGGCCTGCAGTGTATAGAGGTTCTGGGGCAGTAGCAGGAGATCTGGCAGGTGCTGGACACTACACAGGATGTCTGGCACCTGCGGAGCTCCCAGCAGGTCTCCTGACAGCCCCTGTAGAGAGAAGAGCCCAGCTGGCAGGTGCTGGGAGAGCAGAGGTCAGTGCTGTAGACCAGTTTGCTGGGGTAGGAAGAGCCACAAGAGAAGCCTGGGTAGCGCAGTTATGCCCCACAGGGCGGGAGGAGAAGTTTCCAGAGTAGCAGTTGTAGGAGAGAGTTGACTTACAATGACAAGGTTGTGACTTTGAATGTCACTTCTTGGACCTGGGGACTTATATGCCCTTAACATTGGGTGTGTCATCCACATGGCACATAAAATAGGTTACCTGCCAACTTTAAATGAATTAAAAAGATAATCGTAGTCAGACATATGTATTTATTGTGATTTTACAGCTAGGAAGTGCAGTAATGTTTGTGCCTTGGGATTCAGTTAATAGTGTTGACTCTTTAAAGCTATTACTCATCTTCCCTTACCAAAGGTCACTCTTCAGATAACTCAGATAATCGCTTTAGAGGTAGACAGTGTCTGGGCTGAGGGAAGCTGCCTTAATTAAAAATAATTGATACCCGTTTCACAATCTGTCTCAAAATTGTTGCCATCTGGTGCACAAAGTTGCCAGCTAACCAATCTATTCATAGTCATTTCTTTCAAACAAAAACATACATTCACTGTCACTGCAAAGTAGCAAGCTAACTTAACGAAGAATGTCATCAGAAAGCAGCAATGGTGATATGCAAGATATAATGTCTTTTTAAAAATCAAACTTCAACTGGAACAGCTTTAATGAAATATTAACTGAGATTCCCTTATTTTCTGTGCTCCTGTTTAAAACTGTATGCAGACTATTAGGAGCCAATCTTAGCTTTTCTTTCCTTGGGTGTGTGTTTACTGTTGAGTGAATTAAAAATAATAAATTGCTTTATGTATTTTGGAATGGTCGAGATTATTCATCTAAGATGCTGAAAAAGCATTAAAAATAAAAACAGATCATGTGTCAAAGATGCCTAGTGTATTTCTACCTCTAATCAGAGTCAATGTTTCCCACTAAAAGAATTCCCCAGAATCTGGAAAACATTCCTGTTTTAAAGAAAGTTTATAAAGTAACTGCTTTGAAATGGTGAGACAAAGGGAGCATCTTAGGAAGATTCTTCCTTTGCCTCAAAAATAACATACATGACTTTGACGTAAATTATTTTCAGGTGTTTCTGACAGGTATTACAACACTTCTAAAATAATGGTCATATTTTCTCTTGTTCTGTGACTTGTATTTCACCTTGATGTAATGGTGTAATGAGACTGATATCTTGAGGAAGAGGAGAGATTGAGATTTATCTTGCTGTGGTTTCTGTGTTGTTTGATTTGCTCATTTTTAGAAAAAAGTTTCCATTCCACTTCTGAACGAAAGTAGTTGAATGCAAAAAAATCCATACTTTGAGAAAAGAATGTGTGACATTACTTAATATCTGATCCCTCAGAGTATTCTTCTACTGAAATTGCTTATATAGGAATGGATGACATTAAAACAAGAAAGCAACTTCAATTTAGGCGGGCTAAATATTTGTGTGGCTATTTTGATATTCAATATTTTATTGACAAACACAACAGGAAGATTTGGAATCTACTAGAATGCTTTTTGGCTATTAATAATTGAGAAGCCTAATAAATAAGAAGTGCTTATTCCAGAAACACAGAACAAACTATGTTACCTAATAAATGAAACATGATTGGAGATCAATTTGTCTCCTCAAAAGTTTAGACTTATAAAGTCTACAATTTGGAAGGAAGTTGAGCAATTATCTCCAGCCTCCTGTCAGATTGGAATTCCACCTACAACATCCTAATTAGATTTTCCCAGGGCCCTCAGTATGGAAATATCATTAATTGCAAGAGCAACTCATTTTAGATTTTTAGCTGAATCTTCCCCTAAAACTTTTACCTAGTAATCCTAATTCTTCATAGAAGGGAGTCTCAGTTCACTTGCATTGTAGAATACATCAATTCTGAAGATGGATGTCTTAAGAGGTTTGCCCATTCCCACAGGTTAAGCCATTTCCTGCATCCGTGCCATATATCTATTTACAGTTTGCTCTGATGAACTTTCTGAGAGAATCCAGAAAAATCCTCATTACTCTAGTACTCTAGGCAGAATTATATGTCAGCTGATACATCAGAGGTCACAAAGGCATTCACTCTCAATTACACATTATCATCATGTATCCTTCCCACCCCTTTATTTCAATTTATAAAGTCATTTGTTACTATGAATTCTTTACATATTTTATCTTTCTGTGAATACTACATGGGATAGACATTTTCCTCATTTCTTGCTTTTCTTTTCCCTCTCTAGTAAAAATGTCACCCTCTGAGAGAAAAGAAAGGAAAAGATTAACGATTTACATTTTACTTATAGTGCTTATTATTTTGCCCTCAGTAACATCAACACTACCAAAACTTACTTATACCTTATGGGGATAAACGGTTTTTTATAATCAAACTTATTGATGACTTCTATGAAGAAGCAAATCAACCTTTGAGTAAGGGATTTCTTTGGTAGTTTTACAATGTAAACTTCAAAGCACTTGTTCAAAAATTTCACCCTTCATTCTTAAATCTTCATGTGCACAAGAGTGACTTAGCTACTTGTGTTATAAGAAATCTAAACTTAAATATGTTAGGCACTCATTTAGCATGTCTACCAAATAAGGATTGTTATTGGGTTATTTCTTCTAATGGTTCAACGAATTGAAAGAAGGAATAGATATTGAAATTTTTTTTCTGTTCTCAATTGAATTTATAAAATTGGAGCAAGATAAAAGTCCCTTCCAGATTACAAGGTATTTTTCAGATCTTTACAAATACCAGAACTCTCAGTGTCTTAGCCGTTTGATCCAATTTCTAGAAGGACAGGATGAAAGAAGCATCAAGTTTTTTTTCTTTGTTTTTTTGTTTGTTTGTTTTTGAGACGGAATCTTGCTCTGCCTCCCAGGCTGGAGTGCAGTGGTACGATCTCAGCTCACTGCAACCTCCGCCTCCCGGGTTCAAGCAATTCTCCTGCCTCAGCCTCCTGAGTAGCTGGGATTTCAGCCGCCCACCACCATGCCCGGCTAATTTTTGTATTTTTAGTAGAGACGGAGTTTCACCATGTTGGTCAGGCTGGTCTCGAACTCCTGACCTCGTGATATGCCTGCCTCGGCCTTCCAAAGTGCTGGAATTACAAGTGTGAGCCTCCGCGCCCGACCGTTTGAAGCATCAGTCTTATAGGTACAATTATGGTGGTTTTCATTCTACCTAAGCAAGATGAATGAGAAATGGCATTTTTGTTTCATGAACAATTGCTTTGAAAAACTAATGAAATTCTTTCATGTAGAAGTCTGCATAAAGAAAATTCTTTGAGTGTTAATATATTTCATTTTGACTGCAGCCTAATTAAGTGTTCTCATTAGAATGGGCACTTGTGACTACACCTATTGCTAGAGTATGTAAGTGTCCAATATAGAAGGTAACATTCACACACACACGCTCCTCACTGCAAATCACCTGAGCTCAGAACTCCTGTTAACATGTCTTACAACTGCAGCTCTGGAAACTTCTCCTCCTGCTGTTTTGGAAGTTACCTGAGGTATCCAGTTTCCACTTATAATTCGTTCTACCCCAGCAATGCCATCTATTCTCCAAATACCTGCCAACTGGGCTCCTCTCTCTACAATGGCTGTCAGGAGACCTACTGTGAGCCCACCAGCTGCCAGACATCCTGCACTTTGGCCAGATCCTATCAGACATCCTGCTACTGCCCAAAGAATTCCATCTTCTGCAGTCCCCACCAGACTAACTACATAAGATCCCTTGGATGTGGAAACACTGGCCTTGGATCTCTTGGTTGTGGAAGCACTGGCTTCCAAACTCTGGACTGTGGGTCCAGCTTCTACCACCCAACTACCTTTTCATCCAGGAATTTCCAGGCAACTTGTTACTAACCAGCCTTTGGGTCTCGCCTTTTTGGATCAACTTACTGAATATTCTCCATTCTCTCATGATTATTTCTGTACTCTATGGAACTGTAACACTCAGCCTGTCCAATATCTGTGATTGTTGACCATCTACATCAGTAGGACTCAGCATCCTAGCCCTCTTGGAAGTATATGATTGAACACGGACGAATTAATCTTGATCTAGGACCCTTCCTAAATCTGACAGGAGATATATCTTGAATTTCAATTTTTGTGCCAATGCTCAGGATCATTTCTGTTATCATCTTTCTAAAATCCTTCTCTCATTATTTTCCCAGAACTCTTCCACTCAAATATATTTCAAATAGTTATAATATTTTAAATAAGCTTATTTCTTTGGCATGAATTCTGGCATTCCATTTTATTTCATTAATACAATACACTTAGGCTGGGCATGATGGCTCACACCTGTAATCCCAGCACTTTGGGAGACCGAGGCTGGCGGATCACTTTAGGTCAAGAGTTTGAGGCCATCCTGGCCAACACAGTGAAAACCCATTTCTACTAAAAATACAAAAATTAGCAAGGCCTGGTGTGCACCTGTAATCCCAGCTACTCAGGAGGCTGAGGCAGGAGAATCACTTGAATCTGAGAGACGGAGGTTGTAGTCAGCTGAGATCATGCCACTACACTCCAGCCTGGGCAACAAAGTGGGACTCTGTGTCAAAAAAAATAAATAAGTAAAAATGATACATTTAGTGAATGCATTCCATATCTTCAACTGTCTTCATTAGGTACACTTTTCGTTTGTTTCATATGTTTTATTGATATTTTGTTGAATAGAAAACAAAGTGCAAAGAAAATTTAAATATATAACCTATCACATGTTTTAAGAGATTTAAATCCCCTCATAAGTGCATTTTTTATATATTTGCTTCAGAAAATTTTGTTTTAGTCTTTCATTGAAAGAAAATTTATTGAGGTCCTATTATATACCAAGCATCATGCTGAACAAAGACACAAATCCTCTGCTTCAAGAAGTTCCCACAAATACAATTATAACTTATATGGCAAATGGAATAATGGGGTGAAGACAAGATTCAGTGGGAACACAAAGAAGAACTTCAAAAACACTCAGAGAAAATAATATAAACCCATTATTGAAAATAAATAAGTTACACTTAATTTTAGAAGAACAAATCTTACTGATCTATTGTGTCCATTGCAGTCCCTTGAAAAGCAGCTGCCAAACGGGATTAAACATAAAAAGGATTTATTGGTGAAAATGCCAGTGATAGATAATGGGGAGGTAGTTGGAGAGGTCTGGAAGAGCCATACTACTGTGGTGTATGTCTAGCCTCAGTGAACGACAGAGGGAACTAAGTTTGGTCTAGAAGAAACTTCTTTAAGAAACTCCTCATCGGGCGTGGTGGCTCATGCCTGTGATCCCAGCGCTTTGGGAGGCTGAGGCGGGTGGATCGCGAGGTCAGGAGATCGAGACCACCCTGGCTAACACGGTGAAACCCCGTCTATACTAAAAATACAAAAAATTAGCCGGGGGTGGTGGCGGGTGCCTGTAGTCCCAGCTACTCGGGAGGCTGAGGCAGGAGAATGGCGTGAACCCGGGAGGCGGAGCTTGCAGTGAGCCAAGACAGTGCCACTGCACTCCAGCCTGGGCGACAGAGCAAGACTCCGTCTCAAAAAAAAAAAAGAAAGAAAGAAAGAAAAGAAAAGAAAAAAAAGAAACTCCTTTAGGGCAATTCTAAGAAAGTTTTGGCAAGTCACCCATCAAAGGAGCCTTACATATCACCAAAATGGGCCTGCCTTAGCATCCTTGCCAAGAGTATTTACTAACAAGAATGGATGACAGCACAACCTTGGCACAGAAGTGATGGTAGATTCAAAGACCAACTGCTGTAGCTGTCAATCAGTCAGTAATGCTCCCTGAAGCAGGAGATTTCAGACGTACATTTGCATAGCTTCCATCTTCATGATATTTATTCTGATCCTAAGTAAGCTCAGCACTGATAAACAGTGGTAAAATAATAAATAATAACTTGGAATTTTTCATGTTTTTCTTACTTTGATCAAAATGTCAATTATTATGTCAGACCCTATATAGGACCCACTGAATGAAAATCTAACCCTACTACTGAGTAAGAGAAAATCAAGAATTATTAGATGGTTATCTTTGATTTTAATTGATGCATTAAGCAGACAGGACTCAGGACACAATTAGGAAACTGCTTCATTTTTTTTTTAACACCACTGAACTTCACACTTGAATTTAGAGCTCTAGCTTCCCTGAATCCCTGAACAACACAATGGGTAGATCTATGATCACATTAAGATATTAAGAAAAATTTTCATTTCACGTTAGTAATTCAAAGTTGCATAATTACAAAACCAGTCTTACAGCCACAATAAAAGCTTCTCCCTTTCCCCTCAGTTTAGGCCTGTCATGTGTTTCCAAAGGCCACCAGTGGTTTAAAGAAGATTGTTTTTTTTTAAATTTCCGTACTCCACCTTGCCTTCCATCAATTTCCATACTCCACCTTGTCTTCCAACAACTGCTCCTTGTTTCCCTTTGATTCAAACATACACAATGGGAGGAAAGAAAATGACAACCAGGGCCATCTTCCTCAACATGATGCTTTAGGCCACCTGTGTCAACATGGACTTTGTTGTTTGCCTCTGAAAACTTTTACTGGGAAGAGATAATATCAACCAATAGCTCATTTCACTGCATGCTTCAGGAAATTCCTATAGATTAATTTGTTGGAGCCAACAGCCCGCAGACCTGAATAAACAGTTCCCTAATTAAGCAACAGTTTCTGTATCAAGAAACTCATGTCAGCTTCCTCTCTGAAAGACCCACCTTGAACCAGCTCAGCCCAGAATCTCATTTCTAACACCTCCCTGTGGAAACACAGACAAGACTTACAGTAGCATTCTTCTTTGTGGCAGGGAGCTCAAATATACTTCATTTCGTCTTAGCAGATTTTCTGGTGATCTTACAGGTTTTTCAATAGGGACATTAAGGTTTGTGCATTTAGCTAGGACCCAGTCTTTGCCATTGAATATCCTCTGTTATTATGCACTCTGAACTGAGCATGTAATGTTTGTGCCCTTCCTCCAAATTCATATGTTAAAATCCTAATTCCCAATGCAATGGTATTTGGAGAAGAGGCCTTTGGGAGGTAATTAGCTTATGAAAATGGAACCCTCATGTGGAAACTAGTGCCTTTATAAGAAAAGACACAAGAGGTTTGCTTCTGGTCTCTGCGCTCTCTGCTACGTGAGGACACAGAGAGAAGGTGGTCATCTGCAAACCAGGAGGAGAACCATCTCTAAAAACCAAATTGGACAGTACTTTGATCTTGTACTTCCCAGCCTCCAGAACTGTGAAAAATAAATTTCTCTTGTTTGAGTCTCCCAGTATATGGTATCTTAGTCTGAACTGACTAAGACACCACAGATATCTGAATATTGGTTCTTTTCCTAGTGGAGACTTTGGTGTGTTTTCCAGAAACCATCTTATTCCCACCCCAGCCCATTATCCCTGGAATCCCTGAACTGAATATTGCCTGACAGAGTTAGCACGCCCTTCCATGACTTCTCCCTGAATCCTCATCCCGAGTTCCCTCCTGCTAGGGCTCCATCCCAGCCAGCTTTCTTCTGCTAGAATCCATTTGTCCTGGAGGTGGCCCTCTTGGCCCATAGGAAACACACACTCACAGCACTGCCCATGGAAGTGTGATTTGGTCCTAGAGCAGGTGTCTTCCACCCAGCTAATTCTAATGGCTCACTGCTTTAAGAGTATGCTAGTCTAGTCTCAAAACTCCAGGAGATACAGAAATACTCAATTTTCTGCCTTGTCTTCTTGGTGGTCAAACAATTCCAGAGACATGTCATTTTCTTTTATTAGTGTGACACTTTTAGTAAATGCATCCTGTACTTATTACTATTTCCATTAGGTAAGCTTGTTTTCTTAGCTTTATGTGTTTCTTTTTCTCTTTTTTTTTCTGGAAAGAAAACAGAGTTGAGAGAGGAGTTGAAACATGACATCTCATGTCTTGAGAGATTTATATCCCATCATAGAGCATTTGATCATATAATTGCTTTAGAAAATGTTATTTTCAGTTAGGGATTCATTGAACAAATATTTGTTGAGTTCCTATAATATAAAACATTCTTATTATAGAGAATGAGACTACCTTCTGTCATTCTAGCCAGCCAACACACTGTCTATGAATGGGCCTCATCACCTTCTCTCCCTTCCCAAAGAGAGGGAAGCCGGGGATATATGTGTTTCTCTTTGTGTGTCACATGGGTAGTATTATCCCACAAGAATAAAACTTATTTCAGAGTAAACCTCTTTCTCTTATGAATGTCTAAATTGCACTTAAGGGGTATAAGGCTCAGGAAAGCTGTAAAGCTGTCAAGGCCACCTCTAATCATGGGGATGTGACTAGGACTGGGATTTATTGTCATTTACCAATATTTGCCCTCAGCTTTGGGGACTCTACTAAATTTGTGTCTTATGTGAAAAGCACCCTGTAAAATTATTTTACATAAAGATAAAAGAAAACTCATTATATAAGCTCAATAATGAGAAAGTGACATGAAAGTGTAGGAAACTACACTCCTATACGAAATACCCTGGATATTCACAAATAAAGAGTCATGGTGAATAAAACCATACTGTCACAGAATAAATGATTTTCTACAGAGCTTTTCTTCTAGATCATGAGTTGAAAAATGATGGCTGGTGGGCCAAATCCAGCTACTACCTGTTTCTATATATGAAATTGATTGGAACACAGCCACAAGCATCCATTTACATATGGTCTATTCTGACTTTCATGCTACAGTGGAAGAGTTGAGTGGTTCAGACAGAGACCATATGTCCCTTAAGGCCTTAAATATTCACCATCTAGCCCCTTTCAGAAAAAAAAAAAAGTTTACCAACGTTTGCTTTAACATGATGGAACTTGCTTCAAAATTGTTACCATAATGCTCCAATTTCTGGTAACTATAATAAAGGTACATCAGTTAATTCTTCTCACTTCTTTTCTTTGGCTTCATCTACACTTTGTAGCATCAACTGGAGCCTCAACATCAGAATAAATGGCTACTGTGTTCTTTTAAAATTTGAAATGAACAAACATCAACAAAATGTTTCACAGATTCTCAAAGTTTTTCCATTTGACTGAGAGTGTTGAGTTTTGTGATGAATAAACAGAACTCCTTCTAGGTTTCACAAATTATAATAATATGCATAATACCCAGTATTTATTATTATATAGCAAGTGCACAGTGTGAATCATTTAATCTCCAATCAATGCTGTAAGGCACGTTCTGGTATAACCTCCATTTTACAGATGAAGAAATTGAGGCACAGGCAGGTTAAATAAACTTTCCAGCAAAACAATGCGGCCAAGTGATGGAGGCTGTAACCACATTTGGTTTACCTCTGGAACATGTGCTCATAACTAGGAGATTGTCTTATTAACTTTTTATATTTCTCTGACATGATAAATGGCTAGTTAATGACTTAGGGAGGAAATTGATGAACAGATTTTGCCATTCTGTACTTACAGAGCACTGAAGCTCATAGCCACATTGTCAAATGTTTATCTCAGTCTTTCCCTAAAGGGATGTCTCCTATTTACACTCCAACCTGTGAAAGATCCTTTGCTTTTCTGACTGGTGTCATCTACAACATGTTATTTTGTCCAGAAACTTGCCTCATACCTTTAGCTTTGGCTCAAGGGAAGATACTCATAGCCTAAGATGCAGAAGAAAATATCTGACTACCTGAGTTCCAGATTCCCTCTGTTTTGCCATTTCTGAAGGACCATTAAGTCAGCTGTCTGTGTTTCAATGAAAAAGCAACTCTTTTCAATTATGTAGAAAGATGAAGAGAGAATAGAATATTGAATTGGCAGCCTAGAGACAACTTCTAGAGCTGAATCCATCATTCCCTATGTAAACTTGGGCAAATTATCTTACCTGCTTGAGCCTCAGTTTCCTTATTTGTTAAGTGAGAATGTTGTATTGATTAATTTTTAAGGTATCTGTTGTTTAACTTTAAAATTAGAAATAGAATTCACATTTTTAAAAGTATGACTTGGTAGTTAAAGAAAACTAAAATAATCAGGCACAGAAATGATTTTAATAGATTTTTTGACATTATGAAGGTAATACACTTGTTCCTATATACGTAAACCAATTTATTGCAAATATATTTTGTGTATTTATTTTTATCTATGTATAAATACTTTCAGGATTTTCCAATGATCTTGTTAGGTCATAGAAGTTGTTCACCACCACAGCTTTCTTTCTCTCACTTTCTTAGCCAATGGGCCCTCTACTCAGGGTTCCCCCAGCACTTTCAGAGTTTGATGAAATACTACACCTGGATGGAGTATGGAGTCTGACTTCCTGAGTGCTTCCCCAAAACATGCTTCAACCGGAAATGTGGTTGAATTACCCTTACAGTGAACCTGATCAGTGGTAACAGGAGATGCTAGAACAGGAAAAGACAAGTTTCCCCTTTCCTCCCTATCCCATCAATTACTTTGAGGTGTATTTTTTCTTTGCAACCCCTCCAGAGAAGTCGCCAATGTTTAACAAGCATGCCTGCCAAGTGGCTTGCCTTATACCTCATTATGAAGTGATACTCAGGGCCACTAACACATCGCACAGCATTGCATTGCATTTTGCTTGCTGCACTTCCATGCTCCATTGCTACAGCCTTGCACTTCCCAAACAGGGTTAGTCCTTAATGATCATCTCAGGTTCTGCATTAGTCAGGTTCTCCAGAGAAACAAAATCAGTATGATCTCTCTGGAATAATGAGTGAGAAAGAGAGATGGAGAGAGAGAGAGAGAGAATATGAGAAATTGGAGGCTGGGAATTCCCACAGTCTGCATTTGTAAGTTGAAGACCCAGGAGAGCTGTTGGTATAATTCCAGTCTGAGTCCAAGGGACTGAAAATCTGGGAAGGTGATAGTATAAATCCCAGTATAAGAGCAGGAAAATACTTATGTGTCAGCTCAAGTGGCCAGGCAAAAAGAAAAAGGGGCAAATTCCTCCTTCCTATGCCGTTTGTTCTATTATGGCCCTCGATAGTTGGGATGAAGCTTATCCAGGTTGGAAAAGGCAGTCTACTGAATCCATTGATTTAAATGCTAATCTCATCCAGAAACACTGTCACAGATACATCCGGAAATGTTTTACCAGATACCTGGGCATCCTCTGATTCAGTCAAGTTGACACAAAATATTAACTATCACAATCATTCTAACTAAAACTACAGTTCGTGTATAATTCTGTTGATATGTGTGTTATTTTAAATTACATCCTCCAGGACCTAGCATAAACTGTGGCACATGGCAGGTCCAAATAAACACTTATTTAAATGAATTTTCTTTCTTGTACTTGAAATATAAACTCTTTGAGTAGGTGATTTTCACCATGAAATATTTGGTTGAAACAGCTGAAGAGGTTCATAGTAAAATGCTCATATAATGAACTAAATTGAAATGTTGGGACGAAGGGTAAAGCCTGTGATATCAGCTACAAAGCTTCAGAATGAAGAAACACAGTTCACAATCCATTTTACCACTGCTGGTAGATACTAAAAGAGCTGAGTTCTCTGTTGTAGAGCACATAGAATGAGTCATACAAATTGAAGAAAGATCTTGGAAGGCCCAAGAGATAAAAAACAGAACCTATATTCTAGCAATTGGTCTTGATTATTTGAAATATAGTGAAGAGACAATCTAATTCTTACCATTATCTCTTAGTCTATGATGATCATGAGTGGGTGTGATCTCAAGAGACAACGTAAGCATTTTAGAAGCTTGTCACAGTAATGTCATCATTTTTCTCTAATTACAATTGAACAGGTCATTATAAGGTAAACACAATCAAAGCTATTATGTCCATATGCTATAGCAGAAAAATACTTGCTAAGTGGGTAGCTCGCCATTATTTTAGATTTGGGAAGTATAAATATACTGATTCAGCAGTCATCCATAACACTTTATTCATTCATGGAGTAATATAATATTGCATCCATATTGTGCTATCCACATTCCAAATGGGGTCTAGCATCCACAGTTTGGAACTATCCCACACAGTTCATTTCTAAAATACCCATCTAAAGCAGTGGTTCTATACAAAAAATAATTTGGCCCCCAGGAGACACAGGGCAATGTCTAGCGACATTTTTGGTTGTCATGAACTGGTGGCTGCTACGGGCATCTAATGGGAAGAGGCCCAGGGATGTTGCTAAGCATCTTACAATACTCAGGATGGTGCAAACCTAGCAAAGAAGTATGCTACCCAACTGTCAATAATGCCAAGATTTATGGAAATTGCAAAAAGAGCAAATACTTTGTTAAAGTGCAGGAAACAAAGCAGAAAGGTAGAGAATGATAAAAGAAGATTTTTTTAAAAGAGTAACAAAGAAATAAAACAAACATGAGGAATGTGATGGCCAGAAATAACATAAGATGGTAAACTAGATTTAAACAATTTTTGGAAACAAATTCTCTGAACATTGCCTTCTGCTGTAATATGCTTCTTGTGCACAGTTGGGCTAGTGTTGCCTTCTTAACAGAGCTACACTGGGGAGTGTGGAGGACTCATTAGCAGAAAAGTCATGACTGTGAATATGCAGACATTTTAATGAAAGCTTTATTTACTACAGTGACAATTCTCTCTCTCTCTCTCTCTCTCTCTCTCTCTCTCTCTCTCTCTGTCCACTAAGAGATCCTATTGATTCTGTTTCTCTGGAGAACTTTGACTAATACACTGATATAATCTTATGAGAAAAGCAATAAAGATTGGAGGACTTTTCCCAGAAAAGATAAGGCTTGACTTAGGACCTAAAGGATCATAGATTTAGATGACAGCGTAAGATCACAGAAAAGGAACATCACAGGTAAAACTTACAAAGCGGTATTCAAGCAGAGGTGAGGATTCTGATGCACAGAGTGCATGAGGACAACAGCTGGAGCTTCAACTAGAAAGGTTACTGGTCACAAGATACCATACTAACAAACTTATATAATATTACATAAGAAACAGGTGATCACTGGAAATTTCTAACTAATCATTTCAGAATTTTCATCTGTCATCTAAATGTAATTTACTATTTGGGCAGATTTTAAAATGAGCTCTTTTATTTGACTGTTTTAGGTAATATTTTATTTGAGATAATATTTGCAATTCACTTTGTTCATGTTGTATTATCTGAAATCCTTCTGGCTAAGAAAATATTAGAAATATTTTCTAGTTTGAAAGCTATATCCTATTTTCTGAATTTTTCCAACTTGCCTGGAAGGAGCCCTTAGACAAGGATTGTATCTTCTACATAATTTGTTACCTACAGAGTATCATTTAATAAAAGGTTAGCAAGTGATTTATTCTTCTTTCAAGGAAATGCAGTACTTTCAATATAAATAATTTATTAAGTGTAGAAAACTGGCTTTATATCTTGTCCTGATCCACATAACATCAACTTAGTATTCTCCAGTGTTTCCGATGTGCATGTCCTTGTAAGTACATAGGTCATGCTTACTATATACTTTTTGATAGAAAGAGGAAACCTTGTGCAGATGAAAGAATCCTCTTAGAAGAGATGAATGTTCCATCCCAGAAGCAGCAGGTATTTCTTATTGACAGTTTCAGGTATCTTTGTGTATAAAGGGATAAAAGATATTTCAAAGAATGTATCACCTCTACTACCAACTTATATTGCTAGGCTTTGATTGTTCTATGGAAACAAGATCACAACATTAAAAAACCATTATTGTAGACAAAAATAAAATTTAATTATGAAAATTGGAGTCATTCGCCTTTTCACTTTTAGGTTATTTTCAAAAGCGGTAGTCAAAATGTCGTGGGCTTTTAAAAAACAATATACATGCTGTAGCAATATATTTTAATAATCCATAAAACAACACAAAGAGATGTGTTGGGTATTTGATTTGTTTATATACATAATATGACATCTGAGGTAAAATAAAGTTTATTTGTCCAAAATCAAACAGCAAGCCAGTAGTGTCTTGTCAACTCACATCCGTTTTTAAAACTCCCTCTATATATTTTGGGCTATATCACCCTTATGCAAGAGGTAAAAATAAATACAAATAAAAGAACATTCATCCTCATCATAGTAAACTGTCCCAATCTCCTGGGTAATAGAGTACCTGTTTTCCTCAATCAAACTTTCTAAGCTTTTTAAATCAAAGAAATATTGAGCATTACTTTTTCAAAGATCTTGCTAACATAGTATTCAGGTGTTACGGATCTGTTCTATCGACAGTGAATTACATTTCTACAAGGTTTTTTTACATAGCCTGGTAAGAGGCAGGATGAATATTGAAAAATGTTCTTAGAGGAGCTAACGGCACCCACGATGAAGTATCTAAGGATATTTACTGGAGCCAGTGGAGCACAAATGGAAGAACAGTGATATGAAAGAAATAGTGTGGAGAGTTGAACAACGTTCATGTAATTGAAGAGAGGCTCGACTTAAATGTTGACACCTCTACGTAAAAACAAAAGTGATTCCTGCAGAAGTAAGAATAGAGCAGGCTTTCTTGCGTATGACACAATGCACTCTCAATAGCCATTTAGCCGCTACATTTTCACAACCACCAGGCAGAGATTTCTAGCTATTTTGATATTGACTTCAGTAATTGGATTTTACATAACGTTAGAAGAAACACAAGGAAAACCAGCATAAAGTTAAGGATATGGAGCATTTTAATTTTGCTCCTTTATATGTCATGCTCAGAATATTCTGCATATTGAAAGAGAGTGATGAAATTCTGTAATGATACATTCTAAATTGTTAAAGATCATAGTACCAGGCCGATATGAGGCTCGGGTCATTGATTGAAAATCCATTTTATTTCTTTAAATATCATTCTTTATATCCCAATTTTGTACAAATTCTATTGTGAAGACTTAGAATGTATTTAGTTTGTCCATTGCCCCCATCCTGCAAAGATGCACTCTATTTCAATGGGTGCACACAACTATGTATGTTTTAATTCTGTGATGTATATAACCATTTTATTTATCAAATTTCATTAACATCAGCTCTGTTAAAAATTAAAATATGCTCCCACTCAAACCATTTTTATGAAACCATTAAGACTAAGTATAAACAAATAAACAAACAAACAAAAAACAGAAGAAAAAGATGTACTTATTGAGAGACAAGAATGTTTAGTATCCTCTGAGGTGAATTATGAAAGGGTGACTTAAAATCCCTTCTCTCAGTTTCTACACATTCTTCTTAAGAAACCTACTTAATTTTTTTTTCGCTTGTAAACTGAGTTATCAGGAATGATTTTTCTGACATATGAGCTCATGACCTTCAATGACCTCAATTTTTTTCATTTTTACAATTGAATAAAATCATCTATTTGACAGAATTACTGTATTAAAGAAGATAAATATGTATATAAATATATACTATATAGTATATATATTATATATACTATATAGTATATATACTATATATAATATATATACTATATAGTATATATAATATATATACTATATAGTATATATAATATATATACTATATAGTATATATTTATATACATATTTATCTTCTTATACTATACTTCTTATACTATATATACTATATATTATATATATTATATTATATATACTATATTTACTATATATATTATATATATAATATATATAATATATATAATATATTATATGTATATAATATATAAATATACATAATATATAAATATGTATTTATAAATATAAATATATTTATATTAATATTTATAAATATATAATCTTTATATATATTTATCTTCTTTAATACTTAGATATAATATATACATATAATGGAAGGCCTACAAAAATGTTAGGGCATTCTCACTATTATTTTCAGTCATTTTAATTTATATGTCCTAAAACATAAAAATTTATTCTGTCAATAGTCAATATTTATGGAATATCATCTTGTGGTAGTTACTGTGCTGGCTTTGGGTTTAAAAAGATGAAAAGAAGACCGGGCACAGTGGCTCACGCCTGTAATCCCAGCACTTCGGGAGGTAGAGGCAGGTGGATCACCAGGTCAGGAGTTCGAGGCCAGCCTGGACAATATGGTGAAACCCTGTCTCTACTAAAAACAGAAAAATTAGCCAGGCATGGTGGCAGGCACCTGTAGTCCCAGCTACTCGGGAGGCTGAGGCAGGAGAATTGCTTGAGCCCAGGAGGCGGAGGTTACAGTGAGCCGAGATCGCGCCACTGCACTCCCGCCCAGGCAATAGGGCGAGAAAAAAAAAAAAAAGGATGAAAAGATATAGTTCTTACCCTTAAAAACCTTACATGACAGTTTAAAAAATAGAGTAGTAGAAAGAAAGATGATCCTCATATGCTTAAGTGTTTTAGAATAGGCTTTCTCTAGCTCTAGAAGAAAATTCTTTCCAAGTGCTGTAAAATTAAAATGGACGCTTTGCATGGGAATGTTGTTACTTTCCCTTCTATGTGAGCTTTCAAAACTGTATCCACGACCAGCTCTACTTGAAGAATACGCACACCCTCTCCGACACTTCGCTTTGTTATTAGAACAACGGGTGCCAGTGCAGTTTCTATAAAGCAGAAGCTTTCAAATTTATGTGACCAGGACTCACACTGAAAAATACTTTTACTTCAGAACTTCTCTCATCTTTCTCAGAAAGCCCAAACATTCGATGACTAATAATTTATATTTTATCTCATACCATCCCATTTCAGTCCATTCTATTCTATTATTTCTCACTAAAAGAAATACTGATCACCATCAACAAATAGATTTTGCGACCAATAGTACAAGTTTCACATTTTGAAGACATTTGAGGTAGAGATTACCCGCATGGGAGTTACTAAGGTGGCTAATTCCATGTGCTGTTTGACCTTATCACACAAAAAATTCATTCCTTTATTAAAAACTCAACTCTCTTTCTCAGTAAGTGGAACAAAGTTCCCATTAAACCGTGGTTCAACTATTAGGTCACTAGATGCTCACAGAAGAAATCCTAAGTACCTACACATTTTTTAATCAGATAAAATTGCAAACTGTGGACTGAAAGATAATTGAAGACAAAATTAGAGTCTGCCCTAAAGGAGATTAATTGAAATTAGGAAAATAGATTGATGCAAGTTTAAATCAATGTTTTAAAAAATAACACATCATATATCTACTTACATTTTGGGATCCAGAAAGAATATCAATCAAGTAGATATTCGAGTTTGAATTCTTCCTATGATCTTAACAAAGTTTAATCTTTATATAGTGCTTTACAATCGATTTTTTTAAAAATTTTATTTCATTTTTTTGACACAGTCTCACTCTGTCACTCAAGTTTATGGCACAATTACAACTCACTGAAGCCTCAAACTCCTGGGCTCAACCAATCCTCCTACTTCAGCCTCCTGAGTAGCTGAGACAACAGTCATGTGCCACCACCCCCAGCTAGTATTTTTCTTTTCAGTTTAATTTTTTGTTGTTGTTGAGATGGAGTCTCACTATGTTGCCTAGTTGGTCTCAAACTTCTGGGCTCAAGTGATCCTCCTGCTTCAGACTCCCAAAGTGCTGGGATTAGAGATATCCATCACAGTTCTTTACAGTTTATATGGTTATGTCATTCGCACAAATTATCTTATGAATGCTATCTATTATGTCATAAAAATAGTTACTCTTTTTGCAAAGATATTGAATTATGACATTTTTCATATGTCATAATTAGGGAATTATGACATATATTCCCTACCAAGTAGGGATTTGGTAAGTTACTAATATTTAGAAGTGAAAAATGTCCCTAAGTGTACCAACGCATTGGATGAAAATTTCCTTAAATATAGCAGTTGGTTCTAGATCCTTATGAATCAATACAGTAGCAAGATGATCAGCTTTTCCACACAGTGAGATGTCACAAACTAGATCATGACTCAAAGATGAAAACTCAGGAGATTTTCTGCCCAGAGCACAAAATTTACCATGGCTGGAACTGTAAATCTGATGTAACTTCTGTGGCAAGAATGGGAGAGGGAGAAAAATCTTGGCTGACTCTACTGGGACTGAACACAGCACTGGTAGACAGTGGCCTTGCAGAAAGAATTGTGGCAGTCATTGTGGAATTGGGAACTACCTCAAAAGGTACTAGGAAGAGAATAGAGGAAGTGGCTTGGACAGGAAGACTGAAGGAGAGATGCTGAGGCCAAGTGAGCCTCAAGGACTTAGATAAAGTTTCCAGAATAACAACCATCAGGCCAGGTATTGGAAAATATGGTTTTGGTGAATTCTCCTTTAGAAAGTGGTCTGGGGTCAGGTGAGGTGGCTCATGCCTGTAATCCCAGCACTTTGGGAGGCCGAAATGGGAGGATCACTTGAGGCCACGAGTTCAAGAAAAACCTAGGCCACATAGTGAGATCCTGTCTCTATAAAAAACATTAAAGATTAACTGGGAGTAGTGGTGCACACCTGTAGTTTCAGCTACTCAGGAGGCTGAGGTAGGAGGACTGCTTGAGCCTGGGAGGTTGAAGGCGCAGTGAGCCACGATTGCACAACTGCATTCCAGCCTGGGTGACAGAGTGAGACCCCGTCCCCTCCCTCACCCCCAAAAGGAAAGAAAATGGTCTGAGACAAAATATATAACCCCATTCTTATCCTGTATGTCTTATAAGTGGATGTACATCTACACAAAATGATTTGAGTGAATCTATCACATTGACCAAATTACTGGCAGTGATATGTCACATGCATTAATATTTAGTTAACTTTTCCAGGAGTTGGTGATAAGGAATATCCACTTATATGTTATGAAACTTATACAATGTTTCATTTTTAGACAATAACTTTTATTTTATCAAAAGAATGACTCAACATAATTTTATTGATTAATTCCCAAAACATTGAAATAAAATATGTACCAGGGTTAAGTAAGCATCTTGTGCAACCAAAAGAAAATGTATGCCTAAAGAGTACTTCAAAAATTCTCTAATATGATTTTATCACTATAAATTAATTGCCACTCACCTTTTCTGAAAATTTTTTAAAAATATTACGTGTTGTATTAGTCCATTTGCATTGCCATAAATACCTGAGACTGGGTAATTTACAAAGAAAAGAGGTTTACTTAGGCTCATCATTCTGCAGGCTGCACAAGCATAACAGCAACATCTGCTCAGCTTCTGGTGAGGGAATCAGGGAGCTGACAATCATGGCAAAAGGCGAAGTGGGAGCAGGCATTGCACATGGCAGGAAAATGAGCATGAGAGAAGGGAGGAAGAAAGTGAGAAGAGGAAATACCAGACTCCTTTAAACAACCTCACCTGAACTCATTACTATGGAAAGACAACAAACCATTCATAAGGGATCCTCCCCCATGACCTCGGCACCTCCCACCAGGCCCCACCTCTAACATTGGGAATCACATTTTAACATGAGATTTGGAGGGGACAAACATCCAAACCATATCATTCTGTCCCTAACCTCCCAAATTGCCTGTCCTCCTTACGTTGCAAAACACAATCATCTGTTTCCAATAGTCCCCAAAGTCTCAACTCCTTCTAGCGTCAACTCAGCAAAAAGTCCAAAGTCTAAAGTCTTATCTGAGACTCAAATTTCTTCCACCTATAAGCCTGTAAGATCAAAATCAAGTTATTTACTTCCAAGATAAAATGGTGGTACAGGCAATGGGTGAACATTCCCATTCCAAAAGGGAGAAATCAGCCAAAAGAAAGAGACAACAGGCCCCATGCAAGTCTGTAACCCAGAAGGGCAGACATTAAACCTTAAAGTTCCAGAATAATCTTCTTTGGCTCCAGGCCCTGGGCACACTGGTGTGCGGAACAGACTCCCAAGGCCTTGGACAGCTCTGTCTTCACGGCTTTGCAGGGTATATAGCCAGCGTGGCTGCTGACAGGTTAGGGTTGAGTGCTTATGGCTTTTTCAGACATGGGATGCAAGCTGCCCATGGATCTACCATTCTGGGGGCAGGAGGGCTGTGGTCCCTTCCCCTCTGTGTTACTTTGTCTGTTTTGCTATAAAGAAATATCTGAGGCTGGGTACTTGTTAAAGAAAAGAGGTTTATTTTGGCTTATGGTTCTATAGGCTGTACGAGCATAACACCAGCATCTGACCAGCTTCTGGTGAGGGCAGAAGGGAGCTTACAGTCATGGCAGAAGGTGAAGTGGGAGCAGGCATCACACATGGCAGGAGAGTGAGCATGAGAGAAAGGAGCAAGAGAGCAAGAGGAGGAAGTATTAGGCTCCAACAACCAGCTCTCAACTGAACTCATTACTATGAGGAAGGCACCAAGCCATTCATGAGGGATCCTCCCCCATGACCCCAACATCTCCCACAAGGCCCCCATCCAACACTGGGAATTACATTCGACATGAGATTTGGAGGGAACAAATATCCAAACCATATCACATGTATTCAAAGGTGCTGTAGGAAGTCCCAAGAATTAAAAATCTACACTACTTTTCATTAAGACACTTAGAATCAAATTAAGGAAATAGTAGATGTGCACATAGAACAATACAGCAAGTGTGTCAGAGAGAAATTCTATCTCAATCAATCAACGTGTCAATAACTTTGAGCAACCATCATGTGTCAGGCACATTCTGCATAGTGAAAAAAGACAGAAAAGTTTCCGGACCTCAGAGAACTTACCAGTGGCATTATCAGATCTAGTCACTAAAGTAATAATAATCTAATGTGTTCATGCCAATGTTGGTTTTAGTACACAGAACTGCTGACTTGGATAACAGGTTTGCCCTGGTCAAACTCATGTTACATCTCTGTCCCCCCTTTTTGTTTTTTTGAGATGGAGTCTCACTCTGTTGCCCAGGCCAGAGAGCAGTGGCGTGATCTCGGCTCACTGCAACCTCCGCCTCCCGAGTTTAAGCGATTCTCCTGCCTCAGCCTCCCAAGTAGCTGGGATTACAGGTGCACACCACCACGCTCAGCTAATTTTTGTGTTTTCAGTAGAGACGGGGTTTCACCATGTTGGTCAGGCTGGTCTTGAATTCCTGATCTCGTGATCTGCCCGCCTCGGCCTCCCAAAGTGCTGGGATTACAGGCATGAGCCACCATGCCCGGCCATCTCTGTCCCCTTCTTATCTGTGGTATTTCATCCTGACCTTTCTCTTTGACTGTACTAAATTTTAACTAAAAACAAAATAGGCTCTTGTAAAAATTAATAGCATCATAATTTAAAGTGAGTCTGGGAAATTCTTTTCACTCACTATACAAAGATATAGCCCAACCCCTCAAACCACATAGATAATCCAAGTGAAAACATAGAGAAGAACATACACTTCACAAGGGTCTGCTTTGTCCCCTGATTAATACTTAACGCCTCTACAGAGCATGATTCCAGTCTGTGCCCTAATCGTATTGGCTGAATGCATAAAGAAATGAAGAGTTGGCACACTTCAGAAACTTTCCCAAGTCATGTTTACATTAAGAATGACTTGTGCCAGGCTAGGCTTGGTGGCTCACGCCTGTAATCCCAGCACTTTGGGAGGCTGAGGCGGGTGGATCACGAGGTCAGGAGATTGAGACCATCCTGGCTAACACAGTGAAACCCCGTCTATTTTTGTATTTTTTTTGTAAAAAATACAAAAAAAGAAAAAATTAGCCGGGCGTGGTGGCGGGCACCAGTAGTCCCAGCTACTCGGGAGGCTGAGGCAGGAGAATGGCGTGAACCCAGGAGGCGGAGCTTGCAGTGAGCTGAGATGGCGCCACTGCACTCCAACCTGGGCGACAGAGCGAGACTCCATCTCAAAAAAAAAAAAAAAAAAAAAAGAATGGCTTGTGCCAGACACTGTGCTAAACGTATGTAGTATCTAGTTAAATCATTACAATGTAATCAGGTAACTAATATTAGAACATTCATTTTCTTAAAATTCCATATTTTCTTTACAAATATGAATTATGACAGAAAGTGATGTTGTTTTGTTTTTGTTCTTAACAGTGCTAAGCATCTGACTTATTTCTTGAAACCTGTTTTGCAATATTTGGGTCTTATTATAACCTAAGTTGTCAGTCTCTTTAAAACAAGGATCATGTCTTAAAAGATTCATTTTCCCCCATAGCATCCAGCGTGGTGCCTTATGCTTAGTGAAATTCTAATCATTACTTGGTGAGTTGAAATCAATCAAATAATCAGTCAGTCAAGAAAAACAAAGCCACAATGGTTGAATCATTCAAAATATTAATAAAGAGAATAAACAAATTATCACTGCAGTCATATCTGTACCTTTGGTAACATACAACCTCATTCGGGGTTGGGCTTATATAAACAACTAGGTGAGGGAGTGCATGCAATGTGTATAAAAAACCTGTAAGAAACCGCTATATTCAGAAATACCTAAAACCGCAGTCAAATAAAGACTACAACATATATTATAGCCAAAAATCAAGGGCTATTTAAAGAAACTCACACTGTATTTTTCAACACTTTTTATAGATACTATTTATGCAACTGATATTTTTTAAAGAACTATTCTAATTTAAACTCAATACATTTGCAAGTCACTTTCCTTCCCGCTACACCTTTTCCCCATTTTCTAAGACAGAAGGACACACAATTATTGATGTAACCAGGTCTCCATGTAAGGCTATAGCCACAGTTGTAGCCAGAATATCCTATCTTTCTTTTCAATAAAATAATTTGGAGAGAAACAGCCATGAATGTTTAAAAAATTCAAGAATAATCACAATAAAACCTATTAACTTTTAACAAATTAAAATTGGTGTAAAATTAAATACATGTCTGCCATAGGAACACAGAAAGAATGAAAAAGAAAAAATAGCTGCTAAAATCTGCTTCAGCCGCTTCTCTGCCTCCATTCTAGTTATCTGTTCCATTCCCGTTTTCCTCCTCAATGACTCCTCTAGTCATCTGCAAATAACCGGTGTCTGATGTTTACTGTTCTTCATTATCGGACACTATTGGCCATCGCCACTTCTACTCTACTGAAGTGCTTGTTCAGACTTCACCAGTGCCACCCTCATTATTAAACGTAATAGTTTTTTTCATCACTCTGAAATTTATCTTTCCTTTCTAAACTGTGTGCTATTGGACTATCTCTCTGCTCCCTACTTAAAACCCTTTTCCCTTGAACTTCTTGTGAAGTGTTTATTTGACCAGGTATCGTCCTGGATCTTTCCACGTCTATCTCACTATAGGTTCTCTGTTTATATTTCCTTCTATCCAGTCTTCAAATGTGGGCATCTCTCAGAATGGAATAGCAGGCTTTCATTTACTTAAAGAATATTCCCTTCCAAGATGATTCCATCTACTTTCCTGTTTTTCACTATCAATTTGGCAGGCAATTAAAAAATTTGCATTTGAAATTTTAACTGTTCTTCCAAGAAAAGTCCTAAATGTCAGGTAATTAATTCATAAGCATCCCTTGCCACATGCGTTAGCCATCAATATCTCAAATTTTATATCTCAGGTTTGTTAAAATTTGAACTTATGGTTACATCTCCTTATTGGAATTAATATAAACGATTATTTCAGTTACTATGACTGAGTATCTTGGTATCAGTCTGATATTTATCTTTTTGTTAATTTTCGCTACCAGTCAGAATCAGATTATTCTATACTACTCCTAAAATGTACCACATAGCCACCCTATCTTTTCATTTAAATTCTACTATTTTATATAGGCTTGTGTGACCTCTAGCTAGGTAATGTTCCAGTAATTTCCCTGTTTCTAATTTCTTTCCACATCAGCTTAGTCTCTGCATTGAATCATAAAAGGGAGTTGGATGACAAAAGAGTTGACTTCTTTTTTTTTTTGAGACAGAGTCTCGCTCTGTCGCCCAGGCTGGAGTGCAGTGGCACCATCTCGGCTCACTGCAAGCTCCACCTCCCGGGTTCACGCCATCCTCCTGCCTCAGCCTCCTGAGTAGCTGGGACTACAGGTGCCCGCCACCACGCCTGGCTAATTTTTTTTTTTTTTTTTTTTTTTTGTATTTTTAGTAGACACGGGGTTTCACCTTGTTAGCCAGGATGGTCTCGATCTCTCCTGACCTCGTGATCCTCCCGTCTCGGCCTCCCAAAGTGCTGGGATTACAGGCGTGAGCCACTGCGCCCTGCCAAGAGTTGCCTTCTTAAAAAGTCAAGGTATCACCATTCTTCCCCTTAAAGACATTCATTGGGTTACCAATAATAATAGTAACAATAGTAAATATTTCTTGACAACTTAGTAGTTGTTAAGACACATGATACACACTTTACTTCAGAAACCAAAAACTGTGGGTCAAAGTGGGCCTGCATCATTCATCGATTCACTCATCACCGTTCAGAGTATTTATGAAGCATCTTTGCGTGTTAGTCACTGTTCTGTGTTTCTTCAACTGACATATGTTGATTGCTTCAGTATTTTTAAAAATTTGAATAGGTTTCAACATTTTTAAATGGAGAGATTAAAAGATATTTTGCTTAAAAAAAAAAAAACCCGTGAGGCACAGTATGACTCTTTCAGGACAGCAATCTATTTAATCTGTAGATATTTTCTTTCACCCTGAGATATTGTTTCCATTTTACTGCAGGTCATCACTTTCTTGTGAACTGAGCACTAATGACATTATAATTTTTCAGTATGTTTGCACTACTTTCTATTGTAAACATTCATATTTATTAAGCCATAGTCTCTAATAAAACTAATAATAACATTACTAAAAGGGCTCTATATTTTTTAAAAATATGAATGAGAGAACAATTCTTTGTGAAGGAAGAGGATTTCTACATATTGAATATACGAACCAAATGTGTCGCTGTGGAAAATGAATGCAACTTAAGATGCCATTTGAAATTGACATACTGAGACTTTGGGTGTGGCTCCCTTTTACTCATTGGCTATTATTGTTTAAGCATGTGGTTTGGGATTTGCATGCTCTTTCTTAATTCTCACAACTCTTCATATTAGGTACCAGAAATCAGAAAAAAAAAAAAAAACACAAAACATGTCCAAGGACACATACCTAATAATCTTTCAAGCCAGCACTCACGCTTAGCTCTGTTGAAGCCAAAGCCTGTGCTTTTTCATTAGAGTTCTTTCATATGATAATCTATGATTTGCTTCCAAGCTACTTTTGCTGATTCATTTCTTCCCGCACTCCAAAATGTTCATTGCTTTCTCCTTATGTAGTACTTTTATATACTTTACTTTTGTTTGCACCGTTGTTCTCTTTTTAAATGTTGAAACGTTAGACTCTATCCAAGCCTGTTCTTACCTTCCTTCTCCCAGAAGTGGCCTGCTGTTCTGTGAGAGTGGTGCTTGCATTATGATAACCATTTTTCTCTTTGTACCATGGGAACTCATCTGTGTTTCCTATGACTTGAGTACAAACTTCATTAAGTCAGAAAGTCAGCTTGTGGCAGATTTTGTTTTTAACGTAATACAGCATCCAGCCCAATTTTTTTTTATTACATAGTAGGTACTCCATTAATGTTTATTGCATTCTACTTAATATAATTAGAGAGGGTTACCTATATAAACAATGTTTCAAGTAATGATTTCTACAATATTGCTCTCCTTTCTAACTTTACGGCCATTAACAAATATGGAATTACTTGTTACATAACACAATAATCATTGTATGTGTAACCTTCTATTTCTTTAAGAAATAGTGAATGGGTTCTAATGGGATTAGTGACTGACATTGTATTTGGGGAACATGCTTAGTACATGTTCAATGAAATGTGAATTATTTCATCAATAAATAAATATTGAAACTTACAGGTAATCATAACTAGTTTAACATTGATGGTGGGGGTCAAAAAGTGTTTGTACTTTTTTGCCAATCCTTCATTGTTTCACTAAAGGAATGAGAACATGGTATACTCAAAGTGATGACTTTCTGAGACATTCTACAACTGGCTTTTCCTTATGAAAGCAGTGTTGCTAAGCAACACTTGTGCATTGGTGTATTTCTTTCCCAAACTTTCTATCACAAGGACAGCCCAGGATTTTTTCAATTGTATCACCGGACTCTCTTGAGAAGTAAACCACAACATAGCCACCAAGCTATGCTTCATAGTTTGCATTGAATTTGATGGAAGATGAACACTCCACTTGACCCCCACATACACAGGTGATTGCCAGCAGGGACAATTCCAAAGTGCAAATGGAGTAAGATTTATGACACACCTCAGAAATTACACCAGTTGCTGGTTTTCATTATGTTGCCTAACTCTGATCTGCATGAGGTACCTGCCTTACAAAGGGTATGCACTGGAAGGCTCATAAAAAATCATGTGTTCTGTTATTGAGACACAACTTCTGTTTCCTTCAAGTTTAAACGTCAAAAATCACCTGGCTGACAAATCTCTTTCTCTAGAATATTGATGCACTGTACACTAAGACTCTGGCACGCTTCCTCAAGGAAGAATAAGAAAAGATTCTCATATTAAATGTTTCCATTTTCCATGTGCCCTGACATTATACTATCCCCTTTTCTTTTTGTTGGCTAAGGTGAAAAGGCTGCAGTAGTTGCTTCTGTTAACCAGGAGTTAAATTATAGTAGTTTTACAAATTCTACACTGTTTAATAACTTTAAGAAAGAATTTTTGTTAGTGAATTATTTTTCTCAAACTATTAAACCGTATTCTTTTCCATGTGTTCTTTTTGTTCTTTTTTTTTTTTTTTTTTTTTTTTTTTTTGAGACGGAGTCTTGCTCAGTCGCCAGGCTGGAGTGCAGTGGCGCGATCTCAGCTCACTGCAAGCTCCGCCTCCCGGGTTCACGCCATTCTCCTGCCTCAGCCTCCCGAGTAGCTGGAACTACAGGCGCCCGCCACCAAGCCCGGCTAATTTTGTTTTGTATTTTTAGTAGAGACGGGGTTTCACCATGTTAGCCAAGATGCTGTCGATCTCCTGACCTCGTGATCTGCCCGCCTCGGCCTCCCAAAGTGCTGGGATTACAGGCGTGAGCCACCGCGCCCGGCCCTGTATGTTCTTAAATATTTCTAATCTGTCATTTATTTTAATGGGAATTGTTCTTAGTAAGGTCCAAAAGATTCTTAGCAAACTAGCAGTGTAGCATAACACACAAAGCACGTGAGTCTTGGAAAACTGGGTCGTGAACATCTTAATTTGCAAGAGTTTCTACTTCAGTAGAAATGTCAAGCTTCATAGAACAAAGATTTTAGGCTTAGAAATAATGAAAGTTTTCGAAGAGTTTTATTCCAATCATAAAATGGCTCTCAGTTGGTCTATAAGTGATACTTAAAGTAGAAACTCCCAGCCAACTTCAAGTGTTTGGGCTCCAGAATAATATGATGAGAAACCAGAAGCAGTCTTAGAACACAGCCAGGAGCTCAACTAGGTGATGAGGAAGACAGTGAGTGAATGGAAAGGTTCTGAAAATGAGTTTCCGAAGTGGTAAGAGATGCCCCCTGGTGTACAGAAGGAATCACTGCAGCCTTTTTTTGCTTTGGTCAGCAACAACAAAAAATGACAAAGATATGTCTATAATCATATCCATATCGGATATTTATAGGGCTTGTTAAACGGTGAAAAAGTTATACAGATTCTGTCTACAACCATGATTTTTTCCCCTTCAAACGTTGTCTTCTTTATAACTGTTTAACAAACACCTCATTTATGTTCCCTCTACTGGTGAAATCATCTGACCTCTAGCAATGCTGAGCCACTTTTAGCACAGAGAAAGTGGACTTTATGCATCAGAAGATATTGTAAATTAGGAAAGCATGTTCTGTGAAGGGCAGCCAATTCTGTGAAAGCATGTTCTGTGAAGGGCATGTTCTGTGAAGGGCTTTTTCAGAACTTTTTCAGAGTTTACCCTCCTTTTGGATTATCCTTTAACATTTTATCCTTCCAAAGCCTAGCTCATCTCCCATGAAATGCCTTATTCTTCACAGCAGCAGGATTGTAAAATTTACCTTCCTTAGGGTTTGTGGCATTATACAGCTCATGATGAAAGAGATAAAGGTATGAGGAAGATGAGAGAAAAGTGGCTTCCTTACTTGACTGCTCCCTCTTCACCATATTCCACTAGATTCGGTTCCATTATTTTAACCCTGGATCTTATGAATTTGCCTTCAATAAAGTGACTTTGTTGTTAATTATCTACTCAGATTATGGCCTTTGTTTAACAACAAACACAAAGTATTATTGGTATCCATACAATCTAAAATTAGGTATACTGAAAACAAATGCTATAGATAACTTCACAATTGCCTTATACTAGAGGCTCCCTGCATGTTCTAGTAAAAAAAACCTGATGATTTCAATCAAGATCCATTTTCTCTCTCTTTAATTCAGGGTCTTAGAACTCTATTGAGTTTTACCAAACTTATACTCAGTCAGTGAATTACTCTAATTAACCAGTGAAGACAACAAACTCAATCTACCATCTCTCTCAGCCCACAGCTCATCCAAATATCACTCCTGATGCATGCTTTCTGGCAATAACAAGAAGTAGTAAGAAGAGCAAACATGGATTTTAGATCAAGATTCTAATCCTAACTTTACAACCTATTGGCTGTGAGGTCTTGGAAAAGTTACTTAGCCTCTCTGATTCAGTTTCTTTATTCTTACAATGGGAATCATAATGTTTTCAGAGTTTATGTAAGGCATTTAAACTATGTGCTTAAATTAAGTAATCAATGGTTGTCCTATTTTGGTATACAATGTTTCTATTATTATACTTGTCACTTCTAAATTTCGTAGCATATTTAATGCTAGTTAATCTCATTTCTCTTTTCTCCATCTATATTTTTCTCTCTATTAATTGTTTTGAACGACTCAATACTTTATAAAGTCACCCATGGACGTTTCAGTACCTTTTACTCAAACAGAAAAAGCAAAGAAGCGGAGAAGTGCACCAAGTGAGAACTGACAGAGTTATATAAAATTTTCCTTAGATCTAAAAATTTATACAAATTATCTAGCCCTAATCATGGTACTTCGCAGTTTGATAAAAACCCAACTCGTCTAAACAGGAGTTTATTAAACTTAACAGAAGCTGATTTTTAAACACCAAATCAAAGACAAGTGTTGTGATTAACTTTCAGGGAGCAATTAGGTAAATATGAGAAACTAGTAAACTCCTTGTTTCTTATCCATTGTATGACAAGGGTAAAAGCAATTTAACAAAATATTTCTTTTGTTTCCTTTGTACTTCTCAGTTTGATGACTGAAGATTCAATTCTCTTCCTTTAGAGACTCAAAGAAAATACACAGGAGGGGATACATTTGAAATTATACCTTCAAAATCTCAGTGACACTAACTGATGAACACTTAAGCAGAAACAATCAACTTTAATACTTTTCAACACATATAAAAATATATTCCTGTTTTATTTCTTTCTTGATTTTAGGTTAGATTCTTAAAATCCTTTCAGCCACATTATCTGCATTCAACAAGGAATATATTCCTTTTAATATTGATACAGATGAAGATTGACACAAATATGTTAAATGGCCTGCAGGGATAGTCTTCACATATAAGGAAGAAAGTTTAAAGTCAGATGTAAATACACATGTGCATTTGTTCAAACGTCAACACTTTACTTGATATTTACAAAACTGAGGAATATTTTTGACACTTATTGTTTCTGTCCAATTTGTTAAAATAATATTTTGTTGATTTTATGCATTCTTCTATTTTCCATTTCTTCTATTTTTTTTAACTTTAGAAACATACCATACTCTAGGAAGAACTTAGGAAGGCAAACATGTTATAAAGAAATTTTTGTTTGTTTTGAAAGTGTTTAATGGAAATTTTAGAGAAAAAAATGAGAAATTTGAGTAAAAGAGATAAGATAGTCACCTAAACGATGTATAATGAAGAAAGAAATTAGACAAATAAAAGAAAGTTGGGGAGTCTAAGGGTAATCCTGACAACTAGTATCTCATGAAAAAAGAGACAAGAAACTCAAGGAGTTTCATGAAGTGGAAAGGTTTTTGTGCTTCTTCCATATACATTGTGTGTGTGTGTGTGTGTGTGTGTGTGTGTGTGTGTGTGTGTGTGTGTTTTCAGATACATATAAATATAATACAAATGAAATATTCAGTGTCGAATTGCATGTTAAATGGTGGACTTTTTACTACATTCAAATAAATTTGACCCGGTTGATTAGATTTGAGGCCCACTAGAATAACTAATTACTAAGCATTATAATTCAAGCTCATCATAAAGCATATGTTCACTTGTTTTTACAGTAAATATCAATTCATGAAAGGAAGAAAAGTCTTAAAAATAAAAATCAGTTAACCCAAGTTATTTCAAGTCATAAATTTAAATACCTACTAGATTCTTCAGTGAACGCTGAAGAGCAGTTATTTTTATGGTTTTGTACTTTATGTAAAGCTGGCGACATATATTTGACTTGAAACGTGTAGCACTTTTTAACAGATCTTATAAGCTACCTATTAGATAACCAGATGCATAAGACAGGCAAGCAGCATTATACACAATTCTCTTAAGACAAAATTAAAAATGCAAAAAAACCACATACATTATATAACAATAAGAATTATAAATAAGAATGTAATAAGTACATAATAAGTATGCTTAGCCCTTTTTCCTAAAACAAGAGGACTTACATTTTTAAAAGGTATTTGGCTTTATTTTCTAAGTGAAATTTGAATGTTCAAAAAGAAGTTCTGCTCAATAGTAATGGCAGAAATAAGATCATAGAATGTAACCTTGGGTGTAAAACTTGTGTAACACTTATATTTTACAGATGGGGAGAGCAAGCTTGATGACCTATAGAAACTTATACCTGCCACGAGCATCACCTGTAACTGATTACGATGTACTATACCACTCTTTGGAGTAAAAGTTGAAAAAAAATCATCCACTGATAAAGTCACTTATAAAGTCACCATAGATTATTGACTGGTGTTTCCAAAAGGAAAATGAGATCGGTTTTTGCTAGAGGATTATTGTATCAGCTACGTCATTTAAATTCACTTTGAAAGATACCCAGCCATTATAATCAGGTGACTATGGGGATAGCATATATTATTACTAAAAGCAAGAAATCATTCTTCATTTAGAAGGCCCAATCAACACCAAAGAAGCATGATTCTCACAAATTATTGCCTTTTGAAACAATAATAAATAGATTCAAAGGAAACAATACAGAGGGAAAAATAATGCCTCACATGGTCATTATGAAAGTTACAAATTGAATACTGGAGTGAAGGTCAAGTAAATGTTAAAAAGTTAGTGCACAAACAATCACCATGTTAAGTGAGCTGCAGGTAAAACTGACTTTCTAATTTGGAGGATTAGTACCATCAAAAGGGTCAAATAAGTTGTACATGATGACATAATCTTGATGTTCATCGCTTAAATCTTTATTGAGATTAGGTTGTCATTTCTTTCAAGTCTTTTGTCATTAGTATGGATTTTTTTTTGCCAAAGACTGAACCTTTTATAAAGCAAGAAAAGTATTAAAGAAAATTAATAAATAAATGAGTATTTCTCTACATAGTATAAAATCAATTTGTTTGATCATTTGCTTGGATTAATTTATTTTCAATGATAGAGACTTAGTTTTAAAATAGCATTCCATGCTGCTCCTGAGTATTAGTTACACATTTGCTTTACTTGTTTTAAACATTATGGTCTTTTAATATTTTCTACCACTAAGAATAAGAAAAAAAAAACTGTCCATACCAACAAAATACTCCCATAAAGAACCTGACTATGATATGCCCCTCAAATGAAAAAAATCCATCAGAAGAATAATGTCCTTTCAATAACTCCGTCACATCACATCTCACTCATTGAAAGCACCTTGTGAGTTTATTTCTTCCTTCCCACGGAAACCTCCTTTCACGTGGTATCTCTGAGGTCGAAATTCAGCAGCCTGGAAGACTCAATATGATGTGAAAGGTATCCAAGCTGAGATTTATTCTACAACAATTAAATACCAAACTAGTCATATTCCAAAATAGTTTGAGAAAAAAATGTATGTCATACTTTAAATATCCTGGCTCACAAATGATCAACACAGGTCCCAGGGATGGCACAAAGATGGTTCTAATTCAATGAATGCAGAATGTTAGTATCTTCTTAATGGATATTGATCTAGTTACAGGGAATATGCACCTTACATGACCACAGAGAGGCCAGAATTTTATTTTTATCCTGTTTGCCAAGGTCTTTATCTCTACAGCCAAAATAAGAATGGTGATTTAAACAATTGAAGTCACAGTACTCACCCCAAAGCTTTTGTGGAAGCCTAGATTGTCAGTGACTGCAGCTATTAGGGAAATGAATTCAGCTGGGTAGAAAAAGCCACATGACTTGAGTTCAAATGTCACTCTCTGTTCTCTGTACAGTAAAATTGTAAACCCTCAGAAGTGGGGCTGGTAAAGCCTACAGGCTTTACATCTCAAATAGCACACGAGCCCCTCAAACCCTTTAATATTCCCTTGATTCCAGGAAGGGAGGGCCTCTTGAATATTAACATGTTTGAATTTAGTATTCCTTTAATCAACTTGTGCCTGTAAGAGGTAATGTTTCCATTCTCAAAGCCTTGGCTTTTATCTGGCCCCAATTGAGATCCCCATAAATTTAGTCCATGACATGAGGTAATCCCTCAACTGTATTTCAAAAGATTATTTTGCTTCACTAATTATACATGATGGCTTCTGACATTCTCTGTAAGAAGGTATTTATGTAAACATCATGGTCTGTCCACCATTATTCAAAACCAACTTCTATTAAAGGGTTAACCACTTAAACTGAGTCCCTGGGATAGACACATCTCTTAACCTGGCAACAATAATCTTAAGAATAGTAAGTGTTTATGAATACTTATTATACGCCAGGAACTTTAGATGTTTCGATTCACTTAACACGATCCCCTATGAGGTAAGTATTTTTATTACCCTCATTTTATAGATGGCCTAGAGAGCTGAAGTAATGGAATGCCTGACGTCATCATGGCTATTAAGTAAGTGTGCGTGTTGAATCTGAATTTAGGTAAGTTGACTTCAGAGGCTATGCTTTTCCACTTCACTGAATTGCTGATTTATAGAGCTCACCAGAAGGGGAAAAAGCAGACACCTCTTGATGGTGTTTTCTATAACACACTTAGATCACCTAAAGGCTTGGGGCATAATTTTTGTAGACATGGTTTATCTTTGTTGACTTCTTATCCATGACCCTTTGATCTCCACCCTTTGCCCCTGCCACATCCATCCTGAAGACGTCAGTCACTACGTGGCCTCTCTTGGGGGCTAGGTTTTATTACTGAGTCACTCCATCCATGTGAGTTTCTTCCCTTGACTCTGCATCTCTGGTTCCATGTGTGTTCCTCTGCTTTCTCCTTTTCCTCTCCCTTTTCCCTCCCAACATGTGGGTGGCAAGTATTCCAGAAGTAAATGGTAATAATGTACAGGATGGTTCTCTTCCCAAACCCTCAGGAAATGAATTTACATTCTCACCATGACCACAAGTCTTAACCCTATGTGCTAGGCAAAGGTTTAATTCAGAGAATTTTAGTCACTTTAGAAAACTGGATAAATTGTTTGGGAGGTATAGTTAAAAAATAGATTTCAGTAGCACTCTTGTTACTTAACTAAGAGTGTGCTTATTTATATTCTGGGCTGAATCTGGTATGGAAGAAAATATAGACATTTGCTCTAACTTGGGCTCTGTGTCATTGACATTTATGACTTGTTTTTGTGAGGCTACTCAGTATCTAAGACTTGTTTCTGTTTAGGAGGAGACAGTACTGTGGCTCCCAATGCAGACCTTAAAGAGGACTAGATAATTCCTTTCATTGCTCCCAGTAGCGATGTCTTAGGCATTTGAATTAAGCTTGGCTAATCAACTGTCTCAGCTGGTCTTGGATTTTTAGCAAAGTAACACAAAGACAAAAAACGGTATTCAGAATGTATCTAGAGCAGAGGTATCCAGAAGTAGAAAAAAATGGCAAGAGGAATGTCAGTAGTAGCAGGACCCCACTCTAGTGGTGGCTAAAAAGAAAAATGGCAGTAATGACAAAAACAATACCCTAACAAGACTATTGCTGTGTCATTGATTTGGGTGCTATATTAGCTATATTGACAACCCTGGGTCACATCCCACTTCTCAACCCAGTCTCCCAGATTTCCCACAGTTCGTCAAACTACCCACAGTCTCAGTAAAGTTTTTCCATGCTTATTAAATAGTCTGCCTGGTAGACAGGGCTTGCGTTTCAGTCTCTTCATACAGTACAGACTGTTGACATAAAAGTTCTAATAAATTACTGTACTTATATTTTCCATTTACTCTTTGCCTAGGAAGTAATCCAGGTGTTTCATAGGAGCTGTTTAAATCTTTTGAGCAAACTATTTCCCTTATTATTTTAACATGAAAATAGAACATATAAGGCATACAATTTAAAATGGGAACATATCAAGCTTAATAGCCATCTTGCATTGTAACCATGACTGATATAATAAGTAATACATTTAGCTTTATGAATCTGTAATGATTTTCAATTCAAATGCATTAAAGTTGAGTAAATCTAGATTGCAAAGAAGAAGCTCATTATTGAGCAGGAGAGAAAGATAAGCAAACATCACATTATATGATAAAAGTGGTTGTAAGAAAAGAAAACGTGAAAAGAATACAGTTGAGGATAGGGTGTTTGTTCATTTTTCATGAACTATGATGTCAGAGTAGTTTTTACACATTAAGACTTGCAAGATGAAAAGATATTATGATGGGATGAAATAGAGACACCAGGTATTATAAAAGAATAAGTGCATTATAGTAATAATAATCATTATTATTACAGATAATATCTACCATTTATTCTGCCTGGCCATTCTTTTGTACTTTGCAAATAATAGATCGTTTAGTCCTCACCACGTTACAGGGAAAACAATGAGATTATTTTCAACTTGCGGATAACAAAAATGAGATTTAATGAGATAAAATAAATTTCCCAAGTTCAGAGAATTAATCCGCAGTCAAGTTAGTATTGGAATCCAAGCAGTTTGACCTGAACTTTGAGTTTCTAACTAGTAAGAATGGCACCTTAAGATGTAAGCAAAATAAAATTTGAGTTAGGAATATCCTTAATAGAGACTATTGTGATGAAGAGATGAAAAAACATAAAATAAGAAAGAAGAATTGGTGATGCAGACAGTGTGCCATCTTTGAGAAAAATATAAATGCCAAGGTTAAGGGGAATTAGTAGCCAATAAGTGAGGAGAGGGACATAAATGGATAATTATTTTCACAAAAGTTTAATTTTGCAGCACTTGTTGGATCAAAATGCTGGAAAGGGGTTTGTAGAGAGGCAAAAAGGGTGCATGTCTGGGAAGAAGAATCTATTGGTTAGAATAAGTTTAAGCTCAGCTGTCTATGGAGACTTGCATTTGGAAACATTCTTCTGGTAGATAAATATCAAAAGAAAGACCGGACTGGGAGAGATGCCATATATGGCAAATAAAAATACAGGATGCCCAGTTAAACTTGAGTTCTAAATAAACAACATTTTGTTTAGCATAAGCACGCTCTATATAATATTTTAGACATACCAAAAATGTTTCTGTTACTTATCTGAAATTCTAACTTCATAATTTGTTCATTATTGTGTCTGGCATTCCTATAGACTGGGAATGTAGATTCGAGCACCACAACTTGCAGAGAAGTTGTCAACTACTGCTTAGAGTAAAGGCGGTTAGCTTTAAATAAACAAAGGCTAGACAGTGGGTTCTCTGGTAGAATAAAAAGCTTTATCTTTTCCCTCTCATCTACTCTCTTTGCGTTATAACTTTGAAATGTTCTTTCACTCTGATTCCTGGCACAGTCATATAACATGGTGTTACCAGCCAAAAGGCAGAATTGATGATGTTCTGGTTCTGAGCATGAAAGTTCTTGGAAGAATCTAGTTTGCTCTCATACTCTGGCCATCTTCATGAGAACACAGTAAGTAGATCTAGCCTAATTTTAGAGTGAGAGATTGACGGAGCAAAGCCAATTCCCACTTTTACCCCAGTCAACAGTAAGTTAAACGCCAGTCATGTGAGCAAACAGCAAGGCTATCTTACTTCCCCCAGCCGTTGGATGGTTGAGCATGAACCATCTTATTATACAGCACTGAGGCTTATCGTTGTGTGTAATACAGCAGTATGATGGCAATAGAAAATGGAAACCAAGTCAATTATAATAGTGTCAAAATAAAAGTAGCAATAACTAATATATATTGATTGCAGACTACATGACAAGCTATGCTTTGAGGTTTTGTATGCATTACTCATTTAATTCTCACAAGGATCCTATGAAATTGTTGCTATTGTTACCCCAGTTTTACAGATGAGAACGCTGAAATCCAATGGGTTTAAGTAACTTTTCCAAGGTCACCTTGGGAAGTAACAGAGCTGACAGTCTGACTTAGGTGAATTTGCCTTCAGAAAGTTCATGCCTAACCACCTAGTGGCACTGCATCTCAACAAAACTTTGAGGATGTCACTGGATTTGACAATAAAGAAGTTGTTTGGAACATTTACCACATTAGCTTCAACTAAGTGACAGACTGTTGGAGGAGGATGGAAGACTGCACTAGAAATGAGGTACAGAGGAAGAGAGAGAATGCAGAGGGGGTGCAAGTATTCCTTTAGGTCATTCAGTGACATGAAGAAAAGGGGAAGAGATGACAGTCAACTTAAAGATAGACCAAGATGACACTGAGGTTTTAACCTTGGTTTCTTTGGTTGTGTTTTTCATAGGACTTTGTGTATGTCTGAAGATAGTATATTGCACTCAGACTTCCTGGGTTGAAAACCCAGCTTTGCCTTGTATAAACATCCAACTTTAGGAATTTTTTAGCCTCTCTGAGCTTTACTTTTTTAGCACACAAATACCTCAAAGAGTTTTGAAAAGACTGAAGCACAGTATCCCAGAATATAGATGGTGGTTCCAGGTAGGTCAATTTCAGGTGTCTTCCTACAAGGGGAAACTGCAAATAGAAGGATAGGTAATAGTGAATAAAACAATAAGCCACAAGATAAGAAAGAGAAAAACAGGAAAAATGAATGCCTCAAGTCTTACAGGGGAGAAGGAAAACTTCTTTCTCAGAGACAGTTGAGAACAAAAAATGGGTGAACATAAATCTGCAAAGTGAGAGAGGGAGATCAAGGTATATCTCTCCTGATGATACCATAGAAGAATTTTGACTGGCGCCTCTACTTCTTAAATGTGACCAGTGACATCCTATGATTAAAACATTGGACTTTCTTTAGGGGCATTTGCCTCGCCTTCACTGCTCAGGTGCACAAACTTATGCTTAGAGTCAAAATACTTTTTAACTTATCACAGGTTATATAATACCTCACAACTCACTACTGCATGGTTTGTGGAAGTTATTTAAATTTTCCAAAGTGCAATTTCCTCACCTATTCCACAGGAATAACAAAATCATATACCTTATAATGTCTGAAGTTTATGTGTGACATGTCATGAAAGACAGAAAATAAATATGAACTATCTTTACTAGCTATATTGCAGTTGCAGTTGGCTTACGTTTATGCCTGTATACTTAACAGAGCGTCCAGCACATTGCAGAAGTTAATGTCTACCTATGGAAAAGATAAATAAAACATGATATTAATTTAGCATAAAAGTAGAGCTTTTCTACATTTTCATCAATAAAATCATATTATTATAAGAAAAGGACACAGGATTCAATGAGGATACTGGCATATAAATTAATAACCAATGGTTTGGCACTATGATAGATTTATTTGGCACATATTTTATGAAATATTTTCTGTAAGCCAGGCATTATTCTAGGCCCTGTGGATGCACAGATGAGTAAAAGAGATTAAATTTCTGCCCATATGTAGCTTCCATTTCCTGGGGAGATACAAAATATGTGAGTCAACTAGCAAGTGTATAGCATCTCTTGGTGATAAGTGCTATGAAGAAAAGGCTATATAAACGACCACAGGCCAATAGCGTCTCAGGGAAGACCTCTATGCAAAAGTGACATTTGTGCATGATGCTGTCAAGTGATTGCTGGAATCTGGAAGGCATCTCAAGAGAAGATACTTAAATTTTTTTAATTTGTATTTTACTTTAAGTTCTGAATACATGTGCAGAACGTGCAGGTTTGTTACATAGGTATACATGTGCCATGGTGGTTTGCTGCACCCATCAACACAACATCTCAGTTTCAAGCCCTGCATGCATTAGGTATTTGTCCTAATGCTCTCCCTCCCCTTGCTTCCCACCCCCTGACAGGCCCCTGTGTGTGACGTTCCCTTCCCTGTGTCCATGTGTTCTCATTGTTCAGCTCCCACTTATGAGTGAGAACATGCTGTGTTTGGTTTTCTGTTTCTGTGTTAGTTTGCTGAGAATGATGGCCTCCAGCTTCATTCATGTCCCTTAAAAGGACATATCTCATTCTTTTTTATAGCTTTGTAGTATTCCACGGTGTATATGTGCCACATTTTCTTTATCCAGTCTTTGCTATTGTAAATAGTGTGGAAATAAACATACATGAGCATGTGTCTTTATAGTAGAATTATTTATAATCCTTTGGGCATATGGGAGAAAATGTTTGCAATCTACCCATCTGACAAAGGTCTAATATCAAGAATCTACAAGGAACTTAAACAAATTTACAAGAGAAAAACCAAACAACCCCATCAAAAAGCATGCAAATTATATGAACAGACACTTCTCAAAAGAAGACATTTATGCAGCCAACAAACATATGAAAAAAAGCTCATCATCACTGGTCATCAGAGAAATGCAAATCAAAACCACAATGAGATATCATCTCACACCAGTCATAATGGTGATTATTAAAAAGTCAGGAAACAACAGATGCTGGCGAGGGTGTGGAGAAATAGGAATTTTACACTGTTGGTGGGAGTGTAAATTAGTTCAACCATTGTGGAAGACAGTGTGGCGATTCCTCAAGGATCTAGAACCAGAAATACCATTTGACCCAGAAATTCCGTAAGTTAAATTTTGAAGGTGAGTAGGAACTCTTTATGAGAAGTGAAGAGCAGCGCATGCAAGATAGTGGAGGAGCTAGTATAAAGGCAGATATTTAACAAGATTATGGATCATTTAGGTAAATACATATATTAATTCAGTCGGTGTTTGCTGAGTGTAATATCATACCTGATGAGCCAACTGCATGGTCCAGGCTCTTCTGTAACTTGCCTTTTAATGAAATTTCCTTCCATATCAGCATATTGAGCGCTTCATTGTTTTCATCATAATAGCAGCATTATGTGTCATTCCAGGGAGAGATATAAGCAGTCATTTTAAACAAATAGCTTTTAACAAAGGGACTAAAGAAAGGTGGCAGGTTTTTAGTTCTGGAGATCAGATAGGAATAGATGAAAAGGTGCAGCCATAGTCCAAGTGGCAAATTATGACCATGAGCATTAGACAAAAGGTAAAATGAAA
The DNA here is from genome assembly GCF_029281585.2 of Gorilla gorilla gorilla. NCBI lineage: Eukaryota > Metazoa > Chordata > Mammalia > Primates > Hominidae > Gorilla > Gorilla gorilla. Next base: position 32,357,280 of record NC_073246.2, read on the forward strand.
TTGAATATATTTATAAAGAATTATATATTTTATGTATCTGTTAAGAAGATAGCACAAAATAGCTACCAATTGGCTATGGAGATGACAGAGGAGACATGTGAAGCTTCTCCATATTCTGACTTGAGTGGCTGTAGCGATCACAAATTGGTTGTCCTTGTCAACCAATTAAACAATAGAATCCACATGGTCTCTACAACCCATAGTAAGGTGCTTGGCAGAAACATAACTAAATATATAACAATATTAAGCCTCAGAATCTCCAAGTTAGTAGCTCAAACCATAGATGGATTCATAGCTGCAACCTAGTCCTCTAAACTTCAGAGGCCAGCAGCGATGTCTGCCAAACGTATTTCCAATAAAAGGGAATACTTTTATTCAGATTACCAAATTGCTCAGGTATCCTGAATTTTTATTCTATACACATATCCAATACAATATTGATTCAATTGATCTTTCATAGTAATAGAGCATTTTTAATTGATTAAAGAGTTTTTATATTGATTTGCATTATTAGAGGTTTCTGTGACCAATCTGAGTGCAGTAGTAAGATGTGACCATGATTATTATGTCTGAAAAACCTTTTTCGGTGGAAGAAAGAAATTTTAATTTTTTTATCCATGTTTCAAGAAATTATTCATTCTCCAATTTTATCCTTTAACATTAATCTTGGATCCTAAATTATGCAATCACTATGCACAAGCATGACTAGGTACACATGACACTATTATACCTTCCTCAAAATTAGAATCTATAGTTTTCATCAGGAAATTCCCCCTCTACTTGCATTCATAAGAATTGTATGTTCTATAGTATATTTTAAATTTTGAAGGTGAGTTCTACAGTATATCTTACTGATATACTGTAATAGACATCAACAGAAATTCAGTTCTCCCAGCAGAACTACTTACTGACTGCAATTTAGAAATATCTTTCACGTTCCCAGCTTCCAATTCTTTAACAATCTAATCAAGAATAAAAACATCTTTTGCAATATACTTTTAAAAGCCATGACATTCGGGAGTATCACAAATTATATTTGGGAACAAATCAAATTTAACAGCTCCTGGACAGTTCAGATCAGAAATCAAAAAGACCTTCAAGTAAGGCCAGCACTTAAACCTAATGAGGATGATTTTTGTTGTTTTTGCTTCCCTTGTTTGGTTTTCTAATTTGAAATAGAAAGTGTGGTGTAGTAAAAAGGTAACAGATTTTCTATCTACAAGGTCATTTTAGTAGGATATAATGTCTGTCTGGAGAAAATTAGGTTGACTAGTCACATACTGTACATTCTAAATAATTGTTCTCTAAAAGCACCCACCATTTTTTATGTTTATAAAGGGAAGCTTTATATATGCTTACAACCCTCATAGAGCAAATATAAATATGCAGACTAATTCACACATTGTTAAATTTTAGAGTTGACAAAGGACAATAAAAAAATCAAAGATCAAAATCATACAGAATGGTAACTACAGTTCCTATAATCTACAGGGGCTACGGGCTATTCTCCTGTAGATTTTTTGTTGTTGTTGTTAGAACATAAAATAATTAGCTAAAGCTAAAAATTAGCTTAATTAAATAATTAATTAAGTCTTCTATTTTGTCCAAGGAATTTAGAACATACTAAAACTTAGATTGCAAAACCTCACTAGCAAAATTAAGCATTTGCCAAGGGTATCTGCTGAAGGGTCTTTGAATCACTGTCTTTCAGTTTAACAGCACTTGGACAGGTATTATATCTGGTTCTCATTTCAGCTTCACAAAAGATCAATTATCCATGCTCATTATCCTGATCTGATTACATTATATATATCAAAGCTTCACTCTGTGCCCCATAAATACATACCATTATTGTGTCAATTAAAAAATAAAATAAAATAAAACATGGAATGTGTCCTAAATGTGATTGGGCCCTTAACCTATGAATTTTTCTCTCTTTCTTTTTTGATTTCTTTCTTGCTTCTTTCTTTTCTTCTCTCCATTTTTTTGCTTCCATTGTTTAGTTTCTTAATTTGAAATCAAAACTATAGTATAGACAAAAAGGTAACACTTTTTCTATGAGAAATTATTTATAAATGGTGTTCCTCTTTTAGATTTACAAAAGGATAAAAAGATTTTCTAAGATAAATAGTAGGGTTCCAAATTTGAATTTAAGTGGATCCAGACATGCCTAGTCATGTCAGACAAACTGGTGAAACAGGCTTCTCTCGCTACTTTGAAAGTTGACTGAGAAACATCGCAGAGGACGGTTCTCTCTGTGTTTACTGTTGGTGTTCCAAGATGCCTGGCCACGGGTGGTGAACTTGTAAAACAAGCCTGAAAGGAACGGAAGAATTTTTTGGGTGAGAATAAATTCCTAGAGAAAAGAGAGCCAGGCTCCTTGAACTTGACTGAGAAATGAAGCCAGAGTTGACAGCCAAGAAGGGCTCTTATCAGTAAAGACTCCTGTGTATTATTCTCATGTGACTTTGTGTCATCATCCATTCATGACAAGCCGTATAGACTATTAAGAGCCTCTAATAGGGTGCAACAAAAAAATCAGAAGGCGTCCCTCCGGCTTATCCCAATTTTTCTTTCTTTTAATTTTTTTTTAATTTTTTTACTTTTGTGGGGACATAGTAGGCACATATATTTATGAGTTACATGAGATATTTTGGTAGAGGCTTTCAAAGTGTAATAATCACATCATGGGAAATGGGGTAGCCCTGTCCTCAAGCATTTATCCTTTGTGTTACAAACAATCCAATTTTACTCTCCAAGTTATTTTAAAATGTACAATTGAATTATTATTGACTATAGTCCCCTAGTTGTGCTATCAAATACTAAGTCATTATTTATTCTTTCTATTTTTTTTTGCACCTATTAACCAGCCCCAGTCCCCTCCCCAAATACCCTTCCCAGACTTTAGTAACTGTCCTTCTATTCTCTACCTCCATGAGTTCCATTGCTTTGATTTTTAGATCCCACAAATAAGTGAGAACATATGACATTTGTCCTCCTGTGCCTGGTTTATTTCACTTAACACAAGAAACTCCCAGGATGCTGGTCTGGGCAAAAATTTCTTGAGTAATACCCAGTAAGCACAGGCAGTCAAGGCAAAAATGGACAAATGGGATCACATAAAGTTAAAAAGCTTCTGCACAGCAAATGAAACAATCAACAAAGTGAAGAGACAACCCACGGAATTGGAGAATACATTTGCAAACTACCTCCAATTTTTTGTACAACATTGTGCCACTGGGTTTCAGTGCCGCATTTCAGTGGGAGTTGCCTCAGTCAAATATCGGACAATGGCCTTCAGGGAGATGCTAAACATAGAATGTAGTTCTGAGTAGGAAATGAGTGAAACTTCCCAATCTCCTTGCCGCAACCTCAACTGAAGGTGGACAAAAAGCAAACACATGCCTGGCCAGAACAGGGGTACCAAGAAGACGTTCAGCTAACAGCAACCAACGTTGCACAGCAGAATATGAGAATGACACTGTCCTTAGTGATTCCAGGAACACTTGAGGGACACTTGAGAGGGGCTGACATCCTGAGTAAATAGACAGGCAAGTTATTTTTATCTCTTGTTAATATGATATCTTATTTGTTCTCAAGCTTCCGTTAACACAGTAAACTAGAAACATTTTCATCATATTCCACCATGGAGCCACAGATCTCACTGCCTCATAAGTAAACTTTTTATAGTAGTTGCAAAATAAAATGTTAAATATGACAATGGAAACATTGACAAGAACCAAAATATTTATACTTTACTTCATTTATTAGATAAAAGCAAAATACAAGTTTTTGCTAGGATCTTGATAGAAAGATAACATCACGGTAATGGTGGTAAGAAAAATAAAGCAAATTTAGAAGAACAAACTAGAGTAGTTATACATGAATATGATTTCAGGTGATGGATTCCGAAAGTAAAAAGACAACAAATATTCACAGAAGCAGCTTAAATCTATTTTAAAGATTTAACATAGCTAAATATCTCTCCATTGATGCTGAAGGCAATAGAATGGATTTTTGGAATGAAAGCATGGGACAGGACAAAACGTATTTGGAGGTTTCTCCTCTGCTTCCGATTTCAGCAGTTCTTTTAATAAAAGCCAGAGAATCCGTATCCTCCATAGTATGATGGGCGGCAGCAGCCATATCCATAGCCTCCAAAGCCAGAGCCATATCCGTAGCTTCCAAAGCCAGAGCCATATCCGTAGCCTCCATAGCCACAGCCAGAACCCAGTCTGCGGAAGCTGCCACATCCACAGCCATAGCCATAGCCCAGGCCACCGAAGCCTCCACAGCTATAGCCCAGGCCTCCGTAGTAGCTGCCGTAGTAGCTCATGGTGTCAGGGGTAGTGAGTTTGGTTTGCTGCTCAAGGCAAGGTCCTGAGTGTGAATGCCAGCATGTGTAGGAGGTTTATATACCCTGGTCAGAGCATGCGATAAACATGTGCCCCTCTTTTTGTGTCATTCCATGAATTATACTTGCCTGAGGCAGCTCGTTAATCTATTGTCCCCTGACAACACTCAGTAAGAATGCCTGAGCTTGTTTGGCTACCTAGTTAGGTTGTCCCTGAGCTTGCTGCTTTAATTTTATTAGAAGGGATTGCTGCTTCTTCAAAGTCTAAAACATACCAAACCTTAAATAGAATTCTTTATTACCAGTCACTTAACATCAGTCACATTAAAAATTCTTGAATTTCTATTCAAATATATTCTCATCACAAGCATTTTTGGACGTTGTTATAATTGATTCCACAAAATTTCAAGAAATAGCCAAGGTCAAGACTCTTACATTCATCAATTTCTTCATAAAGCACACATATTTTGTAGAGTGAGAAGCAAGAAAGATTTGATTCACCTGTGTATGTACCTGAAAGAAACAAATGTCACCTAATTTGTAGACTTTTAAAACTTTGATCATGCACAATTGTTATATTTATTTTGGGCCTTGCACAACAGCATGCAAAATATTTGTTTTGTTTTAAGAACATAGCACAGTTGTAGTCATAAGTGGAGAGACTCTTACAGGGATCAAAAGCCCATCTCATCTGGTCTTTCCAGAGTTTTCTATTTATATCTCAAGTCCCTTCTCCATTATATGTTCTAACCTCACTGTTACCAAAAAATGAAGATTATAATCTACCTTCATACAGAATCGTTTCTCTTTCTCTACCTTTTGTCATTAATTCATCCCTCTTGCATCTTTTGCTGATCTCACTTCAAACTTCACCCAACTTCCTTTCCTCCACAATTCATTACTATAACCAGGTAAAAGTTTGAAGTAGGTAAAATGTTCTGGCTACAACATATTTACTCAAATCATCATTCATTCTTTCCATTTAGATCTCCATAGTCAATATTTGCCCTTGTCGTTACCTATTCTGTGCCCATGTTTTTTGTTGTGCTTTGTTTTAACCGCTTTCTACTTAGCTTTTCCTGAGAAATCAACTAGATCTTCTAAGATATTGATTATGGTGTTTCTTGTTTAAAACATTTTTCAGCTCTTCAAATTATCTGAAATTTAAAAAAATATTTGTGCAACTTAGATTAACACGAAATTTTCTAAATGTAAGGGACAACTGTTAAAAATATAGAAAAGAAGGAGTAGCTCTTTAGGGAGAGTTGACCAGAGAGTCCCTCAGCTCAGCCCATAGAGTTAGAAATGCCCAAGGCTTACCTCATACCTGATTAAGCCTCATCCAGATGTACCTGTATCTTGAAACTTGGAACTCCAGAAATGTATCAGTTTTATATGACCATAATCATACTACTAAGATTTTTTTGAGATTTATGAGTAACCGAATGACACATTTTAAAATTTTTATTTTATTTAAATTTTTTATTGATACATATTTTACATACTTATTAGATACGTATGATATTTAATTGCATGCATAGAATGTATAATGTTCAAGGTAGGGTAATTGAAATATCCATCACTTTAAATATTTATCATTTCTTTATGTTGGGAATAAATCAAGCTCTCTCTTCCAGCTACTTTGAAATGTACAGTATATTGTTGTTAACTATAGTCACTCTACAATAGAACTTATACCTTTCATCCAACTTTTATCTCTCCTGCACCCACACACCCATCCCAGCATCTGATATCTATCACTCTTTTCTCTACATTCATAAGATTAATTTTTTTATCTCCCACTTATGAGTGAGAACATGTGATACCTCTCTTTCTGTGCCTGTTTATTTCTCTAAACATAATGACTTTCTGTTCAAGTCACACTTTTTTTTTTTTTTTACAATGCGGTGTTTCTCTGACCTGCTGAGTGTCAAAACAAAGTCTCATATTTAGTTGGCATTCAAAAATATTATTTGAATGAAGCATATGACTTTGACATCAATGCAAGGGCCATGAATAGCATAACATGAGCAACTTACTGGCTATTCTGGGAGATGTTGTAAGGCTGAACGCAAGTTCCAACAAGATTCCTGCTGTCAGAGTAGCATTTAACCCAACACTAGCCTTCCTCTTTGATGTCTGTGTTACTGTAACCCAATTTCATTCCATTTTTATTCTCCATTTCAGAAAATCAGTCAAGTGATACAATTCATATATACATTTCTAATGAAACACTTAGAATTATGAATAAATTACATAGCATTAAGAATTTCACATTTTCTTGTGTAGCTCTGTCAGAGCATGTGACCATGATTAAAGGCTATTTTGTTTGTTTTTGATACATAAAACTGTCTCTATATGGAAATAATATGAGACACAAATGCGAAACTTCAATAGTACAATAAACACTAAATGGATTTTCAAAGAATAAAACATATGACTACGACACGCATAGCTTATTTTGTCCACTAGCCATGTAAACTAGAAAAAAAATTTGAAGAATATGTAAAAAATCTGATTTATTTTCTGTATATGCAAGTGAAAAAAGTTTCAATGAAATTTCCTTTGAGGGGTTATTCTGTTTCTATCCATTTATTGGATCAAAAGTAGATTTGGATCATTATTGCTTTTTAAGAACTGTTAGCTCATGACCCTATTTTCTGCTCATGTTGATAGGTGGAAGAGTGAAAAATATTCTCACATTTTTCCTGGAAGTAAGGAAATTTTTGTTATAAATTTTCTATCATCTCAGAAATTATTCAATACAACCTTAAACAGCATGAAATTATAATATTGATTATAGTAATAAAAATAGCAGTAATAATTATATTGATTACTGCTTTTCAGCCCCATGGAAACTATCCCTGGGACATTATCCAAATGAGAAGAAAATGCTTCTAGTGAAATCCTATTCTACTGGGTCAGACAATATTGCTGACCTCCCATAGAGTTACTTAGCTGTATTTCCCCTGTTCAGCCCGTTGTTGTAGTACACAGAATGCCCTGAGAGCATTGACTCAAAGAAGAGGTCATGGCGCTTTGTTTTGTTTTTTAACTTAGAGTCTGATTTTAACATTGCTCATTGGTTAGTTACAATCAGAAGTAGATAAACTAAAATTTGATTGGTTTAATTCTCTGTATCACAACAATAAAAATGAAACATCAATGTTAATGTAAGAAAAAGGACCAACCTTCATAAAAGCAGTTGAGATAATTTAGCTTTTCTTACAACTATGACCAGAACTTTCAGAAGGGTTATCTGACAACAATCAAGAAGAAAATGCATAAAAAGTGAGTCTGCAAAGTATAGTCTAAAACCTGGGACTCAGGATGGCATGATTCTGATGCTAGTCTTGGCACCAATTATGATAAAAATAACATATTCTGAATTTGTGTGTCTCCAAAATTGGAATACAGCATTGCAGAATTGTAATGCCTTTTTCTGCTCCTTGTGTGATTTAATTTTTGTCCTCATTTTATTACATTTGGCGAGCTTATACAAAACATCTGCAGGCACATATCATTGCCTGAAATTCTGTTTTAGAAAAACAATATTGTTTTGGCCATTTCTTGAAAGGATGAAGTTTCACTGAAATTTATCTTCATATGTATATATATATATATGTGTGTGTGTATATATATATATATATAGAGAGAGAGAGAGAGAGACAAGTATGTATACATAATGATATTGATATGACATATAGAAATATATAAAATGATATTTATATAAAATATATACATTATATACAATATATACTATATATGTATGTATTATATATTTATATATAATATATAATAAATAAATATTTCATTAATATTTAAACATATACTTCTATATATTAGTAAATATAAATAACAAATTATCAATAATCATATTGAAATATAAAGAAAATAATATTTATTATTCATAATACATATAAATATAAAAATATATTTATTTATATTTAATATATCAATTTATGTAATATTTAAATATATACTCCTATATATTTAAATGTAATATTTAAATATATACCCCTATATATTTAAATGTAATATTTAAATATATACCCCTATATATTTAAATGTAATATTTAAATATATACCCCTATATATTTAAATGTAATATTTAAATATATACCCCTATATATTTAAATGTAATATTTAAATATATACCCCTATATATTTAAATGTAATATTTAAATATATACCCCTATATATTTAAATGTAATATTTAAATATATACCCCTATATATTTAAATGTAATATTTAAATATATACCCCTATATATTTAAATGTAATATTTAAATATATACCCCTATATATTTAAATGTAATATTTAAATATATACCCCTATATATTTAAATGTAATATTTAAATATATACCCCTATATATTTAAATGTAATATTTAAATATATACCCCTATATATTTAAATGTAATATTTAAATATATACCCCTATATATTTAAATGTAATATTTAAATATATACCCCTATATATTTAAATGTAATATTTAAATATATACCCCTATATATTTAAATGTAATATTTAAATATATACCCCTATATATTTAAATGTAATATTTAAATATATACCCCTATATATTTAAATGTAATATTTAAATATATACCCCTATATATTTAAATGTAATATTTAAATATATACTCCTATATATTTAAATGTAATATTTAAATATATACTCCTATATATTTAAATGTAATATTTAAATATATACTCCTATATATTTAAATGTAATATTTAAATACATACTTCTATATATTTAAATATACATACTTCTATATATTTAAATATTAAATGACACTTTTAGTCAGTTGAAACTACACAATATTTTGCCTCATAATAATGTTTCTGTGTGTTTATAGTCCCTACTGCGTTACAAATCCTTCAGTATAATAATGATGATAATAAAGAACACAATATTCCTATAAAAAGACAAGTGAAATGAGTTGAATGACTACAATTCACATTTTATTATCCAGTTTATCAAGGACTTTTAGGTCAGGCTTGTTTTACATGCATAACAAACTAGATGAAAGCAGAAAATTATGAATAAAGGAAGATTATATATAATGCAAAGATTCGTAGAAAAAGAGAGTTCACTTCTCTTTAAGTTTTAGGGATATGGATTATAAGATTTGTGAGAAGAAAGTTTGTTTTTATTACAGTTTTAATGATACGAATGTTGTGATGCTTAATATTAAGTGTCAATTTGACTCCGTTAAGGGATGCTAGGATAGTTGGTAAACTATTTCTGGGTTGTCTGTGAGGGTTTTTCCAGAAGGATTCATATTTTAATCTGTAGACTGAGTAAAGATCACTCTTACCAGTGTATGTGAGCATCATTTAATCTGTTGAAGACCTAAATAGAACTAAATGGGGAAGGCAAAGGGAGTTTGCTCTCTGAGCTGGGATCTTCATCCTCTCCTATCCTCACACATCAGCATTCCTGGTTAGAGCATTTGGTCTCAGATTGAAACTTAACATCATTGACTCCCCTGTTCTCTAACTTTTGGGTTTGGACTGGAACTACTAGACCAGCTTTCCTGGGCCTCTAACTTGCAAACAGCAGATCATGAGACTTCTCAGCCTCCATAATTGCATGAGTTCTTCCCTAACAGTACATATTCTTCTGTATATCTATGTATATCCTATTGATTCTGTGAAATGCTTTGTATGTGTGTCCCTGCCCATATCTCATGTCAAATTGTAACCCCTACTGTTGGAGGAGGGGCCTAGTAGAAGGTGATTGGGTATGGGGGCAATGTCTGATTGCTGTCTTGTGATGGGGTTCTCCCGAGATCTGCTTATTTAACAGTGTGTAGCACCTCCCTTGACCTCTCTCTCCTGCTGACCATGTGAAGATGTGCTTGCTTCTCCTTTGCCTTTCACCATACTTGAAAGTTTCCTGAGGCCTCTCTAGGAGAAGCCTGTGCAGCCCACAGAACTGTGAGCCAATTAAACTTATTTAATTTATAAATTACCCAGTCTCAGGTATTTCTTTATAGCAGTGTGACAATGGACTAATACAGAAAATTATTACCAGAGAAGAAGGACATTGCTATAAAGATACTTGAAAATGTGGAACGACTTTGGAACTGGGTAACAGGCAGAGGTTGGAACAGTTTGGAGAGCTCAGAAGAAGATAAGAAGATGGGAGAAAGTTTGGAACTTCCTAGAGATTTGTTAAATTGTTGTCACCAAAAGGCTGATAGTGACATGGACAATAAAGCCCAAAAGAAGTGGTCTTAGATGGAGGTGAGAAACTTATTGGGAACTGGAGAAAAGTTCGCACTTACTATGCTTTAGCAAAGAGACTGGCAGCACCGTGCCTGTGCTCTAGGGATCTGTTGAGCTTTGAACTTGAGGGAGACAATTTAGGGTATCTAGCAGATTTCTAGGCAGCAAACCATTCAAGATGTAATATGGCTACTTCTAACAGCATACCCTCATATGCTTGAACAAAGAGATTATCTGAAGCTGGAACTTATATTTCCAGAGCATAAAAGGGAAACATAGCATAAAAGTTTGGAAAATTTGCAGCCCAGCCATGTCATAGAAAACGAAATCTCATTGTTTGGGGAGAAATTCAAGCCTGCTGCAGAAATTTGCATAAGTAGAGAGGAGCCAAATGTTAATAGCCAAGACAATGGAAAAATGCCTCCAAGTCATTTCAGAGACCATTGCAGCAGCCCTTTCACCATAGGCCTGGAGGCCTAGGAGGGAAAAATGATTTTGTTGGCCAGGCCCAGGAACCCACTGCTCTGTGCAGCCTTGGGACATGTTGCCCTGAGTCCCAGACACTCAAGCTCCAGCCATCGGTAAAAGGGCTCCAGATACATCTCAGGCTGATGTTCCCAAGTGTGCAAGCCAGGAGCTGCCAAGGTTTTCACATGGTGTTAAGCCTGTGGGTGCACAGAGGGCAAGAGTTGAGGCTTGGGAGCTCCTGCCTAGATTTCAGAGGGAGTAAGAAAATGCCTAGATTTCCAGGCAGAAGTCTGCTGCAAGTGTGGAGCCCTCATGGAAAACCTCTACTAGGGCAATGTGGAGGGGAAATGTGAGTTTAGAGCCCCCACCCAGAGTCCCTACTGAGGCACTGCCTAGTGGAGCTCTGAGAAGAGGGTCACCATCCTCCAGACCCCAGAATGGTAGATCCACAAACAGCTTCCACTGTGTGCCAGGAAAAGCTGCAGATACTCAATGCAAGCCTGTGAAAGCAGCCAGGAGAACTATACCCTGCAGAGCCACAGAAGTGGAGCTGCCCAATGCCGTGGGAGTCTACCTATTGCATCGATGTGGACTGGGTGTGAGGCATGCAGTGAAAGGAGATTATTTTGAAGCTCTAATATTTAATGACTGCCCTGCTGGGTTTTGGACTTGTTTGGGGTCTATAGCCCCTTTGTTTTGGTCAATTTCTCCCTTTGGAATGGGAGCATTTACACATTTACACCTTTACCCCCATTGTATCTTAGAAGTAAGTAACTTGTTTTTAAATCCCTTCAAGATAACAGACGCTGCATCACTAGAGCAGCAGCTTAGTAGAAGCCAGTGAATCTATATCTTCTGTAGCATGATGGGCAGCAGCAGCCATCTCCATAGCCTCTGTGGCCACAACCATATCTGCATCCTTCATAGCCACAGCCATAGCCCAGTCTGCAGAAGCTGCCACATCCACAGCTGTAGCCATAGCACATGCCACCAAAGCCTCCACAGCCATAGCCCAGACCTCCACAGTAGCTGCCCTAGTAGCTCATGGTGTCAGAGATAGTGAGTTGGGTTTGCTGTCCCAGGCAAGGTCCTGAGTGTGAATATCAGCATGTTTAGGGAACGCTTATATACCCCGAGCAGAACATGTGATAAACATGTGGCCATCCTTTTGCAGCATCCCAATTTATTTATCTACTCTATACAAATAATCAGTTTGTTAGCACAAGGAGCGACACAAACTCATTAAAATCTTTGAGCTGGCTTAGCTGCATGGTTAGAATGCCCTTGAACTTATTACATTTTTTTTTAAGATGGAGTCTTGCTCTTGTCACCCACGCTGGAGTGCAATGTTGTGATTTCAGCTCACTATAAACTCCACCTCCTGGGTTCAAGTGATTCTCCTGCCCCAGCCTCCTGAGTAGCTGGGATTACAGGTGCCTGCCACCACTCTCAGCTAATTTTTATATTTTTAGTAGAGACAGGGTTTCACCATGTTGGCCAGGCTGGTCTCGAACTCCTGACTTCAGGTGATCCACACACCTTGGCCTCCCAAAGTGCTGGCATTACAGGCTTGCGCCACTGCGCCCAGCTGATACATTCTTTTTAATGACAAAATAGTCTGCATCTTCAAAGTTACACAATTTTAAAAAAATCCTAAATTCTTCATCACTAAGCATATTGAATTATTTGTATTTGACAGTGTTTTTATTAAATTTTTTCTCATTTCTCATTTTTACACCATTCCTTAGATTGTTCTATTTTACCTCCACCTAGATTCAAATAAATCGATCAAGTTTAAAACTTTTAAATCTAGTAAAGCCTTCAAATATCAAATATTTTTATTGGGTTGAGAAATTAAGGCTATTCCTCCTTCAAAAGAAAAGGAACTTTTTGAATAAATAAATTTTCTTATCAGCTGTGGTAAACACAAAGTAATGGAAAATATGTATGTAGACATAATATAAAACTACTTTAATTTTCTATATCAGCTTGCAAAACGTTGTTTTGGCTTATCAATGTAACAAAATTTATTCCAGAAACTGATATATTATCCAAGAGAATAAACTCAGCTTTACACCAGCCTGAACAGCAGTTCAAAAACATTCTCTTCAGGTGGGGTACAGTGGCTCACCCCTGTAATTCTGGAGGCCAAGGTGAGAAGATCACTTGAGATCAGGTATATTAGTTTGTTTTCACACTGCTGATAAAGACACACCTGAGACTGGGAAGAAAAATAGGTTTAATTGGACTTACAGTTCCACATGGCTCTGGAGGCCTCAGAATCATGGCAGGAGGTGAAATGTTCTTCTTACATGGTGGCGGCAAGAGAAAATGAGAAAGAAGCAAAAGCGGAAACCCCTGATAAACCCATCGGATCTCATGAGACTTACTCACTATCATGAGAATAACAAGGGAAAGACCAGCCCTCATGATTCAATTACTTCCACTTGGATCCCTCCCAGAACACATGGGAATTCTGGGAGATACAATTCAAGTTGAGATTCGGATGGGGACATGGCCAAACTATATCACCAGGAGTTTGAGAGTAGCCTGGGCAACATAGGGAGACCTTGTCTCCACCAAAAAATTAAAAAATAGCCAGGTGTGAGGTGCACACCTGTGGTTCCAGCTACTCGGGAGGCAAAGGCAGGAGGATTGTTTGATCCCTGGGAGGTCAATGCTGCAGTGAGCCATGATCATGCCACTGAGCTCCAGCCTGGGTAACAGAGTGAAACTGTCTAAAACAGACACATACACACACACACACACACACACACACACACACGAACATGAAAACAATCAAGTCTATTCTTATCGTTATACAATTTTCCAGAACTGGCTCTAAATAAAGTATTACCTAGAAACTCAGATGAGCTTGGCTTCATGCTTTACAGATACCACTTTTCTTCCACTTCCTACTCTTCCTCACTATGTATATATCAGTTCTCTTTATCAAACCTTTTCATTTTATGCTGCATTCATTCCCAATATGTACTAGTGCCAAGTAGGTATTTGTTCTTATCCATTTTTTTCCAATCAGTATTTTACCCTTCTACCCATATATTTAATTTTATCACAATATTTTTGTCCTTATGTTTTCTTTTCCAATTCTGTGTGCCTCATCTTCCTACTTTCTCTCAACCAGCAAACATAAGACATTATTTATTTATTAAGGTTATAAATTTTTAACAATATTTTATATGACTCTTAGAGTCATATAATATATCTAACAGTCTCTTAAAATTCTGATGCCTTGAAAATCTCAAATGCAAATGTGCAGTGGTGAAATAACTGAGATAGGAAGCAAGGATGTGAGGAGGGCTGGCCATGCTCCACAGATTTTCTGTGCTTACTCTAGGAAGATAGTAAATCAATCCCAAGTTTAGCTCCACCAGAATATGACCATATATTGGATTTGGGTCTTTAAGCAATACTTTGCTTTACAAGACTTTAAACATTTTGCCAAGGGTATTTTTTGTTGTTTTGTTTTCTGTTTTGCTTTGTTTTGAGGTCTATAAGCAACATTTTTGATAATGCGTTTTCTCAACTTGATTTGTTCACTACTCTTCCAAAAAATTTGTTGGATAAATGAAAGAATGAATTTTGCCTGCCTCAACATGTAGTGCATATCTAAGGTGGAATATGCACTCAAAATGGCTTTCAGGTTTTAAATGAATATTTAACTCAATATTTGCCATGGTTGTTTTCTCCTTTATCAAAATTAATTCCACCTTTATTTTCGTTCTGAAAAAGAAAACTGGACAATGTTTAAATTCTCAATGAGTAGTTGTTGAAGACAAACAATAATAAGTAAGTCTAACTACTTTAATAATCTCATGAATTCTTGGGTAAACCTGCAAGATTTTCTAACCCTCATGAAAGGCTAATGTACATTGCTATTTCCAATGCATATAACCATCTCCAAGAGAAATATCATCCAATAGATTTTACAAATTAAAGGCAAATTTTATTATTTATTACAAATAAAATATTATTTAATAAAATATGCCCTACTTTTCTTATGTATTTTCAAATAACAAAATAATAAGATATACCTCATTGTGATACACAAATACACACATATATATACATGCATATATATGATCATATAATGCTGTGAAAGATATGAACCAAAACAATCAAATACTTCTGCTTTTTTTCCTAATTAAAAAGTAGGACAATTATAGTATCTTTTGGATAGCGATTAACTTTGGAAACTGAGAAATGTTTATTTTTCAATTTTTTTCTCTTAATTCAGTGGACTCAATGAGTTGCACAATTATTTCTCTGTTATGCTATTTTGGGGATATTTTTCCAGGAAGATCATGAGTTAATTGTGAAACTCAGATCCTGTGTTGGTGTGTGAAATAATGAAAATAAAGTTTTCTACTGGCCAAATCATAACTTTGCTATATCATGCCATGACTTTGCCATATCATACCGTGAAGACCAAGTAAGATAATAGAAAAGCTAGCTGAAAAAATTATCTAAAATATTTTGAGTTAAATATGTTAATCCAGTGTGAAAAAAATTCTATACTAATTTAATAGTTACGTACATCAGTTGTTCAATGAAAATGTCAAATAAATTAATGGACAGAAGAGTATGATAGGGTGAGGTTATACCAAATACAATAATTCTTGGAAAGAAAATATACTTTCATAATTAACCTAGAAATATCATTTGATCTGTCACCATTTGCTTGCTCTTACAATAAAAAGAAAGAAATTTTGAATGGATAGAAGAATTCATTACACATTCAGAGTGAGTTGACAAATGTGATCTGAATTAAATAAAACATATATGCTTGATATATAAATATAAAGACATGTTAAGTAGGTATTCCTTTTTGTTGTTGACTTAAATCTGAATACTATCTAAATAAGAGCAAAATGTTGAAAAATATCAGATTACTAACCATTTTGCAGTTCTTTTCATTTCAATCTAGAATTATTCTTCTTTGGAGCTATCAATGTATTTATCTATCTGCATGCATGTTTATGAAGTATATGAAAAAACATAGATTCTCAACCAAGGAGATAGCTTCTCTCATTGACATCATCACTTACGTATAATTGAGTTTCATGAACAAAACAGAACCATATTGTGTTTTGAAAATAGAATGTTTTATTGGAAGATACACAGATAATTCAATCAGTTTTAAAAGCAAAAGTAGAGAATACTAGGATTATGATAGAGATGTGGGTATACAGAGAAAAAAAATTGCCTGAAATTCTGAGATGTTAAATTCTTTTGTGCAAATAGCTCCAGCATGATCTTTGTTGTCCAATGATTGAAGTCAGCTCTGGGAAAGTCCTCTTATAATTTCACACATTGTGTTGCTGGGGCAGTAGTTTAATAGAATCCAGAGAATCCATATCCTCCATAGTATGATGGGCGGTAGCAGCCATATCCGTAGCCTCCGAAGCCAGAGCCATATCCATAGCCTCCGAAGCCAGAGCCATATCCGTAGCCTCCATAGCCACAGCCAGAACCCAGTCTGCGGAAGCTGCCACATCCACAGCCATAGCCATAGCCCAGGCCACCGAAGCCTCCACAGCCATAGCCCAGGCCTCCGTAGTAGCTGCCGTAGTAGCTCATGGTGTCAGGGGTAGTGAGTTTGGTTTGCTGCTCAAGGCAAGGTCCTGAGTGTGAATGTTGACATCTGTGCAAGCATGCTTATATACCCTGACACATCACGTAACAAAACACTTGCTGCCTATTTTAGTGTAGTTGTATATGTTACACTTACCTGACCCAATCCTGACATCTGAAGAGGCCCTCAAACTCATTAAAGTGTTTGAGCTTGCATTGCTGTCTTTTCATGCTGTCCCTTTAACATATTGCATCATTTTTATGAGAAGAAATTGCTGTAGCTTCAAAGTCTATGCATACCAGACCTTAAATAGACTTCTTCGTAGGCATATTGCATTACATAGTTGGTAATGCTATGTTTTGAAATTAAATATTGCTTCATCTCTGGCTTTCCTCGAATTGTTTTGCTTCATTTATAATTAAATAACAGACTTTGGTCAAATTCAATGCTCTGAAATCTATTATATTCTTTCAGAGGTATCTGTTACCTCAGGTGAGGTCCCTTTTTAAAGGGAAGCAAACATTTGAAAGACTGGAGCCATCTGCTCACCTGCTATGCCTAACAGTAAAGAACTTCATGGGGTTAAAAAAAGTTAAAATAAAGCCATCATTCTTCTATTACTCTAGAACATTGGCCATCATAACCAATATTCTCTTTTTTTGGTTTTACTAGTTTAAAAAATAAAAACCATTTTGATTTAACAACACAACAGTATATTGCTCAAACATTAAAGTCAAATCACAGTAATCAAAAATCTATTTCCTAAGCAGCTTTACAAACTGTTGAAAATTGTTTTCACATCCCAACTCCCTTACTGGCATATTAGACATCCAAGGTGCTACCAAAAATACAGATTGTATTGCCCTCCTCCCATTCATTCCTTTTTCCTAATCCACACAATTATCCTCTTTTCTTTTCTTTTCTTTTCTTTTTTTTTTTTTTGAGACAGAATCTCGCTCTTTCGCCCAGGCTGGAGTGCAGTGGCACTGTCTCGGCTCACTGCAAGCTCCGCCACCCGGGTTCACTCCATTCTCCGGCCTCAGCCTCCGGATTAGCTGGGACTACAGGCGCCCGCCACCACGCCCAGCTAATTTTTTTTGTATTTTTAGTAGAGACGGGGTTTCACCATGTTAGCCAGGAAGGTCTCGATCTCCTGACCTCGTGATCCACCAGTCTCGGCCTCCCACAGTGCTGGGATTACAGGCGTGAGCCACCGCGCCCAGCCTCTTCTTTTCAATATATTCTTTCAGTTCCCATTAGGGTCTGGGACTAGGTGAGATGGTGAAATACATGCAATTCTTTTTGCCTCCCATCCATTTTCATTTAATACTTACTTAAATTCATATATATATAAATAAAATCTTCGATTTTTCAGATATTTTTGCCTTTATGTTACCTTTACCTATTGTGTGTTTCTTTTTTTTCCTAAAAGAAAATAGCTAACTAATCTTTACTAAGATGTTAGGTATTTATTAAAGTGTTAGATGTTAAAAATAGATGCCATCGCCAAAGACCCTGGGGAATTCAGTAAGAGACTGTTAGCATTGTGAATGTCTTAGGAATCCCCTAAAAATATGTATAATATAAAAAGACAGGATGAAGAAAATAATAATTAAAGACAAAGAGTACCTCAGCTGACTCTAAGAATTTAGTCACCTAGACCCAAGGCTGACCCCAAACCCCACCCACATATGCCCTTAACTTTAAGCTTAAATATACAATTTCTTGTTGAATTTTTATTACTTTGAATATACTGTTCAGCTTTTGATGAGTTTATAAGCAATTTTCAAATTGTGCATTTCTCCAGATAGATTTGCTGGCTGCAGTTCAATGACCAGCATGCAATAGAAACTCAATATATAAGTGTTGAATAGATGAATGAATTCTAAAGTTCTTACAGGTAAAAATCTTACATCTCATAGAAATGAACAATACTGTGAATGTATCCCACAATAAGAATTTAAAAGAGAAATTACCTCAAATAGCTTTCTTTCTTTAGAGGAACAAATAACCTATCATTTCATTTGCTTTTTGTTGCTGTTGTTTAAGGCATATTTAAAAATACTTAAATCTTAAGTATACAAGTTGGTGATATTTTTCTTATATTTATAGACCACCTATAACAAGCACACTCTAATTCCCAAAGTCTGGCGCTTGACTCTACCAGTCAATATTATTCCTTGTAGAGTAACAATTAACATCCTACATAAGGCTTTCTTGTTCTGTACTTCACTTAGGTGGTCTCATGTAGTATACTGAAACTTCCCATTTCCATCCCCAATTCTTCTGTGTGTCACTATTAGGTAGATCTCTGTCGTATGTAATGTGAATTTTGTTGTTTTAATTTCTGAAAAGTAGTCTACTACATGAATAGAGCACAACTGATTTATGATTCTGCTCTGGTAGGCCTATATTTGAGGAGTTTAGTGGTTTCAGTTTTGGTTTGGTTTGGTATTTTATTGCTAGAGTGAATAAAGAAAGCTGTTGGCCAGGCGCGGTGGCTCACGCCTGTAATCCCAGCACTTTTGGAGGCCGAGGCGGGCGGATCACGAGGTCAGGAGATCGAGACTATCCTGGCTAACATGGTGAAACCCCGTCTCTACTAAAAATACAAAAAATTAGCCGGGAGTGGTGGAGGGTACCTGTATTCCCAGCTACTCGGGAGGCTGAAGCAGGAGAATCGCTTGAACCCGGGAGGCGGAGCTTGGAGTGAGCAGAGATCGCGCCATTGCACTCCAGCCTGGGCGACAGAGCAAGACTCCATCTCAAAAAAGAAAAGAAAAGAAAAGAAAGCTGTTTTGTACCTTTTTATAAAGATTCTTTTCTTCTTTCTTTTTTTTTTTTTTTTTTTTTTTGAGAGGGAGTCTCACTCTGTCATGCAGGCTGGAGTGCAGTGGCGTTATCTCGGCTCATTGCAACCTCTGTCTGCCAGGTTCAAGCGATCCTCCTGCCTCTGCCTCCTGAGTGGCTGGGACTTCAGGTGTGCATCACCATGCCCAAATACAAAATAATTTTGTATTTTTAGTAGAACAGGGCTTCACCATGTTGGCCAGGCTGGTCTCAAACCCCTTACCTCAAGTGATCCACCCACCTCAGCCTCCCAAAGTGCTGAGATTATAGGAGTGAGCCACCAAACCCGGCTAATATCCTTATTTTTAGACCTAGGCTTTCCTATACCTTTCTTATAGCTGGGATAGGAATTGCTAATTTATATCATATCTATACTTATTTTATACATGATATATCATAAATAACAGTTATATATTATATAATATATATTTAACTTCCACAGATTCTACCAATCTCAAGATACAGTTATTACATTTACCAGTTGTTAAATTTACTGTACCAACAGGGACGTATGAGAGTTCCAGTTGCTTCACATCCTTACCTACACTGATCACTTGCAAACTCTTTAAAAAATTGACTATTTTTGTGAATACATAATGATACCTGATTATTGTTTTAATATGGTTTTATTTGATTAATAATGATATTCAACAACTTTACATATGCTTATAGGCCATTTAGATTTTTTTTTAAGTAACCGTTGAAGTATTTTGTTCACTTTTGATTGAGCTAGTGATATTTTATTATTGATTCTCAGGTGATCTTTACATATTTGGGCACAGGTTTTTTTTCAGATTTATGTATTAAAAATATTTTCATTCACTATGTAGATTTTTTTCATCTTAAAATGGTGTCTGTACATAAATAAAATGCAATAATATAGTAAACTCCCATTTTAAAATCTTTTTGTTTTATGTTTAATGTTTTTGGTCCTAATTTAAAAAATTTTGACTACCTCTCACATTGTTATTTAAAACTTTTGTCTGTTTTCTTTAAAATTTTTCTATTTTTGTGATTTTTTTAAAGGCAGTTGATGATTTGAATATTACACTTTTGTTAACTCAGGCTAAAGCAACATAATCGCAAATAAACAGGTTTCAGATACTGCCTATTTAAGTCTACCAAATATGCATCTGTTTTGGGGCTTATGGTATTGTTGTAATGTATTCTTCCTAAGAAAAGCAAAGCTATTCGCTGAAAGTAAAGATATTCTGGAATACTTATTTTAAATCCTTCAGTGATCCATAAAATCAATAAATTCAAATTCTAATAATTTGATCATACCACAGTGTACTAGAAGTATCAAATGCCTTTTCTAAGTAGTTAAATTGATTATTATACTTGTTCTTAGCTACAGAAGGCCTTTACCTGTATTGTGAGAAAATGCCACTAACAATCAGGAAAATGGAAGAGCTATTATCATATTCTGTCAAACTAAGTAGTGTAGTCCTCAAATGGAATCAATTGACCCAGTCCATGGAGAGTGTTATGTACTCTGACTAGTCTCACTGAAAGTGTGGATCTTACTAGCTGGCTGTATAAACCTATTTTTATGTTTAGTAAACAAGTCTGAGTCTTTCTAATGCTTCTTAATTTTTTATACCATTTGAATTTATCATTACTTACTAATAACTTTTATTTAGATCTAGATATGCTAGAAATTAAGAGGTTCAAGATTCATCAAAATCTTAAATAAAAAGAGGCATATACTGTGAAAAGTAGACTAATCTTCAAAACTCAGCTGTGATTGTTACACGAATATAAGACCAGAATTTTAAGATTATTGGGAAGCATCAAGAAAAGAAATATGCAATGGAATTAGGAGTCAGCATTTAAACAAATAGACAAAGAAATAAACAGAAGCCATGTGTGCCATTTCAAATTGAGACAATTTATTGCAAAGGGAACTAAGCAATTACACAGTTAGGAAAGTATAGGTAGTGGATGCCAGTAGACACGATATAGGCAATTATAACATAATAAATATTCCTAACATCTTAGATGCTATTTTTTTTAATCTTGGATTGATCTAGTGTGCCCTTGTTTGACTCAATATTTGGTTAAATTGAATGATCTTCTTATGACCTCTGATATTGTGTCCTCAGGGTAGGATTTCAGTAGAATTGAGAGAATCCATATCCTCCATAGCATGATGGGTGGCGGCAGCCATATCCATTGCCTCCAAAGCCACAGCCATAGCCCAGTCTGCGGAAGCTGCCACATCCACAGCCATAGCCATAGCCTAGGCCACCAAAGCCTCCACAGCCATAGCCCAGGCCTCTGTAATAGCTGCCATAGTAGCTCATGGTGTCAGGAGTGGTGAGTTGTTTGGCTGCTCAAGGCAAGATCCTAAGTGTGAATGGCAGCACGTGTAGAGGGAGGCTTATATACCCTGATAAGAGCATGTGATGAGTCACATGTGTACCTGTTTTTTTTTGTTTTTTGTTTGTTTGTTTGTTGTGTGTGTGTCTGTGTGTGTGTTTTAAATTAGTTACTTAACACAAGTCATTCATTTTTCCCTGGCACAAGGAGAGGCCCTCACAATCGTTAAATTGTTTGAGTTTGCTTTGTTGCTGAATTGGAGTGGCCCTTAAAAGTTATCACACCACTTAATGAGAAGAAATTGCTGTATCTAAAGTCTTGGCATACCAGATCCTAAATAGATTTCTTCATAGCTAGACATATTGCGTATTACAAATGAAATTAAATGAAGGTTATATGTTCCTCTAAAGTCAGATGCTATTGGAGCTCATTTCTTTGTCTTCTTTATTTTGCCCAGACTGGTCTCAAGCTACTGGGCTCAAGTGACCCTCCTCCCTCAACCCCCAAAGTGCTGAGATTAGAGGCATAAGCCACCTCACCCAGCCTTCATTTCATCTTTATATCCCTATTGTTCAGATGTAGCCAGAGAATTACTCATGCCTTTGAGAAGCATAGACTTTAGAATTTATTCATCCTTTCAGCATTTATGTATTGTGTTGTTACTACAAGGTAATTATTGCAAAGAGGCATGCAAATTCAGTTGTGAAAGCACAACATTTGGAAATTACTTATAAGACTAAAAATAACTGATCACTGTATTTGAGATCGTATAAGGTTAAAAAGAACTTAAAAGCTCAAAGTTGAAATTAAGGGCACAGCTGAATTAACAATATTTGGGGTCACCTGTGGCTGTATGTGACTAAATTCTTGGAGTCAACTGAGGACTTGCACCCTTAGTTATTTCTTCTGCCTGTTATCTTGTAATATTATACCTACATTTTGGAGATTCTGAAAACATTTCTAATGTTAATGGTATCTTATTGAATTTCAAAGAGCCCTTAGATTTAAATTATCTTTTTATATATCCTATACCTTAATAAACATTTAACAACTTAGTGGACTAGCATGGTACTTCCTGAGAAGAAAAAGGTGTGTGTGTGTGTGTGTGTGTGTGTGTGTGTGATGAATTTGATGAATTTTTGCATATGTGCATACACTACCTACACCAAGCACACTCTAATCTCCAGAATGTTTCCATTGTTCCATTATGGCAAATATCATTCCCTAGAGATAATCTTCTTTCCAGTTTTTAACACCAGCTTCAAAAGATCTTGTCAATAGTATTCTAAATTTACAGTCTCATCAGCAATGTAGAAATGTATAGTCTCATGAGCAATGTAAGAAAATACTAGTTGTTCCATATATTTGATAATGCTTGTCATTTTTAGACTTTAATTTTGACTATTCTTGTGGGCATTTAGTAATATCCAAGTATTGATTTAATTTAGTTTTTGCCTGATGAGTTATGATACTGACCACCATTTTATATGTGTATTGGCCATTTAGATATTCTCTTTTTAAAAGTACCTGCTCATGTATTTCATCCATTTTTAAGTGGGTTTGTTATATTCTAGCACTGATTTGTGGGAGCTTTTTACATACTTGGATACAGGTATTTTGTAAAAGTCTGGTTTTGAAAATATTTTCTCCCAGCATGTGGTTTGTTTTTTCACTTTCAATTAATGTTTATATGTAAATAGATTATCTTAATATCAGATAAAATTTTTTAATATTTGTATTTTATGTTTAATGCTTTTTTGTCCTAATTGAGAAACTTTTGATTACCTCACATCTTATTCTTAATTTCTTTGTCTTGTCTTTTCAGAACCTGTTCCATTTTTATGGAGTATCCTAAATCAAAAGATAGTGACTAATTTGAATATTAAATTCTCATTATTTCAGTTGGAAGCTATAAAATCACAAATAAACAGGTTTAATGTTATCACGCTGCCTATTTTTCTCTGTCAGATCTTTGCTCAGTTGCGGGGCTAATGATCCTACGATGCATTTTCTCTAGACCAGGTGACAGCTTTTCCTTGGTAGGAAATGTATTCTGAAGGTATTCTTTTAATTTCAACACAAATCAATACAATCTAACAACTAGAGATGTAATAATATGATAAAATTGCATTAAATTAAAAGTGGTACTTTCTCTAAACGGTTATATTAATTGTTCTTCTTTTGACATAGATAGCCTTTCTTCAGACTGTGATGCCATTGACCACTTAGGGAGTAAAAAGTTTTCATGTGAAATTCTGTCATACTCAGTAAAACTAAATAGTACAGCCCTGCAATGGAGACACTAAGATATTTTTACCGAGATCTATTTATGGCAAAACTGCAACATCTCACTTGAATTGAATGAAAGAATTGGTCATAGCATCTAGCTAAGCAAATCCATCCATAAGTTCAGTAAACAAGCCAGAGTTTTTCAAATGCGTTATGATTTCTTTTAAATATTAAAATATTGGATTTTCACTATTAACAAGTTCTTTTTACACAGATAAAGCTACATTAGAAATTGCTAAGTTCAAGATTCTACAACAGAGTGTTTACAAATGAAATTAAATAGAGGTGGTCATTTGGCCATGATAATTAAACTCTTCAGATGCACGTGAACAGAGCCTTCAAGATGCTTCATGTGACAACACACAAGAAGAGAAGTAAAAAACGAATGGAACAGTGAGCATGGGGAAGTAGAATGCCTGATACTCAGTAAAACTGGGTTCTGGTCTGGGCTGTCCTTGTCATGCCATTTTTGATCCTTAGCAAATGATTTCACTTTTTGGAGATCTTTTCCCGTTCAAGATGGTATTAGGGTAAGCACTGGGAAAACTTTATAGTAGTTCCCCTGCACGCTCCACAGTTCTTTTATATTATTTTCCTGGCATTTTTGAATTTGCTTGACTCCAACTAAAGACATTCACTTTTATTTCAGTACTGAAATATATTATTCTTGAAACATAATAATATGTTATTGCATATTTTTCATGGGCAAGATACTTATCTGAAATACCAACACGAAAAGGCCCACATTTGCTTGTTAAAGGTTAAAAGAGACTTGGCTAGAGTGTATAAAGCTTCAGGTCAGTCACAGCCTTAATATGAATTACTTCACAAGTGATGGCAACGATTTCTATATTTCCTAGGTGTGTTGCAAAATATAAATGTGCTGATAATATGAAAGTACAACTTCGTGTCACACCACGATGGACCAGGAATAAAACATGATAGAAAGTCACAAAAGGGCTGGGTGCGGTGGTGGCTCATGCCTGTCAACCCAGCACTTTGGGAGGTTGAGGCGGGCAGTTCACCAGGTCAGGCGATTGAGACCATCCTGGCTAACACGGTGAAACCCCTTCTCTACTAAAAATACAAAAAATTGGCCAGGCGTGGTGGCGGGTGCCTGTAATCCCAGCTACTTGGGAGGCTGAGGCAGGAGAATGGCGTGAACCTGGGAGGTGGAGCTTGCAGTGAGCCGAGATTGCACCACTGCACTCCAGCCTGGGTGACAGAGCAAGACTCCATCTCAAAAAAAAAAAAAAAAAAAAGTCACAAAAAGAAGTTCTTTTTCAGTGTATATTCAGATATATACCTTGTTTTATCAGCACTTTTCTTACCATTAAAGGGGCCATATAAACATACATTTTGAACAAACTATAGAAATACATACTCTTCATGTTGGTCTCCATTTAAATGTGAAAGTTTATGAAGTTGGTATTTCAGGGCTGAATTTAAACACTAACATGATCTCACTGAAAGCATTGAAATGAAAAAGATATGGTCAATATGGCGCAGTGTTCCAAAGAAAAAGGCTTCTTTTTGATTGAGTGTTATGGTTTTCATTTTTGCATGTACAGTTTACCTTTGGACAAAACGGGCTTGGACTGAGTGAATCCACTCATACTGAGATTTTGTTCTACCTCTGCCACTCCTGAGATAGCAAGACCATTGTCCCCATTCCTCCTCCTCCTCAGCCTATTCAATGTGAGGATAAAGACCTTTATGATGAGTCGCTTCCACCTGACAAACAGTAAATATAAATTCTCTTCCTTATTATTTTCATAACATTTTCTTTTCTCTTATTTATTTTATTGTAAGAATACAGTATATAATGCATATAAAATACAAAATATGTGTTAATCAACTGTTTATGTTATCAGCGAGGCTTCCAGTCAACAATTGGCTACCAGTAGTTAGGTTTCTGGAGAGTCAAAAGTTATATGTGGATTTTCAACTGCATGGGGGAGTCAGTACCGCTAACCCCTACATTATTCAAGGGTCAACTGTGACCTTTGAATGTGAATATATACATGCACACACATACATACAGCTATATAGATAGGTGCATGTATATACAAAATTATTTTGTTATATATAATATACTTCTATATGTATAGTAGTTTGTTCTTTTTTCACTGGATATAATTACAAATAACCACTTTGCCATTTTGAGTCAAGCAAAAAACAAAAGTCATGTATTTGCTTTCAGTTAGCATAATTTATTCTAAAAGGAACAGAGAAACCCCACAGTTATAAAGGTACAAGTAAGACACATCCAGAGACATAAAGCAAAGAATTATGGAATGATAGGTATTCTTAAACCTCTTAGATGCTAACTGCTCTTGATCTTGGCTTGATCCAGGGTGACCTCGTTTGTTATTGCAGTCAGGTTTGGGTGATCTTCTTATGTCCTCTCATGTTAGGTTGTCAGGGAAGGATTTCAATAAAATCCAGAGAATCCATATCCTCCATAGCATGATGGGCGGCAGCTGCGGTATCCATAGCCTCCGAAGCCAGAGCCGTATCCGTAGCCTCCGTAGCCACCGCCATAGCCCAGTCTGCGGAAGCTGCCACATCCACAGCCATAGCCATAGCCCAGGTCATCGAAGCCTCCGTAGCCGTAGCCCAGGCCTCCATAGTAGTTGCCGTAGTAGTTCATGGTGTCAGGAGTGGTGAGCTGGTATGCTGCTCAAGGCAAGATCCTGAGTGTGAACACCAGCATGTGTAGGAGGCTTATATACCCCGGTCAGAGCGTGTGATGAGTCATCTGTATACCGTCCTTGCTATAGTTATTTGTATTACGTTTGATGTTACAACGCATTTATCTATTGTCTTCTGATGTAGGGAGAGGCCCTCATTCTCATTAAAATATTTCAGCTTACTTAATGTCTTATTCAGGACACGATTGAACTTACTGCTTTGCTTTTATGAAAAGAAATGGCTTACTGTTCAAAATATGCACATTCCAAATGCTCAACAGAATTGCCTATTACCAGGTGTATTACATCATCTACACTTTATGGTATTCGTTTTATAATGAATAATTTCCTTTGCCCGTCATCTTCCAAACTGATAACTTCATATTCAACTAAATTTACAGCTGTTTTTTCAATTTACAGATGTTAAATCTGTAGTTTTAAAAAGCAAACTTATTTATCAAGGTGAGGTCTTCAGAAAGTGCCTATATGCACAATACAGGAAAACATTTGAAATCAAAATGATTTTAATGCCCCGCTGTGTACAATCGCCAAAGGACTCAAAAAAAGAGAGTGTATGCTGATTTTTAGCATTTTATTCACAATAACATTTATACTATTTTTGACTTTGCACACCAGCTTCAGAACCTTTTGGTTGCAAAATACATAAGAATCAATTTCAGAAATTGAGGGCACAAAATCCATCTCCTACGCAGACTTATCAGAGTAGCACTTTAGTTTTCCATTCAAGTCCTGAAACTCTCCTTTATAATTGGTTTTATTCAAAGTCCTGGTAAAATTGCAGATTGCGTCTGCCTCTGTTTTGCACATTCCAGTCAATTACTTTCCTTCTTTATCCTTTTTCAGTAGTGTATATATGACCTCTATTTCCTTTCTCATTTCAGCTTTTATTCTTCTTCCCATTTTCTCAATGTCTATAGAAACAGCCAGGTAGAAGTTTATTGCATACATTTCCCCAATGCCCTCTGTCTTCCATCGACTTATCTCAAGGCTTTTTTTTTTCTATCTCCTCTTTGTATTCATTGTAACATCTTTCCTGATTTTTTTGTTTGTTTGTTTTTTGAGACGGAGTCTCGCTCTGTCGCCCAGTCTGGAGTGCAGTGGCACCATCTCGGCTTACTACAAGCTCCGCCTCCCGGGTTCACGCCATTCTCCTGCCTCAACCTCCCCAGTAGCTGGGACTACAGGTGCCCGCCATCACGCCTGGCTATTTTTTTTGGATTTTTAGTACAGACGGGGTTTCACCATGTTAGCCAGAATGGTCTTGATCTCCTGATCTCGTGATCTGCCCGCCTCGGCCCCCCAAAGTGCTAGGATTACAGGCGTGATTCTGATGTTCTTCTATGTCTATCCTGTACTCATTTATTCTGAGGTAATTTCTAACCACTGCCTACTGATCTGTTAATAGTTCATTAAAATATCATTTTTAAAGCTTTCTATTTTTGTACTTACTAAACATCCTCACCTCCCACCCCAGCAAAAATACTTAGAAATAATGAATAAGACCTACTATTTGATAGCACAATAGGGTGACTATAGTCAATAACAACTTAATTGTACATTTTAAAATGTCTTGAGTAAAATTAGACTGTTTGTAACTCAACAGATAAATACTTGAGGGGATGGGTTTTTAAAAATGTACTCCAACTCCTATGGCTTTCTGAAATTTAAAAGGTATCCTAAAATTCAAATTGTCTTCAAAGTTTTCAAAATAAAGGCACCATGGTGAAATGGCACAGAATAGAGAAACATATGTAAAGAAATTTGCCCTGGGCTTCATAGAGTTCCTCAGCTGACTTTGTTGAGTTAGTGAAACAGATACAACATTGAGCCTACTCTTGATTAATCTCCATGCAGCACCTGTCTCTTGGCTTCGACAACTAAAAATTCATTTAATTTACATGACTTTGAACATGCTGGTGAGTTTTTGTGAGATTTATAAGTATTTTATCAAACATAAATTTCCTAAAAGGAATGCTTCAGTTCTTCTAAGCAACAGACTAGGGAATTAAAAATTGTTTATTGAAGAAATTCTAAGTAAATTGACAGTAACTACCACAGCAACCACAATCTGTGCACAACCCTGACTATGCCTTAGTGAGCTACCTTTTTAAGACAGAAAAATAGCTCAATAAGTCTTTCAATTTATAGAGTAGGATTTAATCCAATATTTGCTACATTTCTTTTATCCAAATATTGGTTCATTCTTATTTCTCATCTGTACTTGAAACAGTCAATAAGCTGAGTTCTCAGTGAGTCCTTTTGAAGCCATAAAATCACAAATAACTCAAAATCACAAATAACTATATTAAGGATATCACAGTTTGTCCATATAAATCAGCCTGATAATGTAAGAGTGTTTAATAGCTAATTTTTGTTTGGGATGCATAAACAATGCATACATCTGAGATATAAAACCAAACAAGATATAAATGGAAAACCTCAATAGCCAAATAAGAATTAGAATGTTTTAAGGAAATAGACTATGTGGTAATTTTCCACAAGACCAATTAATGATCGTAAGCAGTAAATGATTAATACTAAAATAAAAAATATAAATCTACATATTTTATATATAAATATATAGAACAAATATTTTGTCCTTTTTTCGAAGTGAACAAATAGTAAAATGAAAGCATCCATTGTAAAATGAAGACATATATTCATTTGTAGTGATATTGGTTTTATGCTGAAAGAGATTGTTAGACTCAAAGTTGATTAGACCCAAAGTTGATAGAACAATGATGTTTTATATTTTCTCCTTCTTTTCACTTTTAGGAAGTTTACTTTGGAATATATGCTTAATAACTTTATGATAATGGATAAGGAAGAAGAAAATATGTTCTTACTTGGGATAAGTAGTAACTTTTACCTGGAAAGAAAGAAAGCTTTTGTTATAAATTCCAAAGACTTCGTTTAACTCAGACACAAACCAATAATATATAAAAATGTAAGTTACAAAAATATGTTAATATTGAATTATACCAGCAATGCCACAAGTGCTTTTTCTCGTTATAATTATATTGATCTTTCTTTTAACTGCAAATTTTTAATACTTTTACTCAGGCTAGGAGGATATTTACCTGTATGAGAATAGAGCAGTTTCATCTGAAATTCAGTTATAGGGTCAAAATTCCTTTAATGAAATTACCAAACTTTATCTACCTTGCCCTCCCCTGTGAAGGTACAGCATCTACAGAGAGAAATAACAAGATTTGTCTGAGTTGTTTGTTCATATTTCATCTTTACATTGCATAAACAAACCCAAGTATTTCTCATAAAAATAAATAATCTTGAGAATTGAGCTTATTTGTTCTGTTTTTGCCTTCAAGTAAAGCTAAGTTAGCAATTCAGAAATGTGTTATATATATAACAAAATAAAAGTTAACAAGAAAAATTTTAAAAACAGCAACAAAACATAGTTAATCTAAGAGATGAAATTAGTCTCCATATACTCTGCTCTAAAATTGAAACCATCCACAGTATTATTACAAGAACTTTCCAGATGGCATTCAGATTTGGAAGTATGCAGTGAAAGAGACTCAGAATGATGGACTAGAGCATTAGGTTCAGGTGAACTGCTTTCTGGTCTTGATTCTGACACTTAGATTTTAACTCTAGGCATCACTTAACTGTTCGGCATTTCCTCACCTGTACTATAGGGGGCAGCACGGTACAATCTGTAATAATCTAATGTTTCGTCCAGCTCTCACTTCTTTTGTCCTTATATTATTGAATTTCCCCAGGAAGGGGTCCAGTTTCAGTTTCTGCAAATGGCTAGCCAGTTTTCCAAGCATCATTTATTAAATAGGGAATCCTTTCCCCATTGCTTGTTTTTGTAAGGTTTGTTGAAGATCAGATGGTTGTAGATATGTGGTGTTATTTCTGAGGTCTGGGTTTTGTTCTATTGGTGTGTATATCTGTTTTGGTACCAGTACCATGCTATTTCGGTTGCTGTAGCCTTGTAGTATAATTTAAAGTCAGGTAGCGTGATGTCTCCAGCTTTGTTCTTTTTGCTTAGGATTGTCTTGGCTATGCAGGCTCATTTCTGGTTCCATATGAAGTTTAAAGTAGTTTTTTTCGAATTCTGCTGAGAAAGTCAATGGTAGCTTGATGGGAATAGCATTGAATCTATAAGTTACTTTGGGCAGTATGGCTATTTTCACGATGTTGATACTTCCTATCATGAGCATGGAATGTTTTTCCATTTCTTTGTGTCCTCTCTTGTTTCCTTGAGCACCGGTTTGTAGTTTTCCTTGAAGAGGTCCTTCACGTCCCTTGTAAGTTGTATTCCTAGCTATTTTCTTCATTTTGTAGCAGTTGTGAATGGGATTTCATTTACGATTTGGCTCTCTGCTTGTCTGTTATTGGTGTATAGGAATGCTTGTGATTTTTGCACAATGATTTTCGATCTTGAGACTTTGCTAAAGTTGCTTATCGGCTTAAGGAGTTTTTGGGCTGAGACGATGGGGTTTTCTAAATACAGAATCATGTCATTTGCAAAGACAGACAATTTGACTTCCTCTATTCCTATTTAAGTAGCCTTTATTTCTTTATCTTGCCTGATTGCCCTGACCAGAACTTCCACTACTATGTCAAATAGGAGCAGTGAGAGAGGGCATCCTTGTTTTGTCTGGTTTTCAAAGGGAATTCTTCCAGCTTTTGTCCATTCAGTATGATATTGGCTATGGGTATCTCACAAATAGCTCTTATTATTTTGAGATATGTTCCATCAATACCTAGTTTGTTAAGAGTTTTTAACATGAAGGGATGTTGAATTTTATCGAAGGCTTTTTCTGCATCTATTGAGATAATCATGTGGTTTTTGTCATTGGTTCTGTTTATGTGACGGATTACGTTTATTGATTTGCATATGGTGAACCAGCCTTGCATCCCATGGATGAAGCCGACTTGATCATGATGGATAAGCTTTTTGATGTGCTGCTAGATTCAGTTTGCCAGTATTTTATTGAGGATTTTTGCATCAATGTTCATCAGGGATATTGGCCTGAAATTTTTTTTTTGTTATGTGTCTGCCAGGTTTGGTATCGGGATGCTGCTGGCCTCATAAAATGAGTTATGGAGGAGTCTTTCTTTTTCTATTGTTTGGAATAATTTCAGAAGGAATGGAACCAGCTCCTCTCTGCACCGCTTGTAGAATTTGGCTGTGAATCCATCTGGTTCTGGGCTTTTTTTGGTTGGTAGACTATTAATTACTGCCGCAATTTCAGAAGTTGTTATTGGTCTTTTCAGGGATTTAACTTCTTCCTGGTTAAGTTTTGAGAGCGTGTGTGTGTACAGGAATATATCCATTTCTTCTAGATTTTTTAGTTTATTTGTGTAGAGGTTTTTATTGTATTCTCTGATTGCAGTTTGTATTTATGTGGGATCAGTGGTGATATCCCCTTTATCATTTTTTGTTGTGTCGATTTGATTCTTCTCTCTTTTCTTCTTTATTAGTCTAGCTAGTGGAATATCTAATTTGTTAATTTTTTTTTCAGAAAACCAGCTCCTGGATTCACTGATTTTTTTCATGGGATTTTTGTGTCTCTATCTCCTTCAGTTCTGCTCTGATCTTAGTTATTTCTTGTCTTCTGGTAGCTTTTGAATTGGTTTGCTCTTGCTTCTAAGTTATTTGCCTAGCAGGAAACCTAGGCAATACCATTCAGGACAGAGGCATGGGCAAAAACTTCATGACTAAAACACCAAAAGCAATTGCAACCAAAGCCAAACTTGACAAACGGGTTATAGTTAAACTAAAGAGTTTCCTCACAGCAAAAGAAACTAGAATCAGAGTAAACAGGCAATGGGAGAAAGTTTTTGCAATCTACCTATCTGACAAATGTCTAATATCCATAATCTACAAGTAACTTAAACAAATTTACGAGAAAAAAACAAACAACCCCATCAAAAAGTGGGCAAAGGATATGAACAGACACTTCTCCAAAGAAGACATTTATGCGGCCAACAAACATATGAAAAAAAGCTCATCATCACTTATCATTAGAGAAATGCATATAAAAATCATTATGAGATACCACCTCACACCTGTCAAAATGGCGATTATTAAAAAATCGGGAAACAATAGATGCTGGCAAGAGTGTGGAGAAATAGGAACACTTTTACACTGTTGGGAGTGTAAATTATTTCAACCATTGTGGAGAACAGTGTGGTGATTCCTGAAGGATCTAGAACCAGTAATACCATTTGACCCAGCAATCCCATTACTGGGCATATACCCAAAGGATTATAAATCATTCTACTATAAAGACACATGCACACGTATGTTTATTGCAGCACTATTTAATACCAAAGACTTGGAACCAATCCAAATGCCTATCAATGATAGACTGGATGAAGAAAATGTGGTACATATAAACCATGGAATATTATGCAGCCATAAAAAATAATGAGATCATGTCCTTTCCAGTGACATGGATGAAGCCGAAAGCCATTATTCTCAGCAAACTAACACAGGAGCAGAAAACCAAACACTGCATTGTTCTCACTCACAAGTGGGGGTTGAACAATGAGAACACATGGACACAGGGAGGGAAGCAACACACACGGGGACCTGTCAGGGGGTGAGAGGAAAGGGGAGGGATAGCATTAGGACAAATACCTAATGCATGTGGGATTTAAGACCTAGATGACAGGTTGATAGGTGCCACAAACCACTATGGCATATGTATACCTATGTTATAATCCTGCACATTCTGCACATATATCCTGGAACTTAAAGTAAAATTTTTTAAAAAAGAAAGAATTGCTTTCTGGTGAATGGTAATTGATTTAAAATCTACTTTACCAAAACAAAACAAAACAATAAGTCTTTTGGATGAATGATGACTGTCATCAATTAAAGCTGCAAAGTGCAGAGGGACCCATTTCTTGATTATATCCAGCCGTTTATTTTCCATTTGCAATTGTAAAAAGCTTTAGTGTCATGAGGATGATGATGATTGTAAAAAGAAAGCGTATCATTGAATGCCACAGAGGAACTGTGACATAAAAAAACTAACTAAAACAAATTTTTAATACTACATATATTTTAATCACCTAATTTGAAAAAGTTTTAGTAACTTTATAACACAACCATTTTCATGATAATTCTAAGTTAAATGACAGGCAATAGAGAATAGATCAAAGAAGATTATATAGAATCAAGAAAGCCATGAAACATATATTTTCTTTCCTAGAAGCTTAGAGAAATATTTTGTTCTAGCACTCTTCCTTTCTTACCACAAATGGGCTGAATAAGCAACACATTTTGAAAGAAGAAATGGATTACTTATATATTTGGACTGCATTGATAAATATAATTGCATAGAATTAAAACCATGTAAATCCCTTTTATTACCATAAACATATAGTTCCAAAATGTTGGAGTTGAATTTTTTATTGTTGTTGAGTTTAAATCTAAAAATTATCTAATTAAAAGCTAGGAAATAAAAATCACTTATATTTGGCCAGGCATGGTGGCTCACACCTTTAATCCCAGCACTTTTGGAGGCCGAAGTGGGCGGATCAGTTGAGGCCAGGAGTTCAAGACCAGCCTGGCTAATATGGTGAAACCCCATCTCTACAGCAAAAATACAAAAATTAGCCAACTGTGGTGGCACATGCCTGTAATCCCAGTTACTAGGAAGGCTGAGGCATGAGAATTGCTTGAACCTTGAAGGCGGAGGCTGCACTGAGCTGAGATCGCACCACTGCACTCTATAGCCTGGGCAACAGAGTGACACTCTCAAACAAAATTACATATATTCAAGGAATCATCATTCAACTCAGTCTAAAGTTACTGTCCTTTTCATGTATCTATCAATGTGTGAAATAAATATTTAATACACAGATAGTGTTTTAGTTTTCACATTGAAAGTTGAGTAGTATTTATACTTAGTAACATATATAATTGAGCCAAATGAATTAAACAAAAGCTATATTTGCTGTGTCTTGAGAGACTTCATTAAAGAAATCCAGGAGAAAAGATGGAGACAAACTTGTACAATTATAAATGTACTGAAAGTCTTAGGTGCTAATTAATTTAAACAAATAGACTTGGCATAATGTTGAAAGATCGGTCCAATGATTGAAATCAGGCTTATCAAGTTCACTCAGGGAATCAGATATTAGATTGATAAGGAAGAATTTTAATAGAAGCTAAAGAATCCATGTCTTCCCTAACAGGATGAGTGGCTGCAGCCATATCTATAGCCTCCATTGCCACAGCTATACCCTGGTTTACAGTGCTGCCACATCTACAGCCGTAGCCACATCCCAGACCACAAAAGCCTCCACAGCCTTAGCCCAGACCTCTGTAATAGTTACCTTAGTAATTCACGAGGTTAGGAGTTAAAGGCTTGGTTTGCTATTGATGGTGTGCTTTCTAAGTATGAATCTCCACACCTGTGCAGAGGTTTTATATCCTATGTTATGGATGTGGTAAATTATTCAGATTTACCTCATTTTCATTACTCAAGAGAAATTACATGAAACACATATTACTGGCTCTCTGTTTTGTTTAGCATGCATGGAATTACTTTCCATTGCAATATAACTTTTAAATTAATTTCTAGTTCTATTACGATTTCCCTGATTAAATTGTGTCTATAATGAGAAATGTTATTTGCAATTTCAAAGACTATTCTTACATCAGGACACACATAATCTCCACCTAATGTAGGCTTCCGAGCATCTCTATAATCCAGTTGAGCAGCTGTATGACATCGTCATCAAGGTGATACTTCTTTCCTGCATATGCTTTCTGTAATTTCTCATGTTCATGACTACGCCTTATCATTTGAGATAAGCAGGGCCCTAATTTTACCTTAAATCCATGCCTCTTTCAAAACTGTAATCACTTAAATGTCAGGTAGTTATAATATTAATATACAAACAAATTTTACTTGACTTCTGTGCAGTTTGAGTCCACATGGAAGCCATCTTGTTAAAAGTGTCTCTCATGTTTTTTATACCAGATTAAATATATATTTTGCTTTGTTAAGGGTTTACACATGATACCAATGGGCATTTGATATTCCACAGCCTGGTATCCACATTTCATTTTTGAGAACATACTGTATAATAACTTGGGATGTATTTGAAGTTTTCCCAGGAAGAGATCACCACGCAGCATTGAGATAATTAGGGTGATATAAAAAGTCACAAAACATTTCATGTTCTGACTTTATTCTATTATCTCAATTTTGGATTCTATTGAGATATATCAAAATTCTAGTTACAAGCACAATTCCAAGTCAACCAAAACATTAGTGCTGGCCCTACCCCAGGCAAGACTAATGCAACAGAATATAAACTAGCCTGATTTTCTAAAGTCTTTATTAATGCCAAATAAGATAGGAATTAAATGTTTTCTACTGCTTTCTGCACCAAAATACACTCAAACTGCATGGAAGGAGTCAACAAATTCCTCAAAATAGAAGTTAACTAAAACTAACACAAGTAGAAATAAAGAATTGTAAAGTACTACATCTCTTTAAAAAATTAAATTTATGTAAAAACAAGAAAGGCAGACCAGGTATGGTGGATCGCCTCTGTAATCACAGCACTTTGGGAGGCCAAGGCAGGTGGATCACTTGAGGTCCAGAGTTTGAGACCAGCCTGAGCAACATGGTGAAACCTGTCTCTACTAAAACATACAAAAATTAGCTGAGTGTGGTGGCACACATCTGTAAACCCAGCTATGCAGGAGGCTGAGGTAGAAGAATGGGAAATAATGCCCCTGGGAGGCAGAGGTTTCAGTGAGCCATGATCAGGCCACTGAGCTCCAGCCCAGGTGACAGAGCGAGTGAGATACCACCTCAAAAAATAAAAATAAAAATAAAAAAGAAAGGCAGACTTCTAACAAAGAAAACTGCAGGTCAACATGGTGAATTCTAGCAACTGTTTTAAAAGAAATAGTAGTATTTTACACAGTTTTTTCCTCAATCTACAAATTCAAGATGCAATAATAAATGAAAAATTGGAAAATAAAATGCAAAAATATTACCAATAGTTTCAGACAACATAAAATACAGATAAAAGTAACAAAGACATATTCCTTGATAATTACAAATTAATGCTTGAAGAAATTCATAAGAACTGTTAAAATGAGGGTATATCATGTCTGCATATTGACAACAGACTAAATATTCCCAAATTATATATTTAGCAAAATCATAATCAAACTGCCTGTATATTTACAAAATATTCTAAAATGTGTAAAGAAATCCAAAGGACAGAATACACAATGCAATCTTTAAAAAATAACAAAGTTTGACAACTTATATTAACTGATGTCAAGACTGATTATACTAGAATTATCAAGAGAGTGCAGTATTGATGTGAGGATACACAAATAGATCGATGGGAAAAATTAAAGTCTAGAAATAGACTTTTTTTCTACAAAGACTCTAAAGCAAAAAAAAAGACTTCATCAAATGGTGCTGAAACAATGAAATATTAACATGGAACAAGGAAATAAATATCCTTAATAACTACTTAATACTATACACAGAAATTAATTTAAGATGTTTTATAGATTTAAGCATGATAGCTAAACTACTAAAGCTTCTAGAATTTTATAGGACAGTGAAGGCACTGGCTATGAAACAAAACATAGTGAAATTAATTTTATTAACAGTAAACAGATTAGGAGAATCAAAAACTAAGAATATATACATTGATATAGATATAGATACAAATATCACCTGTAAAGATCTGCTACAACCTAAATGTCAATAGAAAAGCATCCCAATGATTTGGGCTCATTGAAAGCAAGATGTGCAAATATCCAATAAATAAAAAGTGTTAACATCATTAGGTATCAGAATTATCAGGAAAATGTGAATTAAAACCACATTTTTAAGTCCAAGCACGGTGGCTCACGCCTGTGATCCCAGCGCTTTGGGAGGCCGAGGCGGGAAGATCAGATGGTCAGGAGTTCAAGACCAGCTTGGCCAATGTGGTAAAACCCTGTCTCTACCAAAAAAAAAAAAAAAAAAAAATTAGCCAGGCATGATGTCGTGCGCCTGTAATCCCAGCTACTTGGGAGGCAGGAGAATTGCTTGAACCCGGGACACGGAGGTTGCAGTGAGCTGAGAACGCAACAGTGCACTCCAGCCTGGACAACAATGTAAGACTCTGTCACACACACACAATAACAAAAAAAGAACCACAGTTGGATAACACTACTCACCCATTAGAAGTGCTAAAATGGAAAACAAGGTATATTTTTTCTAATTAATAAGCTATGATTTAGATTAATTGTGATTTATATAAAATTTCCCAACAGGTTAATTTCAAAATGTTTCTAACATGCATTAGTGCAATTTTCAACTCATTTACCATGGTAATGCCTGAATTGAAATTATGACTTTCTGTTAGATTTCCAAAAGAGTAAATCCAAGGTTTTGATACATAGCATAGTACTTCAATACATTCTGTTAACATGCTTCATTTAAAGCAATAAAACAGTGAAAAATAACAAGAGTCCATGGAAAAGGAAAGCAGTCCCCAAAAGTGCTGGCTAATGAGCAGATTACATTATCCTCACCCTACGAATGACTCACAAGGCAGCTAGTCAAAACAGAATCAATAGTAGGGAATGTGTGATAGGGTTAGTAGACAGGTTTTGTGATATAATATGAAGCTTCACATAGCTCCTTGATATAAATTTCCCTTAAGTCATTCAGAATAATGGATGTAACCAGAGGCCAAGTGACCAAATAAAGTTGTGATCAAGACTATTTATTATTCTAGTCCAGGGACTTTAGCACCTAAATATTATTGCCATAAATTAGAGTTCACACTAACATAAATTTTGATTAAGAACTCAAAGTCATTTAAGTCATATTTATTGTCAAATAAGTACCTTCAGTGAAGATTGATAAGCCTCCTTGGGACTGGATACCCGGGAGAAGGAGACTAGCAACTGGGAGAGACCAGTTATGTCTCTCCTTCAAACTCAATCTATGATATTTGTTTTTTGTTCATTTAACAATAGGAATAAATGGTATCCTCGAGAAGAAAAACAGTTGCCTTCATTTCAAATATCATAAAATAGGAGAAACTTATTAAGATATATGACTAAAGTTAAGACCATATTGCAATGTCACATTAAACACATCTATTGGAAAATGATTATAGAGGCATTTCCCAATGTAAAATACACCACAGAAAATCCAGATGAAAAATTAGTACCGTTGAGAATGAAAGGAGAAATAACTGTTGTAGGAAAATATCCAGTATTTATAGAGTAAATACAAATTGCTATTGAACAGCTGGATATACACAGACAGCTCTTGAATCATATGCCAACAAGCTTGTAAAGCCAGTAATTCATCTTCCCTGCCTGCTATGAGCGGTGGATATATTTGAAAGGACACAACATTTGAAGAGTTGTATTTTGTTATTGGATCATTTTCCCAAGAATCTTAGGTCCCAACTCCGAGTAGAAAGCAGAGGCCCAGTATCTTCCATAACAATTTGGGTGGCAGCATTGTATCTATAACCACCATACCCAGAGTCATATCCACATCCTGCTCTGCAGAATCTGCCACATCCACAGACATTGCAATAGCACTGGGCATCAAAGTCACCAAAGCCAGACCCCAGCCTCCAACATCGATGCCAGAATAGCCCGTTGTTTAGAGTTGAAGTCTGATATTAAAAGATACTTAAACATCTTTAGTGATAGTGTGACAAGTCTTAGATACTCTCTATATAACATTTTTACCAAAGAGTACACATGAAACAATCTCAGTGATTTGTTTCTCCTTATGTAAGGAGGGGGCCTCATGTCTATTAAACCCTTGGCTTGCTTTGGCAGAACAATTACTACTTCCCAACTAGTGCTCTTAAATTTTATTACTATTTATAACATACTCATTGTGAGTTCAGATGTTGTATTTTTCATGTCTTTGAGGGGCGCATGATACCATGCTTTAAAATGTTATTTTGAATTTTTTTCTCTGATGGAATATCTTAAGCATGTATGAAAAAGCAGATGGCTAGAATAGCAAGCTGTGGTAACTCTGAATTTACGTACTGGTATATTTTGTGCTCACAGCACAAATGATATTGTGATTTTACTTTTAGAAAAAAAATTCCTTAGTGTCAATTTAACACCCATTTCAAAGTCATTCGTCTTCTCTACCTTTCTTCATTGATTATATCATGTTTTGTTGTGGGTATTTGAGACATGTCAGCATCTACTTCTTCTCTCTAAACACCAGATAAGTAGATCTAGTAGAGTGTGTACTGGATTTCTCATTTATGCACAGACTGCCTACAACCTAAAGTATGTATTCAATATGTCTTTCTGAGTGAATGAATGTGATTTATTTGATTTGATTATATAGAGAATTCCCCTCCCTCTTATCCACAGGGTGTATGTTCCAAGATCCCCAGTGGATGCCTGAAATCACAGATAATACTGAAATCTATATACCCTGTGTTTCTTTTCCTATACATGCAAACTTATGATAAAGTTTAATTGATAAATTAGGCATAGTGAGAGATTAACAACAATAACTAATAATAAAATAGAACAATTGTAGCAATATGCCAGCATCAGGATTCTTGCACTTCGGGGATATTATGACATAAAGTAAGAGTCACTTGAATGCAAGCACTGTGATACGCCCACAGTTGGTCTCTTCATTGAAAGAGTTCTTGAGTAACTAACAGGCAGGGAGTGTCTACAGCCTGGATCCCCTGGACAGAGGATTCCTGTCCTGGGCTGGATGGAGCAGGACTGCACAAGATTTCATCATGCTACTTAGATTGGCAGGCAATTTAAAACTTATGAATTGTTTATTTCTGTGATTTCCCATTTAATATTTTCAGCTATAGTTGATGTCAAGTAACTGAAACCAAAGAAGGCAAAACTGCAGATAAAGAGGGACACCTGTTCACAATTCTACATCACCATAACAATGTATTTGGCACTCTGAGAGGCAGGGTGTATTAATTGGTTTTCATGCTGCCAATAAACACATACCCGAGGCTGGGCAATTTACAAAAGAAAGAGGTTTAATGGACTTAACAGTTCCACGTGGCTGGGGAGGTCTCACAAACATGGCAGAAGGTAAAAGACACATCTCACATGGCAGCAGATCAGAAAAGAAAGCTTGTGCAGGGAAATTCCCCTTTTTAAAAACATTCAGATCTCCTGAGACTTATTCACTATCACAAGAACAGCTCAGGAAAGACCTGCCCCCATGATTCAATTACCTCCCACCAGGTCCCTCCCACAACACATGGGATTTCAAGATGAGATTTGGGTGGGGACACAGCCAAATCATATCACAGGGGTTTCTGCTTTTCATCTAGAGGTTCACTAATGCTCTGCTTTGGAGAAGTCAAACTTTCTTTCTCTGACGTTTTGATATGGTTTGGCTGTGTCTCCACCCAAATCTTATTTTGAATTGTAGCTCCCATAATTCCCATGTTTCGTGGCAGAGACCAAGTAGGAGGTAATTGAATCATGGGGGTGGGCCTTTCCCATGCTGTTCACGTGGTAGTGAATAAGTCTCATGAGATCTGATGGTTTTATGAAAGGAAGTTCCCCTGCACAAGCTCTCTTGCCTGCCGCCATGTAAGACATCCGTTTGCTCTTCCTTCATCTTCCGCCATGATTTTGAGGTCTCCCCAGCCATGTGGAACTGTGAATCCATTAAACCTCTTTCCTTTGTAAATTACACAGTCTTGGGTATGTCTTTATTGACAGCATGAGAATGGACTAATACACATTGCTAGATTAGTAAGCCTTCATCCAAATGCAAGAGCTTATGTCTTCTTTCCTACTCTTTAAGATTCTAACTTCCTAAGGAAGAACGTTTTCCTTAACAAAGTTTCTCTAACTCTGCTAAGAATGCACCAAAACTGGAATTCTTTTAGTGCCACTATTTTTCTATTTACCCTTATTTAACACTGAAAAGAAGGATCACCTGAAACCTGAAGTGTATTTGTAAGAGTCAATATTAATATTACTTGTATTCCAAACACATGAAATGTTTAGCACTCTTAATCTGTAATTCTTTTAAAAAATTAAGTTCTATCAAACAAGCAAAGTCCAAATATTCCTTGGAATATCTTGCCTCAATCACTTGAAAGAGTGATGTCCAAGGAAGTAACTCTGGGGGAAAAAAAAATCCCACTCCAAATGGGAAATTTAATTTTCTAATTGGGAATGTTCTTTATTTTTCATCAGTGGGGAGAAGGGTGAACTTATGATTTCATTAAAAGCTTTAATGAAACATCACTACAGAGATGGAATCAATAACTACATATTAGTACTTTAAGGGTTCTGAGATAAATATGAGTTTTGACTATAGGATCCACAATCATGCTGTTCACTCTGCTGCGACTGCAGCTGTTGCCACTCCTAGTTCTTGTGGAATTTTCCAATTAGGGTTATGTAGGATTTATAGAATCCAAAAAGAACTTACTAGAAAACCCCTTAGATTAAAGGATCTAGAAATTGAGCTTTATGTTTCTAGGGTCAAGAAACATGAACAAATTTTTCAGTAGAAGTCAAATCCACATCTCCTGAAGCCAGAACAATAGCCAAGACCTCCTTAGCTAGAGCCTAAGCATCAGATGCTCCCACACTACAGCAAGTACCGGAGTCCAGGCCTTTCTTGCCTAAGCCCAGGCCTCCAAAGTAGTCCATAGTGTCACAAGATCTGTGAGTGTGGTTGAAGGTTGTCTAAGTTCCTCTGCATGTGAACTAACACCTGCAGAGTTGCTTTGATAGTCCCTCAGTGGTAGATGTGGCAAACCACACTAATTTACTTCAAGTTTATTCAAGACTGTTGTAATATAGAAATCCAATTAGACTATTTTCTTAATTAGAAGAGACTGAAATAAGGAAGCTTAAATTTTTAATGTAATTTTCCTACTGAGCTTGCTTTCCACCAAACCTATTATGCCCATAATAAGTAAAGTTGATGGACTTTGCAAAGTCAACCATGACTTAATTCTCCAGGAAATTCCACGTGAGTCTTCAGGGCATCAGGTAGCCCTCTAATTACATCACCTGAGGTGTGGCTCCCAATTCAGTTTATTTCCTTGACCACTTATTTTTCTCTAGATCAAATGAAGTGCATTATTTCCATCTTTTCAATTTCTAAGACACGTCTGAGGTCTATTATTCCTTAAAGTTGCAATGCTATATAATGTGCTTCATTGATATGGCATTTAATGTAACAAGTTTTCTGTTGTTCAAATTTTGTAAAACAGCTCATGTTGCATTTTAACGTTATCTCCTGAATCTTGTTTTAATCTTTGGGTAAAAGTATTTTAGGGGTGGGAATTTTGAGCTTCAAATTCTAGTAGGCAAGCAATAAGACTAGTATTTATTTAATATTTATGACTTTTGTTCAGGTAAAATCAAGAAATAGCACATTTTCATATTCTTCTGGCAATGATACTTCCATTTCTTATATTAAAAAGTAGTAAAAAAGTAAATTGTTTCTTCCAAAATATTCTTTAGATTTACAAGTTTAAAACACTTTTATAATTTTGTTATGTTTTATTTGGTTATTGAAGCAAAATATACTTTATTATTTCATTTATAGTTTATTTACTAAAAGATATTATTTTCTTCCTCCCTTTTTCTATTTTCCTTTCTTTCTTCCATCCTTTCTCTCAACTTTGTTCTAATGCCATTTACATACACATGTACATACATATACACACATACATATGTATATATATATATACAATAAAAGGTGAATCATACCTGGTTCTTCTGTTACAGAGTTTACTATTATTAAAATCAGTAGGAAATAAAGTATGTGCGTTATAATTCAATATTG
Organism: Gorilla gorilla gorilla; assembly: GCF_029281585.2. Lineage (NCBI taxonomy): Eukaryota > Metazoa > Chordata > Mammalia > Primates > Hominidae > Gorilla > Gorilla gorilla. The sequence continues at coordinate 32,400,934 of NC_073246.2, forward strand.
TCAAAGTTGTGGTAGAATCTAAAAATCTAAATATTTAAGAAAGCTGAAGATGGAGCAGCTAGGGTGCCCAGCCATCCTGGTTTTGCTGGGACTGTGCCAGTTTGAGCACCGGCTATATCAAGTGCTGGAAAGATTTTCAGCCCAAGTAAACCGGGATGATTAGTCACCCAAGAAGTAACTCATACATGAGACAGTCAACCCAGAAAACTTCCTATGAACCCAATTATGAATGCGTTAGATCTTTCGGGAAGAATGAATAAGAATGTAACAGGTTGGGGGTAAAAAAGGAAAAATGACCTTTCATAATAAGAGAAAAAGTAAGTGGCACACTGTGGAGCCACGAAAGTATGTAGAATAGAGTTAAATAATGATAGAATACAGAGTGTGTGACAAATTAGCATAAGATGAGGCAAAAAAAGGTCACATTTTTAAAAATTTGTATGTCCATTAATTTTTTCTAATTTTATCGTCTAGGTTTGAAGTCAGCAAACTATAGCCAGAGAGTCAAATCCTGCCAGTCCCTATAATTATGAATACAGTTTTATTGAAACACAGGCATGCTCTTTATTTGTACATCATCTACGACTGCTTTCTTACTACAACAATAGAATTGAATAGTTTTGCTGGAGAATATTTGGCCAGAAATTCTAAAACATTTACTGCCTCGCCCTTTACAGAAAAAGTTTGCCAGACTCTTACTCCAGGTAATCAGAAATCCCTCACAGGTATCCTAGGAGAAGTACATAATCAGTCTTACCAAGTCTTCTTTATTTAAGTAAAGAAACTTCTAATATCCCAGCAGGTCATCTACTCAATATGTAATTAATCAGAATATGAATTACTTGACTTTTTATCCTTTAAGTGAGATTCATCCTTGAAATAATTTATTGTCTTCAATGTTTCCACTTTGTAACTCTTTTCATACCTCTGTAAAATGCTTAAAAGAGAGATCAGGGTTGGTAGGTAATGGGAAAAATAGAAGCCTCGATATATTAAAAGAGATTTGGCAATATTTGTTTGTTTGTATAGGCCTAGGGGAAATAGAGGTAATGTAATAATATACCAAGTCTGTAATATGGAACCAACATGAATGAGAACTCATGTGAACAAAGGAAATTTTGGGAAAAAAGCATCTCAATAGTTTTTCAAAATTAACTGTTGTGGAAAAAAGCCCCTGAGTATCCAAACCCAGTGTGAGTTCTATTTTATTCCCCAAAGGAACAACTGAGTCCATCTGTATAAAATGACCCACTATGAGTTTCTGTGCTTTTGGGGGCATGGCTTAAGAAGGAGCTCATTTTGAATACAGAATTTGGAAACAAATTTTTAGCAAACAGGAAAGATGAAGAATTTAATGTGTATCAGATATTTTCACTTGACATTTATCAGGAAAATCTCCTTACTTTAACTCACAGTGAACACAAAAATGAGAGGAACAATGAATTATTCCTTGTGACATGGAAATCTTCCTTTGAATCAGTTAAGAATAGCAGTGAAGGGCCGGGCGCGGTGGCTCACGCCTGTAATCCCAGCACTCTGGGAGGCCGAGGCTGGCGGATCACGAGGTCAGGAGATCGAGGCCATCCTGGCTAACATGGTGAAACCCTGTCTCTACTAAAAAATACAAAAAATTAGCCAGGTGTGGCGTCGGGCACCTGTAGTCCCAGCTACTCGGGAGGCTGAGGCAGGAGAATGGCATGAACCTGGGAGGCAGAGCTTGCAGTGAGCCAAGATCGCGCCACTGCATTTCAGCCTGGGCGACACGGAGAGAATCCAACTCAAAAAAAAAAAAAAAGAATAACAGTGAAATTAAAGACCATTTGATTTTCTAATCATCTCCAGTATAAACATTGAGATTGGTATGGGCATAGTCTATGTAACCATCTGAATTGAATTTTTCAGAGAAGTCTAAATTATAAATATTATGTATACCCCATTTGAGGCCTGATTAAAGAATAATATAGCCACATGAATGACTCTCTAAAGAAAATTCTATAGATAGCACAGGATGCAAAAGAAAAAACTCCCTTTCTTCCAGTTGATTATAATTTAGTAAGGGAGATACATAAGTATAACCTCATCTAATGAAGGAAAACTGTAATAAGTGTTCTTGAAAAAGCAGTGGATTCAAACAGAAGGAAATAATTAATTCAATCAACAAATGGCTACAGGAGGACTCATGAAATAGCTAGGACTTGAAACTCCCCTCATTTGCAAAGTTTCTAAGGTCAACATTCCACCTATTAAGGGAGATTATCTCACATTTCACAAACAGATTCTTTTGTTACATCTATATTCCATCCTGAGATTCTCATAACTTCCTAAACATTTGTGAATGTTTTTGTAAGTGGTATTTTTTCCTCTTAATTTCAAATGTCAATTGTTTATTGAGGTTAATGGCAAATATATATGCACACATTTGTATGAAAGCAATTGACTTTAATATATGGGACTTGTATCCTGTAATTTTTCTCTGCTCACTTACTACTCTCAAGAGTTTCTTCTGTAGATTATTTTGGGTTAGATATACTAGACAGTCAGATCATCTATAAGTAAAGAAGTTTTATATCTTCCTTTCTGATCTGTATATCTCACTGCAGTAGCTAAAACCACCAATATGATGTTGAATTGGAATGATAAGAAAGGACATACTTGCTTTGTTCACATCTTACAGATGAAGTATGTAGTTTCTCCTGATTAATTAGCTGTAGTTTTTTTAACTTTATCAAGTTGAAGAAGTTATCCTTAATTCTCAGTTTGAGAAAAGTTTTTGACATAATAGGGAATCATATCTTTAAATAACTTTTCTGCATCTGCTGATATAATCTAATTTTTTCCCTTTTAGCTTGTTAATATGGTGGGTCACATTTTCAAATATTGAATCAGCCTTGCATACATAAGTGAATCCTATCTGGTCATAAGATTATTTTTAAAGATTGTTAAATTAGAGTTGCCATTATTTGATTGGGACTTTTACAACAAATATCAGAGACAATGTTCTGTAATTTTCTTTTCTGCTAACGTCTTTGATTTTGATAATGGAACAATATTGTCCTAATAGAATAAATTTGTAGGTGTTCTCTTTGCTTCTATTTTCTGGAAGTCTGGAAGTCATTATGAAGAATTGGTATTTTTTGGTTGTTGTTGTTGTATGTTTTCTAGAATTCCCAGTGAAATCAGGGAGGTACTGGACCAAGTGCTCATTTTCAGAAGGTTTTCAATTATTAGTTGAGTTACATATATATATATACACACACACACACACACACACACACACACATATATATAATCTATTCCTTTCATGTGAGTTTTGGTAGTTTGTGGCTTAAAGGAATTCATCCATTTTATTTAAGTTATTAAATTTGTGAGCATAGATTAAAAAGAAAAGATTACATCTTTTGCAGGAACATGGATGGAGTGGAGGCCATTATCCTTAGCAAACTAACGCAGGAACAGAAAATCAAATACCACATGTTCTCACTAATAAGTAGGAGCTAACTGATGAAAACTCATAAACACAAAGAAGGGAACAACAGACACTGGTGCCTCTTTGAAGGTGAAGAATGGGAGGAGGGAGAGGAGTAGAAAAAAACTGGTTACCTGGTTTAGTACCTTGGTGACAAAATAATCTGTACAACAAACCTCCGTGATATGAGTTTACCTGTGTAACAAACCTGCACTGTACCCCTGAATCTAAAATAAAAGGTAAAAATAAATAAATTTGTGGGTATAGAATTGTTTTTAAGTTTCTTATTATTCTTTTAATGTCTATAGGATTAGTGGTAATGACACCTGTTTCATTTCTAATATTAGTCATTTTTTTCTTAATGTTTTTTCCTGTCTGGCCTGACCAGAGGCCTAGCAATTATTGATCTTTTCCAAGAAACGGCTTTTGGATTTGTTGATTTTTTCCTATTGTTATTCTGTTTACAAGTTCAGTGATATCTGCTTTAGGGTTAAATTGTTCTTTTTCTAGTTTACTAAGGTAGACTGAAGTTATTGATTGTAAGGTTTATTTTTTTCTTTTTTGATAAATACATATAATGCTTTACATTTCTAAGTACTACTTTTGCTACATCCACATTTTAACAAGTTCCACTGTCTTTTTTCATTTGTTTCAATGTATCTTTTTCCACGCACACTTGAGACTTTAAAAAATTTGTGTGCTATTTATAAATGTGCTGCTCTACTTTTCAAACATGTGGGAATGTATCTTTCCATTATTGATATCTAGTTTATTTATTCTGTGATCTAAGAACATACTTTGTGTGTTTTCTATTCTTTTAAAATTGTTAAGATATATTTTATGGCCCACAATGTTACCTATCTTGATGAATGTTCTGAGTAAGCTTGAGAAAAAATGTATTCTGCTTTTGTTGGATGGAATGCTTTAAAAATGTGGATTATAGCAAATTGATTATGTGTACTCTTCACACCATCTGTATTAGTCTGTTCTCATGCCACTAATAAGGACATACCTGAGACCGGGTAATTTATAAAGGAAAGAAGTTCAATAGACTCACTGTTCCCCAGGGCTGGGGAGGCCCTAGGAAACATACAGTCATGGCAGAAGGGGAAGCAAACATGCCCTTCTTCACATGGTGGCAGTAAGGAGAAGTGCAGAGCAAAGGCAGGGAAAAGCCCCTTATAAAACCGTCAGATGTGATGAGAACTCACTCACTATCATGCGAACATCATGCAGGTAGCCACCCCCAGGATTCAATTACCTCCCACTGGGTCCCTCCTAGAACACATGAGGATTATGGGAACTACAGGTCAAGACGAGATTTGGGTGGGGACACAGCCAAACAATATCACCATCTGTATCTTTACTGACTTCCTGCTATCTCAATCTATCAATTATTGACAGAAGGGTACTGAAGTCTCCAATTACAATATTGAATTTGCCGATTTCTCCTTTCACTTTAATCAATCTTTGCCTTATGTTTTTACACTCTTATGTTAAGTATATACAGTTTAAAATTGTTATACTTTTTTAAAGAATTGATCCTTTAACCTTTATTTAATGCTTTTTTTTCTCTTGATAACCTTCCTTGTTCTGAAGTTTCTTTACTTGAAATTAATATAGGAACCTCAGCTTTTTTTTTTGATTAATGTTTTCATGGAATTTTTTAAAATACTTTTACCGCAACCTGAATCTTGGTAGTCAAAGTGTGTTTTTCTTTTATAGTCACAATGTAGTTGGGTCCTGAGTGTATAAAGTTGTTTTTTTTTTTTTTAACCCATGCTGGCAAGCTTAGTTTTATAATTGCTTTATTTATATCATTTACATTTAAGGTGATTATTAATAAGTTAGATTGATATCTGTTATGTTTGTGACTATTTTCTACTCATAGCATTAGGTCTTTATTTCTATTTTCCTATGTTTTCTTCCTTTTCTGGTATTAAATGTATAATTTATATGATTGAATTTTATCTGCCCTCTTGAAAGGTATATCAATTATACTTATTTCTATTTTTATTTTTAGTGTTTTCCCTGGAGTTTACAATATACGTTCTTAACTAATATAAGTTCACCTTCAAATAATAGCATAGCAATTCACATTTACTACAGGTACCTACTAATAGAATATCCCAAATTTCTTTCACCTCTCTTTATAATGTTTCACTTATCTATATTCTCTTTTAACCAATACCTTGTGACTATTTTTGCCTTAACTGAACAGTTATGTTAAAGCAATTAAGGATAGAAAAATTAAACAATTTACCTTCTTTCATTTCTTCTCTGTTCATTTCTTCTGTTGCTCCTCTTTTGTTTACATAGATCCAAGGTTTTTAACCATCTTCCTATGACTGAAAATCTTTTTCTTAACATTTCTTGCAGGGAAGGCTACTGATACTTCATTTCTTTGTTTATTGTTGTTGTTGTTGTTTGTCTGAGAAAGCATTTATCCCCTTTCTACATTTATTCTCTAGCCATCCAGAACAGCCTAGGATTTGTTACTGATTCCCCTAGACACAACAGTTCCTTCCATGCTTTATTCCCATGATTAATGTGACCCTGGGGTATAAAACTCAGAGCGGGCTGCTTTGGGGGGATCCCTCAGCTGTAGTACAAGTGGGGTACATACAGTGAAGACTCTATCTTCTCCAGGCAGCTTTTCTGAGACTTGGGGGATGAACTTACAATGAACCCTAGGCTTCCATTGTCCCTTGCTCCCTATCTGTAAGTAACAGGTCTGTTTCATGTAACTTATTGCATATATAATATTCTGTCTCACCAGGAAAGGATGCAGAAGTTATCTTTCACTTGCACAACTAAGCAAACAAATGACTATGGGAGAAATGCAAAAACCACACGGAAAACATCAAAACATCACCCTCTTCTTATATAATGAAGATTTTTAGGAACTCAATGTTGTACCTAATTCAGAATAAATGTCATCAGTGGTGACAAAAAAAAAGGCTCTCTGAAAAAAGTCTAACTTGTAGCATTTGCTGATCTCTGTAGCATAAATACTCCCATCACATTCTCTTTCAACTTAGCAATATGACGCCTCTAAACACAGAGCTGGAAAGAGATGCTCAAAACTGCCTTTTGTGAGCTGGTATGAAGTGGCCCCAGCAAACCCATGAAAAAAAATGTACATGAAGGGAAATGCCAAACTTACTGGAATTTGAAATGTCTAAATTATTTAGTTTCCATGAATATCATATAATAATGGAAGTCTGCTCTTAGCAACAAACCACATTAACTAAACAATGTGCCCTCTTAAAACTTTGATCACCTTCAAAGATAAGGAATAATAGGTATAAAGTACATATTTTCATAGGGAAAATTTTTTAAATGAGAGGATTTTTTTAAATGTAAAACTCAAATGCATTGGAATGAATTAAAAATGATGTCAGGCTTTATAGGCTTATGAAGAAAATTTACTAGAAAGTATCTCCAGAAATGTCACATAAGAATGAAGTCAGTGGCATTTTATTATTGTAGCATAAAAGACAATACCTAGCTTGAGTGATGAAATTCTAGGTCAGAAAAGCAGGTCCACACTGAAACAAATGTGCCTTTTGCATGGTGAGATCTTCATTAAGAAAAGCCCTCAGAAAATATCACTGGTGATACTGAAGGGCATAAAACCTATCAGGGAAAGAATCCTAAAATTTTGAGTTCTAATGTGATGATCAATTTTTTTTCTTTTCAGTAGAATCCAGAGGACCAATAACTTCTATGGAAAGAGGAGCATGGTTTTAGATTCCCATAACCAAAGTTTATTAGGGAATATGTCCAGAAATATCATCAAAGGGATAAAGAAGAAAAGCTTCATGCTAATAACACAGTGGGAATGTGGATACCTCGACTAGACTGGTGCTAAGATTCCAGCTAAGGGAAACAAATCCCTGCAGATTTGGAGATTTGGTCTCCATTATGATGTCTTCAGGGGCTCATGACTGGCTCTGAAATATGTCACTGATAACAGTGAAGAAAACAAAAGAACGAAGATGAAAACAATATAAAAGCTCTGAATTTATTTGCAATAGACTATATTTTCAAAAAGAGCGAAGATTACCAATATCCTTCATAGAAAGAGGGATAAGAATGGTCACAGTCATAACCACCATCAAGCCCATAACTAGACCCATAGCCATAGTCCAGACTACCAAAACCACCAAGGCCATAGCCAAGTCCACTGTAGTCCTTGCTGTACTAGTAGCTCATTATGTAGGGGGTTGAATATTGGTTTGATGTTGAAGTTGAATTTCCTAAGAATAAATATCACCACCCACGCCTAGACTTTTATATTCTCTCGGGGGTGGGGGGGCACTACATAGATATTTCTCATTTTTGTTTCTTTCACTAATGTGCAAAACAGCCCAAGTATATTCTTGCTTTGTGATTTGAGAAGTTTTGTTTGTTTGTTTGTTTGTTTGTTTTTGAGATAAGAGTCTCGCTCTGTCACGCAGGCTGGAGTGCAGCAGCACGATCTCGGCTCACTGCGATCTCTGCCTCCCGGGTTCACACCATTCTCCTGCCTCGGCCTCCCGAGTAGCTGGGACTACAGGTACCCGCCACCACGCCCAGCTAATTTTTTGTATTTTTAGTAGAGACAGGGTTTCACCATATTAGCCAGGATGGTCTCGATCTCCTGACCTCGTGATCCGCCGGCCTCGGCCTCCCAAAGTGATTACAGGCATGAGCCATCGTGCCCGGACAATTTGAGAAGTTTTAATGCTACTCATGTATAATTATATTTACTTATTTGCTTTCTCTGGACTTCTTAGTGTCAGCTCTTACAATAAAAGGTAATGACTGCCAATTCTTCAAAGCTTATGACTGTGCTTAACATAGCCTAACTAGATTACTTGATGCAATCTGACATCTTGCATCATATCTAATTTTGTTAGTCCTTGTCTCTCATTCTCTCCTTTTATCAAGAACCACCGCTCTCCTCCTAATCCAGAAATTACAGTTTCCTACTTATTAATTGGCATGAGTTTGAAGGTGTTAGAGCACATTGGTTGAAAGCCCAGTATATGCAGCAATGCCTGTTGTTATTTCAAAGTCCTGTTTCTACCCACTTGAGTGAGATTCTCAATCTTTTAAAATATCTATTTTCATATATGTGCAAAGACAATAATAATTTACATCTCTGTTTTCGACATTTGCTGCAAAGCCCCCTAAGCATAGAGCAACAAACCCTTCATAACTTACCTCTCTGTCAGCTCACAAATGTAATTATATGAAAGAAAAATATATTACACTGTGAAAGCTTACCTCCTTATATAGCTTTGAGGGTCCTTAAATGTGAGCAAATTGAAAGAAGAAACATAAATAAACGGACAATGGCCTTTTCATTATTGGGAAAATCTGTGCTTAATTCTAAAGTTTTTGAAGTACAATAAGGGAGTATCACTCTAAGAAGGAAAGACATTAAGTCTTTTATAAGTAAGCATTAATAAGAAATATAATTCAAAAGGAAAATATATTGTTAATTGCAAAAATATTGGCAAAACTTAAATGAAAAATGTCTATTGAGGTGAATAAGTAAAATTTAAATTATGTTTGCTATATCAATAAAGCAATTTTATTGGAAACATGTACAGATATTTTTTTCCATGGAATAAGGAAGTTAGCACAATGTTACTAATGTAGCAATGATGAAAATTTTTTGACTAGATTAATGAAATTCTAAATCAGAGAAATAGAACCTCTAGTTTTGGCTTGGCCCTGAGTATGCAGTCTGCAGTATGATTGCTTCATTAGGGGTTCATGCTAGGCTATCGGAAAAGGAGTTGTTATTAAAGAGGCCAAGACTGTGCATGGTTTTGATGACACTGAAGGAACAAAAAAAGCACACAATCAACAAAATAATGAAGGTGTGAAGGATTACAAGACCAACAAATATTTGAGTGGAATGTAAGGAACCAATTTCTTCCATAGAAAGAAAGTAGTTGGTGGCCATGAAGTCCACCAGATCCTAGTTCTGACCATCAAATCATCAGGACCCATCATAGCCCCATTTGCTGCAGTTGTTACCATCGAGGCTTACAGGGGCTAGAGATTAGTTTTGATGGTGAAGGTGCCTTCTGAGTCCAAAGGACACCAACCACAGAAGTATATCTATAATTCATTTTTGAGAAGAGTGGCCAACATTACCAAGATTTATTGTAAATTTCGAGAGAAAAATGCACAAAACAAGTTTTCAGCTGCTTTATTATTTTAAGCTGTGATTAAATTTTATTACAGTTTATTTCATTTAATGTTTTTCATAGTCAGAATTCTCAATCTCAGCTTCTTTCAAACTCTGCTGCTGCTGTATCCTTACTATTTGACCTTTAAAAAGTACTTAAACTATTTCTGTATTCTTGTCTCTATTATGATGATAATTTTTAATGAAATATTGAATAGTTAAGGATTTAATTATATAAAATGCACCCTTAAAAACTGGAAGCTAAGGAAACACACACACTTATTCTCTAGTTGTGTACAGCCGCAGTGAATTTACTTGATAGCAATTATTCCCAACAGAATCTTCAAAATTATGGCAGGATGATGAGGGCAGGGCCCTTGATAGATTGACAGATTAATGAAAAGTCCTTGTAAGTCAGAGACCACAAGAACATTTTACAGTTGATCCTTGAACAACATGAGGGTTAGGAGCATTAACCCTGCACAGTCAAAAATCCACCTATAACTGCTGACACTCTACAAACTTAACTACTTACATAAGCTACTGTTGACCACATTTTTTATGTTACATGTATTACATGCTATATTCTTACAATAAAGTAAGCTAGAGAAGAAAAAATGTTATTTAAAAAATTATAAAGAACAGAAAACTCACGCCTGTAATCCCAGCACTTCGGGAGGCCCAGGCGGGTGGATCACGAGGTCAGGAGATGGAGACCATCCAGGTTAACACGGTGAAACCCCGTCTCTACTAAAAAATACAAAAAAATTAGCCGGGCGCCGTGGCGGGAGCCTATAGTCCCAGCTACTCTGGAGGCTGAGGCAGGAGAATGGCGGGACCCCAGGAGGTGGAGCTTGCAGTGAGCCGAGATCGCGCCGCTGCACTCCAGCCTGGGCGAAAGAGCGAGACTCCGTCTCAAAAAAAAAAAAAAAAAAAAAACCAGAAAACATATTTACTATTCATTTAGTGGAAGTCGATCATAATAAAGTTCTTCATCTTTGTCTTCACATTCAGTAGATTGGGGAAGAGAAGGAAAAGATATTGGTCTTGCTGTCACAGGGGTGACAGGGGTGACAGACAAAATTATTTGTGCAAGTAGATCCACACAGTTCAAACCCATATTGTTCAAGGTCAACTGTACATAATGGCACTTGTTACACATTAATCCCAAAGTTCACAGTTCCGTGTTACTTAGAGCAAGAAAGTGGAAATTGTGAAGACCTAAGATTTGTGAATGTAAATTGCGAAAAAATGATTAAATTCAAGTTAGTCAAGCCTCACACCTAAAATTAGAGTATTTGTCAAGGGTGAGAAAAAGTTTAATAGTCCTAAAAGCACTTCAAAAGAGTGTCTTAGCAAAATTATTATGAAAATAATATCCAAAGACTTGGCCTAGGTAAAACAATCCTGAAGGAAAATAATTGTTTGATACAAAAATATATTGCTTAGATATTGCAAAACTTATATAAAACAGGTTCATCTTAATGCATGGACAAGAAATCAAATTTACAATGGCAATAAAATGTTTATTAGAAGTATGAATAGAATTATTACCTTAAAGTAAGGAAAGTAGCACCATTTTAATAAGCCTCAATAATGAGAAAAATCAGCCCTTAGTATTGAACCTTGTTCCAGGATGAATAGTTTTGGTGGGTTTTTGATTTTTGTAGACAAAGCTGGGCTGTAAATAAAGTAGTTGAGATTAATAAGTCTAAATAGAAAATTACATTGATAACATTAAGGAAACCAGTAGAATGCTTAGACTTTATTAATATAAAAGATCTGAGGTTCATAAAATATCAGAAATTTATTTTAGTAGAATAAAAGGTACTGGTACGTTTCATGAAACAGGTACAGTAGAAACCACAGCCATACGTGCTGTTACCATTAATCCATACTTAGGATCAGAGACAGAGACAGAACCCAGGCGACCACAGTAGATTCAAAGAAGCTCGTGATGTCACCACCTACGTGAGTTTTTCGTTTGTTTGTTTGTTTGCTTGCTTGTGATTTTTGGGGATTTTTTTTTTTTTTTGAGACCGACTCTCGCTCTGTTGCCCAGGCCGGAGTACAGTGGCGCGCGCTCTCGGCTCACTGCAAGCTCCGCCTCCCGGGGTCGCGCCATTCTCCTGCCTCAGCCACCGGAGTAGCTGGGACTACAGCGCCCGCCATCACGCCCAGCTGAATTGTTTTTGTATTTTTAGTAGAGACGGGGTTTTACTGCGTTAGCCAGAATGGTCTTGATCTCCTGACCTCGTGATCCATCCGACTCGGCCTCCCAAAGGTGGGTCTTTTAATATTCTGTCATGGAGGGAAGAGGCCAATCATGTCCATAAATTATTATTTATGGTCTAGGTCTCAATGTTTATAAAAGCTCCCCAGAGGGAGTGGAAAGGTGGAATTATTTTTGCGTGATGAAGGAGTAGTGAAAACGTTATTGTGGCTATATTTTAGTTAATGAAAAAGACAATATTGGGAGATAAAGTTAGGAAGGGGTTAGATTATGCAGGAGCTCCAGGGCCTTGATGATAATTCTTTAATGAAATTTCAGGTGTAATAGAAAGACATTAAAGATTTCCAGTTAAGGAAGTGATCTGATTAACAACTTGCTACTGTGTGGTTCATGAATTGTAAGAGTTCTAGAATAGAAGCCTAGAGTGTAAGATTATTATAGTAATTCAGGCAAGAGATGGTGGTAGACCCTATATGGGGCTTGTTGGTGGATAGGACACAGATGAGGGGGATAAGAAAACGAGAAATGCAGAGTAACACCTTAGTTTTGCGCTTAAGAAATTTGTTGAATGTCTTAGATATTATATTTAACAGGAAGCTTGGGTATAGGCAGATTGTAAAAACATCAAGAGTTCCTTTTCTATAATATTGAATTGACAGAGATTACATATTTTCAGGGTATTCAATGTGATGGTTTGGTATATTTAATTTGGTATAAGCACACTTTGTGTAATGATTACCACAATCAAATTAATAAACACATCCATTTACTCGTGCTGTAAGTTTGGTCCCCAGAACTTATTCATTGTATAACTGAAAGTTTGTTCACTTTAACCAACACTACCCCTTTCCTCTGTGCTTACCCCGCACGCTTTGCAACCACCATTCTTTCTACTCATGGGATCTATCAAACTTTAAAAAATTTCACTTATACTACGTTTTTCTGCATCTGGATTATTTCACATAGCATAATGTCCCCCAGGTTTATCCATGTTGCCCCATGTGGTAGAATTTCTTTCTCTTCAATGGCTACATTTTATATATGTATATAAATTTATATACATATATAAAATTCCAAAATTTCCTTATTCATTAATCCATCCATGAACACTTAAGATTGTGGCCATATCTCGGCTACTGTGAATAATGCTGCAAGGAACCTGAGGATGCAGATATCTCTTTGAGATTCTGATTTCATCTCCCAGAAGTGGAATTGCTGGATCATATATATGGTAGTTCAATATTTAATTTTTGAGGAACTTCCATATTGTTTTCGATGGTGACTATACAAATTTACATTCCTTCCATCAGTGTACAAAGCCTCCCTTTTCTTTACACCTTTGCAGTGCTAGTTATCTTTGCCCTTTTGGTAATAGTCATCTTAGGTGGTATCTCACTGTGGTTTTGATTTTCATTTATTTGATTATTTACGATATTGAGGACTTCTTCATATACACCATAGCTATTTGTATGTCTTCTTTGGAAAATTGTTCATGTCCTTTGCCCATTGTTTAGCTGACCATTTTTTGCTATTGAATTGTGTGAGCTCCTTATATATTTAGGATATGAATAGTATTCCATTGTGTATATATACCACATTTTCTTTACCCATTCTTTATCTATTAGAAACTTTTAATCTAGTAATTCTATTATACAAGTTTGGTAGCAGAAGTTATGACTACAGCCACATGGAGCTCCATCTACCTAATTGAGTCTTTCTTATTAAGAAAACAAAACTCATAGTGATCATTCATTGCCAAGTCCTTAATAAATATTATCACCTGAACATGACAATCCTGTGAATTAGAACCAGTCCCACATAACTATCAATACCTTGTGAGATAGGCGCTAAACACAATTTGGAGGACAGAAAACGAAAACTTACAGAGGCTAACTTGTCCGAGTTCACCTAGTTAGGGGATAGTGGAGCCAAAACTCAAACCCAAGTCTCTTTGAAGCCAAACCTTTGTGTTTTAGTGCTCATCTATTTTTTTCTCCATTATAATACACAAATATGGATGTCTGAAGACATGGCGTAATGCTATCATCTTATGGAAAGGTTGTCTTAAATATGCAGCTGTTAAATATTTGGACCAATAAGGTTTATGGTTATCTTGCAGTCTGCAGTCTACTTTGTCAAGACCACTTGGGGGACTCAGTTTTGTTTTTGTTTTGTTTTTGTTTTGTTTTGTTTTGTTTTGTTTTGTTTGAGATGGAGTCTCCCTCTGTTGCCAGGCGGGAGTGCAGTGGTGTGATCTTGGCTCACTACAACCTCTGCCTTCCAGGTTCAAGTGATTCTCCTGCCTCAGCCTCTCGAGTAGCTGGTATTACAGGCGCCCGCCACCACGCCTGGCTAATTTTTGTATTTTTAGTAGAGATGGGGTTTCACCGTGTTGACCAGTATGGTCTTGATCTCTTGATCTCATGATCTGCCCACCTCAGCCTCCTAAAGTGCTGAGATTACAGGTGTGAGCCGCTGTGCCTGGCAGGGACCCAGTTATTGGGTGATCAAAATAGTCATTAAGGATAATCCAGAAAACAAACTACAAAATATCTGGAGTCAGACTACAGACCAGACTGTGGAAGCTGCCACATCCAAACCCTCAGTCATAGCAAAGGATTCTGTAGAAATTTCTTTAGGTCATGACATCAGACATTAAGGATTTCGTTTGATAAACAGGGCAGTAGCTGTTGTAAGTACCTATGTGGTACTTTCATATCCACTGAAGGGTGGGTTTAAGAATCCATAAAGATGTGTCAAGCTCTCCTTTCAAATAAAAATAGTACAAACAAGTCAATAAAACCATTCCTTTCATAACTGAGAAGAGGTCGTTTTGAACTTGCTCTTAAAAGCATTCTATTAGTTTTCTTTCTGCTTAGCTTACATTCTTCAAAGGAAACCTCAGCTATGATAAGAAATGATGGTTTTATCTCCAAAGCAATCTTTTCTACATTTAGAATTTCGTAAATAGCTTTCAAAACATCAAGTAGTTTTGTAAAATAACCTGACATTTTGCCAACCATTAATTACATTGCCTTGCTAAAGTATAAAATCTTGTACACTATCTACATTATTTTTACTTTATGGCTAAACGAATAGCATACAATTTATTCAAGAAAATTGTCTACAAACTACAAAAATTGATGCAACCAAAAAACTATGTTCCTCTTTATAAAAGTGATGAAAATGTTTTAATCTGATAATTTCCTTCATGGTCATTTAGCGGTTTTTAAACCATGTATTCTAAACTGTCTCAAATGATTTCAAATGTAAAATAAATAAATAATAACAAAGCATGTAAATCAACAGAGATTGAGTAAAGGGAAAACAAGTTCAAATTATTTAAAAAACAGTTTTCAAAGTACACAATTCATGAATGGCATTAGCATTCATCAGGCGTATCTAAGTGTCCTTAATTATGGAAACGTTTGCAAAATTATTTATCTCCTTGTCCTCTAGCTTTCTCAAGTGAACAATAACATAAAGTAATTAGAAAGTTATTTTCTAAAGTTATGAAGTTCTTTTCTTGTGAACCTTTAGAGAATCTTTAGAGTTTAATACACAAAATGGTAAATCTGTGGGGATAATGACTCTCACTGTTAGACCGACAAAATTGTTGGAAGTATTGCCAGTCGTGAATACTAATGGCCTTGTACATGGGAAGTGGTAGTTTCTATTATTAAATCAAAAGGCAGCACAAGGTGGTTCTGCAGTGATTCGTCAACCAATGGAGCATATCCAATAAGAAATTTGTTAAAACAATAGACGTGCTTACGTGTATAGAGACGAGGCTATTGTGCTAGAAATCTTAACGTTTCTCCTCCTTTACCCCAGATCCGAGATAGTTTATTTAACTTTGGTTTTTAATTGGCAGAATTTTTTTAAGTTTTGTAAAGTGATACAGCTGGAAATAAGCACTGTATTAATACATTCTAATTTTTTAAACTGTAAAAATCTTGTACATGGCATTTATGTGTGAGAGAGCAACAAAATATCTTGCTCAAAGACCCAACACACAGATTTACCTGTTTCTTATTGAAAAGTCAAAAGATTAATTGAAAAATTCTTTGGAAGTGGGGAAGGTTTAATTTTCATTGGATGTAAATATTTATTTTGTTATTCCTGTGAGTATACATTTGGAGAAAGCTTGAAGAAGGCTTTCAGGATGACTAGGTTTGTCTAAGAGGTGAGAAGAAAGAAGTGGAGGAAAGCCCATATATACATTAAAGAGGCTGAAATCTCTATGGCAATGAACATTTGGGGAAAGATCTTAATTTGAATAGTCAGTTTAGGCAGATAGTAAAAATCACAAACGAGTTCTCTGAAATCAATTATAAGCTGCCTTGGGGTAATGCCTTGGCTTTTGTTGATGAGGTTGCTTGACTGTACACATTTATGAGAAGATATAGATTAAAATTACAGGTTCTCTAATGGATAGTTATAAATAACCCTCTAAATGTCAGTTTAAACGCAATCCATTCTAAATCAAAAACATCATTTTCTCCTTCCAAATCTCTTTTAGTTGTAGAAATACATGCTTAGAATTGTTGAAAGAATTTTAAGACTGAAATCGAAAGTCTTATGTTGAATCCCCATTTCTATTCAATCACTTATAAATTATATAATCTGAACAAAGTAATATTAAACACAAAATATAGATTACTGTTATGGTTGAGTTGTGTGTCCTCTCTCAAAAAGATATGTTGAAATCATAATGCCCCAGAACATGTGAGTATGACCTTAGTTAGAAATAGAGTCCTTGCAAGCTTAATCAAATTGAGGTGAGGTCATTAGGATGGGCCCTAATTCAATATGACTGGTGTCCTCATAAAAAAGGTAACTCAAACAAAGAGAGAAGAAGACATAGAGAAGTACAAGAACACCATGTAATCGCAAAGGCAGAGAATGAAGTTATATACCTGCACACCAGGAAGTACCAAAGATTCCCAGAAAACCACCAGAAGCTAGAAAGAGGCAAGGAAGAATTCTCCGCTTGGCTTCAGAGGGGGTATGGCCCTTATAGATACTTTGATCCCAGACTTTAAGCCTGCAGAACTGCGAGACAATACATTTCTCTTGTTTTAAGCTATCCTGTTAACGGAACTTTGTTGGCCCTAGGAAATTAATACAATCACCTGCTATGTGTCACGCATCATGATGTATAATACTTATGTATTTGCATACATATGTGGAGGACAGTAAGTTTATTTCGCAACATTTCTTAAAAATAAAATAAAATTATCAGGCTTAATCTTGAAAATATCAGTGAAATTAACAAACATGTTTTATATCACACAGTTAACAGTAAATAGAAAATACAATCTCAATCACTTTTGTGTCCAAAAATTTATATTTTCTCCACTATTCTAACTACTTTTTGGAGTAGTTTGAGGACTTAAAATACCTCTTTTTACTTTAGTTCCTATTTTGGAGTGTATTATAAAAATTAAAATAACTATCAATCTATAAGGCACCTTACAAAATATTTGAAAAGTATTAGGTCAGAAATTTTAATTATCTCATTTTCTTCACTAGTTCAGTTTATTTAACAAATATTTACTGAGCTCATATTAGGTGCTAGGCTCAGTTCTAGGAAACCATTCACTGTAGGGCAGCTTAACCTCAAAACCACGTGTAGAGCGTTTCCCTTTAGTCTTTGGTTTTTCTTTAGTTCAATTAATCTTCACCCAACTATGTATAAATCTTCAGAGAAATAAAGAACAACAATCCATATTCTATTATGACTTGTGAAAAAGGAGAGAAAAATCACACACTTAACGTGTTATCCTACCCTATATAAATAGTCTAGGACAATTCTTCTTCAAATCAGCACCCTCCCTTCTTTCTGAACTCTTGTTTACTTCAGCTTCCCTTGCCATCTCAGGTGTGATAATTAGAGGCTTTCTAATCGGCTCTGCAAAGAAAAGTTAGCTTTCTCAGCATAACTAAGAAAAAAATAACTTTTTTCTATAAGGATGATTTTTTGCTACAAAATACATGGAAAAATGTTTTAAAAACCAGAGGAGAACATAACTTTTAAGGATTATTTTTTTAAAAAAATGAAAACACCTTTAATAAAAATATAACACGAAGCCCTCTTACAAGGTCATCCCAAAAAGAATAATCTCTAAGGCAAAATATTCAGCCTGTGTGGTAACGTTAAAATTAGTATACATTATTATGAAATAAATTTGGAGCGGACTTTGTCGTTCAAAGAAAATAGCTTTCTTAAAAATTGGCACAGAAATGTCAGAAGTGACCCAGTTTGTGAAATCTGCAATCATGTCATGGAATGAAGTGCTGTTGTTGATCTTGAGAAAATTAACAGTAGGGTGATACCTAGATTCCAATGTCCCAAAGCACCAAAGTAATTTTTCCTTTTCAATAGAATCCAGAGAATCCATATTCTCCATAGCATAATGTCTGTCAGCAGCCATATGCGTAGCCTCCATAGCCAGAACCATAGTCTAAGCTATAGCCATAGTCCAGGCCCTGGTTGTAGTAGCAGCTCATGGTATCAAGAGTGGGGATTTTATTTGACGATAAAGCTGTGTTTCGGAAGTGTAAATGACATCATGTGCCCAGGAACTCTTGCATACCTCAGAAAAGGGTGTGGTAACAAAAATAAACTTGAATAATCCTTAATCCATGACCTCAATGACATAAAAGACAATCTCGTTAATCTTTTTGACGTCTAATTGAGGGCCATTTTTCCAAATTCCAATAAAATGCACTGTGTGTCTATGTTGACAACAATGATTATGGTATCTTCAAAGAGCACACAGGAGGTGACTGCCATCTCTAAAATTCTTTAGCCAGGCATCATAGCATCTCATTACTCTTCAAAATAATTGATACACTCTTTACTGAATGAAGGCAATATCATAAGAAACTACAGCTTATTTGCCAGTAAAACTAAAGCAAGCTGGTGATACTTGTTCAAAATCCCAAAATAGGCCACTTTTCCAGTTTACTCTAAGTTTTTTTTAACATGTTTTTAACCAAAATTGAGCTCTTTAAAAGTGTGGCCATCATTATATATCTACTGTCTTCTTAAGAAATTGTGTTCTTGGCCAGGTGTGGTGGCTCACGCCTGTAATCCCAATACTTTGGGAGGCCCAGGCGGGCGGATCATGAGGTCAGGAGATCGAGACCATCCTGACTAACACGGTGAAACCTCATCTCTACTAAAAATATAAAAAGTTAGCTGGGCATGGTGGCGGGTTCCTGTAGTCCCAGCTACTCGGGAGGCTGAGGCAGGAGAATGGCATGAACCTGGGAGGCAGAGCTTGCAGTGAGCCAAGATCGCGCCACTGCACTCCAGCCTGGGCGACAGAGTGAGACTCTGTCTCAAAAAAAAAGAAATTGTATTCTTTTTGCTCACAATACACTTAATTTATTAACATCTTCTCAAATAATTAAATTTAGCATTAAATTTCCATATTTAATTGACTCATATCAGGGATATATGAGTTTCACAAAATTCCTCTTTTTGACACTGACCCTGAGTTTTCAAGATTATCTGCAAAGAAAAATATTTTTTTTTCTAACACAAGACTCTTTTTCTGATTCCTTAGAAAAATGTAACTGGAATGGTATGTTATTTTATCCTTGTGTGTTACTTGTCTGCGACCTACTGGATGTTTTAAGTGAAAGCAAATATAAATCAATGAAAAGGATTCAGTGTCACTAAGAGTAGGTAGATTTTCTTTGCAGGTTTTCTACAGATGGGACCCCAGCTCTACAAGTCATTTTATAAAAACATGTATATCATCCTCTCTCTTATCAACAAGCCTCTGAGTTTTTGCTGGAAAATATGATTTCCTTCATTTTAAAAATATGCTTTTCATCTATAGAATAAAAATAGAATTTGGAAGTGGAATTATGAAAGTTCATAATAGATTATAAAAGGCCAAGAGATTTTTTAAGGTTATATTAGCAAATAACTGAGGCTTTTGACTTATATAGCTTTGCAGTTAATTAAGTGTGTCTAGAGAGAATCTATCAAAAATGAATTTTTATGAAACAGAAATGTAATAGTTAAAATATTTTTGTTTGTAAAAATGGTTTGAAAATCAATTTGTCAGTGTTTTTCCCATTTTCAGCTTGTACTTTAACTTTGTCATTGAAGGTCCCAATCAGGCCTAATCAATAACTTCCTTGAATCCCAATATTCTATTATGTTATTGATGTTTTCTTTTTCTTTTAACAAATATTCATTGAACACCTGCTGTGTGTTTGGCATCATATTAATGCAAGGGATACCTAAAGATCCTGACTGCAAAACCCATACAATCGCATACAAAAACTAATAATCATATTACAATCTATAA
This sequence comes from Gorilla gorilla gorilla, assembly GCF_029281585.2. Taxonomy (NCBI): domain Eukaryota; kingdom Metazoa; phylum Chordata; class Mammalia; order Primates; family Hominidae; genus Gorilla; species Gorilla gorilla. Next base: position 32,421,156 of record NC_073246.2, read on the forward strand.
TCATTAACTAAAATGGGCACTAATAAGTCTGTTCTATATTTCCCCAATCTAGAAAATAAACTTGGGATGACTCGCTGTTGTTCCAAACTAATTTTCTCAATAAGAAATTTCCATGTTATTTCACAATAATTTGACACACTTAACTATTGATTTAAAAAGTACATACATTCTTCAATATCTAAAGGGTTAGAGAATATGCTGTTTATTTTATAATATTTTATTCAAGGTGATTTCTCTACCTTTGTACTTGAAAGAAAATAGGCAGCAGTAGCATAAAGCCTGGTTGATGAATGAGAAATTTACTTGCCAGTTTTATTTTCAATCCTCCTATAAATTAACTTTTTAAGACTACATAATTTGCAATTTTGCCTGCAACTCAATTTTTTTAGCAAGCGTGTATATGTTAAATTAAGTATCAGAGAGTATATTTTAAATGTTTTCACCACCCTAAAAAATAACTATGTTAGATAGTAGATTTGTGAGTTAGCTTGGTGTAATCATTCCGCAATGTAAACATATAACAAAATATAACACTGTGCCCTCATAAACATATAAAGCTATTTGTCAATTAAAAATAAAACTTTAAAAATAATTTTAGAAAGAATAATTAGCATTAGGCAGATGCTTCCAAAAGGCTATCAAATGACCATACCTATAGGCAAAAAAGGCAGTTAAACAACAACAAAAAATAATAGCATATAAACAGAACAGTACCATTCCCATCATTATTAATCGCTTATTTGAAATAAACATAACATGAACTCTCTAGAGGAACATGGTACTATTTTAGTTTATTATTTTGTATTTAGATGTTATTTTTACATCAAATCTCCTCCAAATCATCTTCCAGGTTTATAATGTCTTGTGCTAACTCTTACATGACATAGAGTGGAAAGTACCTGAAAGCTACTACAAAAACATTGTTCACTGGCAAGATGGTAGGAGTAGAAATGTATGTCAAGAATTACTGAAATTTAAGAAATTTAAGAGACCTTAAGTACTATCTAGAATAGTTATTTTCAAGGAAATTTTGACTAGTAGTCAGCAGACCAATAGCAAAACTAATGAAAACTAATTATCTAAGTTATCCTCCAGAAAATTAAAAATTAAATTGGTAAAAATGTTGTCATGGGGTTTTTCTTTTCTTTTTTTTTCTTTTCTTTTCTTTTTTTTTTCTTTTTTTAAACAGAGTTTCATTCTGTCACCCAAGCTGGAGTGCAGTGACATAATCTCAGCCCACTACAACTTCTGCCTCCCAGGTCCAAGCGATTCTCCCACCTCAGCCCCCCAAGTAGCTGGGACCACAGGCACGTGCCACCACACCCAGCCAATTTTTGTTTTTTTAGTAGAGACGGGGGTTTCACCATGTTGACCAGGCTGGTCTCGAACTCCTGACCCTGGGTGATCCACCTGCCTCGGCCTCCCAAAGTGCTGGGGTTACAAGCATGAGCCAGCGCGCCCGGCCTCTCTCGGTGTTTTTAATTCAGACACCCCTCAGGTTTACTTTTGAGAAATAATATCTTTTGGGAAGCAAGGCTTGAACTCTACAGGTAGGAACACAGAAAGACAAGTAATTTAACTTGTCAAGGAGGTAGAGTAGATTCTCATATGTTCAATAGTTTAAAATTGATTGTACATAAAGGACATTATACATTTGATAAGTCAGTGTTGGGTACATGCGAGCTTTGATAGCATTCTTTAGACCTTACGTATTATTACAAATATTATTTATATTAACTCAATGTTTTATTTAAAATTCGCTTTCATTGATTAACATAGAATTACTGTGCTTTGAGATATACCTCAGAATACAAACACACTAATTGGAATGAAGATTGCAATAAGTTATTGTTTAAAACTAAGTCATAAAAATAATAGTGTACATAATCATATTCTAAAAACAAAATCACACACAAAACCACTGAAAACAGATAAAAAGTAAAGACAGATGAAAGTACACAGTGATTTTGTCCATCTTATTCTTTTATATCTTCAGGACTTAGAATGGTGCCCAAATTTGGAGACACACAATGAATATATGTTGAATAAAATATATTATTGAGGCAAAACATTGTTGAAATAAAAACACCAATTCAGAGGAAAGAAGACAAACAGCTTGATTGAAATCTCATCAACGCATTTGAAATGTACTAAAATGAATTGATAAAGCCATGTTTGCTATTCAAGTTAAACGTGTTTATTTAAAACTATTTTAAAATACATGTCACAACAGATGTCAGTGACTAAATAATAATAGGTGAAACCCTGATTCAATGTAATGATTCCATATTCTTCCATAAAAACTGATGGCTAGTTCCTTCTGGAGCATGAAGCCAAAAAATGGTAGGTATTTTCTCTACATTGAGAAAAGTGTTCGCCTTGCTGAAGCATACGGGCAAGATCTTGGAGTTAGAGTATGAGAATCAGCAAGTTTTTTAGTAGAATCCAGAGAATCCATATCCTTCACGGCATGATGGGCGGCAGCAGCCATATCTATAGCCTCCATAGCCAGAGCCATATCTGTAGCCTCCACAGCCACATCCCAGGCCTCTGTAGTAGCTGCCATAGTAGCTCATGGTGTCAGGGACTAGAGATTCAGTTCAATGCTAATGATGAGTTTCCTGAGTGTAGGTGTCTCTAACTTCTCAGAATGATTTTATACTCTTAAGTAGTGGGTGTCATGAACAACAACGACAGGTGATCTTATTTCCACATAACAGAATAATTTTAAGTCTAACAATTGTTTAATTTTTTTCTTTTCTTATGTAACAAAGGGTCCAAACTATTATTTAAAGACTTTTAGTCTTTAGTTTGCATTCCTAAGAAAAAAATATTTTGAAGATGAAAAATGATTATAGCCACTTCAAAGGCCAGGCTGGTGTTCTAATTAAAATGGTCTAATCGGGTTGATAGCTTCCAGTAATGCTGTAATTACATAACCTCATATTGCTTTTCTTTTTAATTTGCAGTCCATCGTCTTGGTTACTTCATTCCCAGAACCCAAGGACTTCTCTTCATGGTAGTCAGGGCATAGTCACAAAGTCATTAGTGATTTCCAGTAGTCAAATTTAGAGGAAACCTTGGTTTTTGACTCATTTGAACTTTAATTGACCTTTGACATTGCTAATCTTCCATCCATTCATTCTTTTGTAAAGCTTTCTTGCCTTAATTTCTATGAGAAACCTTCAGTTAGCTTCCTCTGCCAATTTTTTGTTAGGCTTCTTCCCAATTTTTTATTCATCCATTAACTTCAAAAGTGTACCTTTTCCTCTGCATACACTTTTCCCATGAAGTTCCATTAAATATTATTTTTCTTTTTTCAAATTTTATTTTTAAGAATACATAGTAGTGTATATATATATGGGGTATATGAAATACTTTTATACAGACATGACAATGCATACTAATCACTGGTTAATGGAGTAATAATCACTGGTAAATGATAAATAGGGTATCCATCCCCTCAAGCATTTATCCTTTGTGTTAAAGCAATTCAATTACACTCTCTTATTTTAAAATGTTCGATTAAATCAATAATTTAATTTAAATGCAATTTAATTATACATTTTAAAATAACTAAGAGAGTATAACTTAGTATGGCCACACTTTTGTGCTATCAAATACTAGGTCTTATTCATCATTTCTATTCCTTTGTACCCATTAACCACCCCTACTCCTCCATCACTCACATCCCTCCCCACCCCTACCCTGCACCCACCTACTACCCTTTCCATTCTCTGTTAACCATCCTTCTAGTCTCTATCTCCATGAGTTCAGTTGTTTTCAATTTTTAGCTCCCACAAAAAAGTGAGAACACACAAAGTTTGTTTTTCTGTGCCTGACTTATTTCACTTAGCATAATGACGACCAGTTCCATCCATTCTGTTGCAAATGACAGGATCTCATTATTTTTTATGGTTGAATAGTACTCCACTGTGTATATGTACCACATTTTCTTTATCCATTCATCTGTTGGTGGAAAATTAGGTTGCTTCCAAATCTTTGCTATTATGAACAGTGCTGCAACAAACATGGGAGTGCACATATCTCTTTGATATACCGTTTTCCCTTCCTTTGGATGTATACCAGGCCTCCGTAGTAGCTGCTATAGTAGCTCATGGTGTCAGGGACTAGAGATTGGGTTTGATGCTAAAGATGAGTTTAGCACCAGCAGTGGGATTTCTGTGTCATATGGTAGCTTCATTTTTTGTTTTTTGAGAAACCTCCAAACTGTTCTCTATAGTGGTTGTACTAATTTACATCCCCACTAATAGCGAATGAGGATTCCAAAACATCTATTTGGTTCTTTTGTCCATTTCTAATCAGATTATTAGATTTTTTTTCCCTGCAGATTTGTTTGAGCTCCTTATATATTCTGGTTATTAATCCCTTGTCAGATGCATAGTTTACAAATATTTTCTTCCATTCTGTGGGTTGTCTCTTCATTTTGTTGATTGCTTCCTTTGCTGTGCAGAAGCTTTTTAACTTGATGTAATCCTATGTGTCCATTTTTGCTTTGGTGGCCTGTGCTTGTGGAATATTACTCAAGGAGTTTTTGCCGAGACCAATGCCCTGGAGAGTTTCCCCAATGTTTTCTTATAGCAGTTTCATAGTTTACTTTTATTTAAGTCTTTAATTCATTTTGATTTGATTTTTGTATATGGGGAGAGATAGGGGACTAGTTTCATTCTTCTGCACATGAATGTACAGTTTTCCCAGCACTATTTATTGAAGAGACTTGTCTTTTCCCATGTGTATGTTTTTGGCACTTTTGTCAAAAATGAGTAGGTGTATGAACTTGTTTCTGGGTTCTCTCTTCTCTTCCGTTGGTCTATGTGTCTGTTTTTATTACAGTACTGTGCTGTTACTGGTTACTATCGCTCTGTAATATAATTTGAAGGTAATGTGATCCTTCGTTTTGTTCTTTTTCCTCAAGATAACTTTGGCTGTTCTGTGTCTTCTTTGGCTCCTTAAAAATTTTAGGAATTTTTTTTCTATTTCTGTTAAGAGTGTCTTTGGTATTTTAATAAGATTGCATTGAATCTTTAGAGCACTTTGGGTAGTATGAACATTTTAACAATATTGATCCAATCCATGAACATGGAATATTTTTTCCATTTTTTGTGTCCTCTTAATTTTTTCATCAGCATTTTATAGTTTCATTGTAGACATTTTTTACTTATTTGGTTGCATTAATTTCTAAGTGTTTAAATTTACATGTCACTATTGTAAAAGGGATTACTTTTTAAATTTCTTTTTCACATTGTTCACTGTTGGCATATAGAAATGCTACTGATTTGTGTATGTTGATTTTATATCCTGCAAATTTACTGAATTGTTTATCAGTTCTAATAATTTTGACTGAATCTTTAGGTGTTTTTAAATGTCAAATTACATCATCTGCAAACAATGACATTTGACTTCTTCTTTTCTAATTTGGATGTACTTTATTTCATTCTCTTGTCTCACTGTTCTGTTTAGCACTTCCAGTACTATGAATAAATGTGGTCAAAGTGGTCACCCTCCTCATGTTCCAGATATTAGAGAAAAAACTCTCAGTTCCTCCCTCCCCCCTTTTTTTGTTTGAGATGGAGTTTGGCTCTTGTTGCCCAGGATGGAGTGCAATGGCGCGATCTCGGCTCACTGCAACCTCCACCTCCCGGGTTCAAGCGATTCTCCTGCCTCAGCCTCCCGAGTAGCTGGGATTACAGGCATGCGCCATCACACCTGGCTAATTTTGTATTTTTAGTAGAGACAGGGTTTCTCCATGTTGGTCAGGCTGGTCTCCAACTCCCAACCTCAAGTGACCCACTCGCCTTGGCCTCTGAAAGTGCTAGGATTACAGGCATGAGCCACTGCGCCCAGCCCCCCATTTTTGTAATAAAGGAATGTTGTTATATCAAATGCTTTTTTAGCATCAATTGAAATGATCATATGGTTTTTGTCCTTCATGCTGTTGATACAATACATCACATTGATTGATTTGTGTATACTGAACTGTCCTTGCATCCCTGGAATATATCCCACTTCGTCATGATGAATGATCTTTTTAATGTATTCTTCAATATCATTTGTTAGTATTTTGTTGGGGATTTTTTCACCTATATTCATCAGAGACACTGGCCTGTACTTTTGTTTCTTCGATGTGTCTTTGTCTGGTGTTAATAACAGGGTAGTACTATCCCTGTAGAATGAATTTGGAAGTATTTCCTACTTCTCTATCTATTGGAATAGTTTAAGTAGGATTCATATTAATTCTCTTTAAATGCTTGGTAGAATTCAGCAGTGAAGCCATCAAGTCTCAGGCTTTTCTTTACTGGAAGACTAATTACTATGACTTTGATCTCATTACTTGTTATTGGTCTGTTCAGGTTTCAGAGTTCTTCATGGTTTAATCTTGATAGGTTTTATGTGTCCAGGAATGTGCCTATTTCCTCTAGATTTTCCAATTTATTGGCATATATTTGCTCATAGCAGCTATTAAAGATCCTTTGAATTTCTATAATATCAATTATAATGTCTTCTTTTTCATAACTGATTTTAGTTACTTAGATCTTCTCTCTTTTTTTCTTAGTCTGGCTATAGGTTTGTCAATTTTGTTTATTCTAAAAGCAAACTTTCATTTCATCGATCTTTTGTATTGTTTTCTTCATTTCCATTTTATTTGTTTTTCCTCTAATCTTTATTATTTTTTTTCTTCTACTAATTTTGGGTTTGGTTTAGACTTGCTTTTCTAGTTCTTCAAAATGCATTGTTAGGTTAGTTATTTGAAAGTTTGATTCTTTTTTGATACAGGCAGTTAGAGCTGTAAATTTCCCTCTTAATACTGCTTTCACTTTATCCCACAGGTTTTGGTAAGCTGTGTTTTCATTACCATTTATTTTCATAATTTTTTCAATTTCCTTCTTAATTTCTTCATTGAACCACTGGTCATTTAGAAGCATATTGTGTGATTTCCATGTATTGTATAGTTTTCAAAATTCCTCGTTATTGATTTCTAATTTTATTCCACTGCAGTCAGAGAAGATGCTTGATATTATTTCACATTTTTTGCATGTTTTAAGATTTGTTTTGTTATCTAACGTATGGTCTATTCTTTAGAATGGTCCATGTGCTTAAGAGAAGAATGTGTATTCTGCAGCTGCTGGATCAAATGTTCTGTAAATATCAATTAGGTCCATTTGGTCTACAGTGCAGATTAGGTTCGATGTTTCTTTGTTGCTTTTCTGTACAGAAGATCTGTACAATGCTGAAATGCTTTTATTGAGGTCTATCTCTTGCTTTATCCCTAATAATATTTGGTTTATATATCTGTTTGCTCCTATTTTGGGTGTGTATATATTTATAATTGTTATACTCTCTTGCTGAATTGGCCCTTTACCATTATATAATGACCTTGTTTCTTCTTACAATTTTTATTTTAAGGTCTATTTGTCTGAACTAAGTATAGCTATTCCTGCTTCTTTTTTATTTCCTTTGGCATGGAACATCTTTTTCAATCCTTTTATTTTCTATGTGTATAATAACAGGTGAAGTGTGTTTCTTGTAGGTAATGGATCACTGGGTCTTATTTAGTTTATGCAGTCCTCCACTCAATGTCTTTTTATCAAAGAGCTTAGTTCATTTACATTCAATGTCACTATTGATGAGTAAGGACTTACTTCTGTCATTTTGTTATTTGTTTTCTGATCTTCTCTTCCTTCTTACCTTCCTTCCCATCTTATTTTTGGAGAAGGTGATTTTCCCTGGTGGTATGATTAAATTTATTGCTTTTTATTTTTTGTATATCTGTCGTATGCTTTTCTATTTGAGGTTACCATGATGCTTGTAAATACTATCTTATAACCCATTATTTTAAGTTGATGACAATGTAACATTGATTGCACACACAAGCAAAAAGAAAACAAATGAAAACCCTATACTTTGTCCCCTTCCTTTTTAACTTTTGTTGTTTCTCTTCGTGTTTTAATACACTGTATCTTATAATGTGTTTGTGTTTGTTATGTACTATTTTTCATTATTTTAATTCACTTTTATTTTAGGTTCAGCAGTACATGTGCAGGCTGTTATATAGGTAAATTGCAGGTCATGGGGGTTTAATGTATAGATTATTTCATCACTCAGGTAATAAGCATAGTACCCAATAGTTTTTTGATCCTTACCCTCCTCCCATCACCCACCCTCAGGTAGGTCCCAGTGTCTATTGTTTCCTTCCTTGTGTCCATATGTACTCAATAATTAGCTTCCACTTTTAACCAAGAAAATATGGTATTTGGTTTCTCTGTTCCTCTGTTATTTTGCTTAGGATGATGACCTCCAGCTCCATACATAATGTTGCAAAGGACATATCCATTTCTTTCTTATGGCTGTGTAGCATTCCACGGTGTATATGTACCATATTTTCTTTATCCAGCCTACTGTGGATGGGCATTTGGGTTGAATCTATGTCTTTGCTATTGTGAATAGCTCCAATGAACATACACATGCATATATCTTTATGATGGAATAATTTATATTCCTTTGGGTATATGCTCAATAATAAGATTGCTGGGTCAAATGGTAATTCTGTTTTAAATTTTTTTCACTGCCAAGCTGCTTTCCACAACAGGTGAACTAATTTACATTCCAACCAGCAGTGTATAAGTGTTCCTTTTTCTCTGCAACCTCACCAACGTCTGTTATTTTTTGACTTTTCAGTAATAGCCATTCTGACTAGTATGAGATGGTGTCTCATTGTGTTTTTGATTTGCATTTCTCTGGTAACTAGTGATGTTGAGCATTTTTTCCATATGCTTGTTGGTTGAATGTATGTCTTCTTTTGAAAAGTGTCTATTCATGTCCTTTACCCACTTTTTAATGGTGTTGTGTTTTGCTTGTGAATTTAAATTACTTATAGATTTTGAATAGTAGATCTTTGTCAGATGCATAGTTTGCAAACAATGTCTCTGGTTCTGTAGGTTGTCTGTTACTGTTTTGATAGCTTTCTTTTGCTGTGTAGATGCTCTGTAATTTAATTAGGTCCCGTTTGTCAATTTTTTGGGGGGTGGGGTGGGAAATCGCTTTTGACGCCTTCATCAAGAAATATTTGCCCAGTCCAATATCCAGAATGGTATTTCCTAGGTTATCATCCAAAGTTTTATAGTTTCAGGTCTTACATTTAAGTCTTTACCTTGACTTGATTTTTGTATATGGTATAAGGAAAGGGTTTATTTCCAGCCATCTGCTTATACTTAGCAAGTTATCCCAGAGCCATTTATTGAAGAGGGAGTCCCTTCCCTCATTTTTGGTTTTTGGTGACTGTCAAAATCAGATGACTGTAGGTGTGTGGCATTATTTCTAGGATCTCTATTCTGTGTCATTGGTCTGTGTGTCTGGTTTCTTTATGTACTCCATGCTGTTTTGTTACTGTAGCCTTATAATATAATTTGAAGTCTGGTAATTGGATGCCTCCAGCTTTGTTCTTGCTCAGGATTGCTTTGTCCATTTGAACTCCTTTTTAGTTCCATATGAATTTTAAAATAGTTTGTTCTAATTCTGTGAGGAATGTCATTGGTGGTTTTCTGATAAGATTAACATTGAATCTGTAAATTGCTTGGGCAGTATGGCCATTTTAACAATATTGATTGTTCCTGTTCATGAACACGGGATATTTTTCCATTTGTATGTGTCATCTCTGATTTATTTGAGCAGTGTTTTGTAATTCTCATTGTAGAGATCTGTCACCTCCCTGGTTAGGTGTATTCCTAGATATTTTATTCTTTTTGTGGCTATTATGAATGCAATGGCATTTCTGATTTGGATCTCAGCTTGGAGGTTGTTTTTGTATAGTAATGCTACTGAATTTTGTACATTCATTTTGTATCCTGAAACTTTGTGGAAGTTGTTTAAAGGATCTTGGAGCTTTTGGGCAGAGACTATGGGGTTTTCTAGGTATAGAATCATATTGTATCCAAAAAGGGGTAGTTTGACTTCCTGTCTTCCTATTTGCATGACTTTCATTTCTTTCTCTTGCCTGATTGCTCTGGCCGGGACTTCCACTTCTATATTGAATAGGAGTGGTGAGAGAGGGCATCCTTATCTTGTTCTGGTTTTCAAGGGGACTACGTTCAAGTTTTACTCATTTAGTACAATGTTGGTACTTTGTAGGTTTGTCATAGATGGCTCTTATTATTTTGAGCTATGTTCCTTTAATTCCTAGTTTGTTGAGGATTTTAACGTGAAAGGATATTGAATTTATCAAAAGCCATTACTACATCTATTGAAATAATCATGTGGTTTTTGTTTTTAGTACTGTTTGTGTGACTATTTACATTTATTAATTTTTATATGTTGAACCAACTTTGCACTGCAGGGATAAAACCTACTTGATTGTGGCAGATTAACTTTTTGATGTGCTGTTGGACTTGGTATGCTAGTATTTTGCTAAAATTTTTTGCATGTATGTTCATCAAGGATATTGCCTTGAAGTTTTCTTTTTTCATTGTATCTCTGCCAGATTTTGGTGTCAAGATGATGCTAGCTTTATACAATGAGTTAGGGAGGCATCTTTACTCCTCAATTTTTTGGAGTAATTTCATTACAAATGGTATCAGCTCTTCCTTATACATCTGGTAGAATTCAGATGTGACTCTGTTTGGTCCTTGGCTTTTTCTGGTTGGCAGGCTTTGTGTTACTCATTTAATTTCAGAAGTTATTATTGGTCTGTTCAGGGATTCAATTTCATCCTGGTTCCATCTTGGGAGGTTATATGTATCCAGAAACTTATTCATTTCTTCTAGGTTTTCTATCTTGTGTGCATAGAGGTGTTTGTAGCAGTCTCTGAGCATTCTTTTTTACCGTGGGGTCATTGGTAATGTCCCCTTTGTCATTGCTGATTGTGTTTATGTGGATCTTCTCTCTTTTTATATTTACTAGCCTAGCTAGTGGTCTATCTAGTTAATTTCTTTTTTCTAAAAACCAACTCCTGGCTTTGTTGAGCTTTTGTACTTTTCGGCACCTAAATTTCCTTCGGTTCAGCCTGCATTTTGGTTACTTCTTGTCTTCTGCTAGCATTGGGGTTGAATTGCTCTTGTTTCCCTAGTTCCTCTAGTTGTAATATTAAGTTGTTAATTTGAGATCTTTTAACTTTTTGATGTAAGTGTTTAGTGCTATAAACATTCCTCTTAACATTGACTTAGCTGTGTCCCAGATATTCTAGTATATTGTATCTTTCTTCTGATTCATTTCAAATAATTTATTGATTTAGGCCTTAATTTTATTATTTACCCAAAAGTCATTCAGGAATATGTTCTTAAATGTTTTGTAATTATATGGCTTTGAGCAATTTTCTTAGTATTAATTTCAATTTTTATTGCATTGTGGTCTGAGAGCATGGTTGATGTTAATCTGGTTTTTATAAATTGGCTGACAATTCTTTTATGTCCAAGTGTGTGGTTGATTATTTAGTATGTATCATGTGCAGATGAGAAGAAAGTATGTTCTGGCCTTTTTGGATATAGTGTTCTATAGATGTTTGTTAGGTCCATTTGGTTAAGTGTCAAATTCAGGTCCTGAATATCTTTGTTAATTTTCCACTTCAATGATCTGTCTAACACTGTCAGTCGGGACAATCTCTCACTATTATTCTCTGGCTAAGTCTCTTCCGAAGTCTCTAAGAAATTCCTTTATAAATCTGGATGCTTCCAGGTTGGATGCATATTATTTATGATAGTTATATATTCTTGTTAAATTGAACCCTTCACCATTATGTAATCCTTTTTTGTCTTCTTTGAACTTTATTGGTTTAAAGTCTGTTTTGTCTCAAATTAGAATGACAACTCATGCTTTTTTCTGTTTTTTTATTTGCTTGATAGTATTTTTCTCTATTCCTTTACTTTGAGCTTATGGGTGTCATTGAACATGAGATGGGTCTCTTCAAGACAACATATCATTGGATCTTGCTTCTTTATCAGACTTTCCACTCAGCCTTATAACTGTGGCATTTGACCCACTTACATTCAAGGTTAGTATTGATATCCATGAATTTGATCCTGCATCGTGTTGTTAGCTGGTTATTAAGCAGACTTGTTTGTGTGGTTGCTTTATAATGTCATTGGTCTATGTACTTAAGTGTGTTTTTGTATTGGCTGGTAATGGTTTTTGCTTTCCATATTTAGTGCTCCTTTCAGGAACTCTTATAAGGCAGATCTGGTGGTAATGAATTCTCTCAGGATTTGCTTGTTTGGAAAGGATTTTATTTGTCCTTTAATTAAGAATGTTAGTTTTGCTGGATATGAAACTACCAGTAGGAGGGGTTTTTTTGTTTTTTTTTTCTTTAAGAATGGTAAATATAGGCTGGGCGTGGTGGTTCACGCCTGTAATCCCAGCATTTTGGGAGGCCAAGGCAGGTGGATCATGAGGTCAGGAGATCGAGACCATCCTGGCTAACACAGTGAAACCCTGTCTCTACTAAAAATACAAAAAATTAGGTGGGCATGGTGGCGGGCATCTGTAGTCCCAGCTACTCAGGAGGCTGAGGCAGGAGAATTGCTTGAAACCAGGAGGTGGAGGTTGCAGTGAGCCGAGATCATGCCACTGCACTCCAGCCTCAGCAACAAGAGTGAGACTCCGAAAAAAAAAATGGTAAATATTGGTACATATAGTTCCTAATTCTCTTCTTGCTTATAATGTTTCCCTGGAAAGGTCTGCTGTTAGCCTGATAGAGTTCCCTTTGTAGGTTACTTGCTCCTTCTCTCTAGTTGCCTTTAAACTTTTTTCTTTCATTTTGACAATGAAGAATCTGATGATTATGTGTCTTGGGTCTTATTGTGTAGTATTTTGCAAGGGTTCTCTGCATTTCCTGAATATTAGTGTTTGCCTCTCCAGTGAGGTTGGGAAAATCTTCATGGACAATTTCCTGAAATATGTTTTCCAGGTTGTTTGCCTTATCTCCCTGTCTTTCAAGTTTGCCAACATGTCACAGATTTGATATCTTTACATAATTCCGTATGTTTTGGAGTTGTTCTCCATTTTCCTTTATCATTTTTTCTTTACTTTTGTCTGACTGATTTGACTCAAAGAAAATTTTCTCACTCTGAAATTCCTTCCTCAGCTTGGTTTATTCTTCTGTTAATACTTGTGACTATATTCTGATATTCTTGAAATAAGTTTTTCAGCTCTATTGGCTCACTTTGGTCCTTTTGTAAAATGGCCATTTGTCTTTTGTCCCATATATCATTTTACTGTATTCATTAGAATCCTTGGAATGGGTTTCAACTCATTTAAAGTGTCAATCATCTTCATTCCTATCCATATTCTAAATTTTATTTCTGATATTTCAGTCATTTCAGCCTGAATCATTTCTTGGGAACTGGTGCAGCTGTTTGGAAGTAAGAAGACACTCTTGCTTTCTTGAGTTGCCAAAGTTCTTGCACTGTTTCTCATCTGTGTGGGCTGATGTTTCTTCAATCCTTGAAGTTGCTGTCCTTTGAATGTGTGCGTGTGTGTGTGTGTGTGTGTGTGTTGCTTTTACCTTCTTTGGTATTCTTGGGGGTTTTGTGATGGTATAAGGTGTGTTCAATCAATTGACTTTGTTTCTGTTAGATTTCTGTGGAATCAAGGCTCGGCTCAGCACTCCTGGACTGTGTGCTCTAAATATGGGAGGCTGGTATTTGGGCTTCTGGCTATGTTCTCTGGCCTCTTGAGGTTAGGAACCTGTTGCACTGGAGGGGCCAAGCTCTTCCCAGACCTCTGGACAGAACATTCCAAAGAGTGGTGCCAGCCAAAGCACTTCATCAGGCAGTAACAGTGGGATCCATGTTCATGCATGTGCCAACAGCAGCAGCAGCATAGCAACATGCATGTTCCTCTGCTAGGGTGGGATTCTGGCAAAAGGAAGTGATAGTGTTTGTAACAGAATACTGACAAATCAAATAGTAAAAGTTTAAGAAAATAAGGGACTGATGACAATTTTATTTAAAAAAATTGGATTAATTATATTACCACTAAAATTACTATCTAAAGCTTTCTAAATATCTAAAGAAATTTATAAAATATTGATTAAAGAAAACACAATGTGTAGAGAAAGAAGCATGGCAAATATAACAATGCACATGATAATTACAACATAAAATAATTTCTCAGAGATGACGTCAAACAAAATAGCAGGTCATTAAATGTGAACAAGCTTAACTTACCTATTAAAATACAATGATTATTAATTGGACTCACCAAGAAAGAATCACTATGTTCAAGAGAAACATTGAAAACAAAGTGATTAAGAAAGTCTAAGAATAAAAGTATATGCAAATTAAATACAAAATGAGATACCATAATATTTCTATTAGGATGGCTAAATTTTTTTAAACTAAGTGTAATGATTGATTAAGAAAGTCTAAGAATAAAAGTATATGCAAATTAAATATAAAATGAGATACCATATTATTTCAATTAGAATGGATAAAAATTTTAAAACGAACTGTACCGATAGCTAGCAAGTATGCAAAGCAACAGGAACTCTCATTTATTGCTAGCAAAAATGCAAAATGGCCCAGCCACTTTGAAAGACAGTTTGGCAGTTTCTTAAAAAGCTAAATATATTCTTACCCTATAATCCAGCAGTTGCACTCCTTAATATTTACCCAACTGATTTGAAAACTGCCTACTCAAAAACCTGCATGTGAATATTTATAGCAGTTTTATTTATACTTACAACACCTAGAAACAATGTTATTCAATAGTTGAGCAGATAATAAACTGTAGTATACCCATATTATGTATTCAATAATAAAATATTTGAGCTATCAAGATGGAAAGACATCATTAAATCTTAAATGCATATTACTAAGTGAAAGAAGTCATCTGGAAAGGCAACCTACTGTATGTAATTCTAATTATGTGACATTCTGGAAAAGGCAAATTACTGTAGTTGATGAAGTTAACACACATAAGATATATAATACACATATATATGAAAGTGTGGGTTAACAATTCTGATAACTATTTGAAAAGAAGCAAAGAACAACAATAAGAAATACCTGAGCCAAAAAAGCCCACATGCCTCAGAGGTTTCAAAGATTATTCTGCAAAAACTTCAGACATAATCCTTATGTGACATACATTGTTACAGAGCATTGAAAATGAATGACACCTCTATCACTTTCTATGAAATTAGAATACCATTTATCTAAACTAGCTAAGGATAGCACACACATAAAAAGAAACTTACAGGTCAGTATTACTTAAAAATATGTATGCGAAAATACTAAATAAGACATTAGCAAATAGAATCAAATGCAATGATAAAAAAATACATGAGGAAATGGGACTTATTTTAAAAAGACAAGTATCAATATTAGGGTGTTAATTAATGTAATGCATCATATTAACAGATTAAAGAAAAAATCATATTACCATTTCTATAAATGCTGAATAATTTTTGACAAATTTGAAAACTCATTCTGGATAGAAACTCTTAAGAATATAGAAATTGATACATAATTTCTTAACATAATAAAATTGCCTTAAAGCCAGCATCTTAGTTAACTGTGAACCTCTAGAGACATTTCCACAAAAATCAGGAGAAAGGGAAGGGTATTTATTATATTCACTAGTATTAAACTTTGTTCTATAGATATTAGCTAATGCAGTTGGGCAAGAAATATCAGATAAATGAGAATTGGAAAAGAATAAAAAGAAGTAAAATTACCTCTGTTTGCAGCCAACATGACAGCATACGTGGAAAATCTCTTGAGAATCAATGGTAAGCCAAACTCAAAAATTAGAATAATTCATTAAGCCACATGACATGAAATTACCATAGAAAAAAGCAACCATTTTTATCTACACAAAGAAGTAAAAGATGTCAGGATACATAAACCACTGTTTACAAAAGTAACAAGTAATATCAAATACTTCAGAATATACTTTACAAAAAATATGAAAAATCTCTATTAGATGTCTTAACTCCTGAAAGACTTGAAAGTAGGCTTGAATAAATTGAAGAAAATATTCTGTCTTCATGAAATGTATGATGCAATATCTTAAGAATGTACGTTTTCCCCAAGTTAATTTATAAATTCAATTCAATGTCAATAAAATCACTTCTCTTTCTTATTTTTTAATGATATAGATAAATTGATACCAAAGTTAATGTGGAAGAATACATACACAAGAACAGCCAAGAAAATGTTAATTTTAAAAGGCTCCAAAGAAACTCTAGTCCTACCAGATATTAAACTATAATATAGGCCTCTATAATTAAAGTAATGTGGTAGAGATACATGAACAAAAAGACAAGGAATAAAAGAAAATTGAGATATAGAGCCAAATAATATGAAAATATAATGTATACAAATTAGGCACCTCAAATCATTTGGGTAAAAATGTACTTCTTAAAAAGTAATGTCTGGGTAATTAGATAGCCACTTTTATTGTTTGTTTGTTTTGTTTGGTTGTTTTTTTTTTTTTTTTGAGATGGCTCCGTGGCCCAGGCTGGAGTGCAGTGGCTCCATCTCAGCTCACTGCAGCCTCCACCTCCTGTGTTCAAACGATTCTCATGCCTTAGCCTCCCAGTTAGCTGGGACTGCAGATGTCCACCACCACACCTGGCTAATTTTTGTATTTTTAGTAGAGATAGGATTTCGCCATGTTGGCCAGGCTTGTCTTGAACTCCTGACCTCAGGTGATCCTCTGGGATTACAGGTATGAGCCATCACTCCCGGCCTACACAGCCACTTTTAAAATATTAAAAAGACAAAGTAGATCCATACCTCCCCATGACCAATATGTAACCATCTCCAATTCAATCAGAGCTCAAAATGTAAAAATAGAAACCACACAGTACTAAGAGAGAACACAGGTGAATTCCTGTACAAACTGAGTTTACAGTAAAAGGCTTTCTGAAACTGACTAAAAAACCAGAGGCAATAAATACAATACTTGATAAATTTGAGTTTAAATTGGAATCGTCTATTGAAATTTGTACGTAAATGTATGTGTATTGTGTCTGCGTATATGGTGTCCATTCCTATAACTATACCTATATATATTGATTGGCAAAAGCACCATAAGGAAAGCAAAAAATAAAAAATGACAAGCAGACAAGAATAAATACATGCAACATATGTCACAGGTAAATGGGATCATATTATTGATATATAATAAGCATTGAGTATTGAAGTAAAAATGGGCAAAATATGAACAGATAATTCAACCAGAAGATATAACATGACCATTAGGCATAACGAATGATGTTCAACCTCACTTGTAATATGAGAAATACAAATTAAAACTAATTTATGAACCATTTCTCACCTGCCAGATTGTGAAAAAATTAGAAATATGACAATGCGTTTTATCGGCAAGGCTATTGAGAAATAGTCATTCGTATACATTGTGGATGGGAATGTGAATTGGTAAAGTCCAGCTGGAGCGGGTGATAGGGAGAATAATGGCCCCGTTGAATGTCCAGATGTCAGACCTCATCATTTCCAAGTTTGTGAGCTTACATAGTCAAAGAGACTTTGAGGATGTGATTATGGTTATGAAACTTCAGATGGGGAAATTTTCCTAGTTCTCCAGGCAGGCCTGGTCTTATCACAGAAGTCTTTCAAAGCAGGGGAACTTTCTCTGATATGGAGAACCGTAAAGATGTCAGCATGAGAAGGACTTCATATACCATTGCTGCTTTGAAGGGTGCCATGGGCCACAAAATGTGGGCAGTCTCAAAGCAGGAAAAGGCATGGGAATAGAAAGAGATGCAGCCATACCAACTCTGTGCTGGGCATCTGACCTACACAACTGTGAGATAATAAATATGCGCTATTTAAGCTACCAGGGGTATGGTAATATATTACAGCCAGAGTAGAACACTAATACATAAGAGAGACTGGAAATCACTACTAACACATAAACTTGCAAATCAACAATGCTTCTTTGGGAATTTACTCTGAAGTTACACCTTTAGCAATACACATATGTATGTACAAGTTGAGTCATTACACCATCACTTGTAATTGCAAATAGTGAAGAAATGTAGGTGCCCATGCATAAGAGAATGGGTAAATTCACTCTAGTGTATAGAAAAAATAGAGAATTATCCAACTTTAAACATTTAAAAATGTAAATAGAGAACATGTCTCGAAACTAATATGGGATGATTTCCAGGGCACATTGTTAAGTGAAAAAAGAGCAAAGTACAATAAAATATCTATAGTATGCTACCTTTTGTGTAAGAAACATAAAGAGGAAAACATGCATTTATCAAATAATTTGTGTGGAGAAAAAAGGAAGGGTAAACTACAAGCCAATCTGATTTGTCACCTGCAGAGGAAGATTAAGGCAAAAACTGAAAGGACAGGAGGATGGCAATGGGGTAGAAGGAATAAATTCTAAGCTCTATTATGATAGATTTTTATTTTTGCTTTTCTTGAAATATATTTATATAATCATATAATGGATACTCTTTTCTGTATTGCTTATTTAGTTTCTGTATTGCTTATTTAGTTCAATATTAAGTCTATGAGTTTCTCCCATATCGTTGAGGACAGCAGTACTTCGTTACTTACCATTGCTATGTAGAAATATACCACCAAAATATTATTCATTTTGCAATATCCATTGTGGAAATTTAGCTTCTTTTCAGATTGAGGCTATTGAATAAAACTACAATGAATATTCTCACACATTTTTTTTTTGGTGGGCATATGCACTCATTTCTGTTGGATACATTCCCAGGAATGGAATTACTGTGTCATAGAAAATATATATGCTAAGCTCATGGCCAGTTTACTTTTCTTTTCTTTTTTTTCTTTTTTTTTTTTTTGAGACCAAGTCTTGCTCTGTTGCCCAGGCTGGAATTCAGTGGCACAATCTCAGCTCACTGCAACCTCCGCCTCCCAGGTTCTAAGCGATTCTCCTGCCTCAGCCTCCTGAGTAGCTGGGACTGTAGGTGTGCGCCATTACACCTGGCTAATTTTGTATTTTTAGTAGAAATGGGGTTTCACCATGTTGGCCAGGCTGGTCTCGAATTTCTGACCACAGGTGATCCGACTGCCTTGGCCTCCCAAAGTGCTGGTATCACAGGCGTGAGCCACCGCACCAGGGGCATGGCCAGTTTTCTAAAGGGCTTATACTAATTCATTTTCTCAGTGGTAATGTGCAAAAGTTCCTGATATTCTATATCCCGGCCTACATAAACAAAATGTTGTAAGTCCTTTTAATAATGACTTTCTGGTGAGTGCATATTACTATTTCTCACTCAAAATTTAATGTTCCTGTCTCTGATGACAAATGGTACTGAACTCCTTCATACATGCTAATTAGACATTTGGATATCTTTTACGAATTGGCTAATTAAGCCTTTTGCAAATTCTAAAAATTGTTTTGTTAGATTTTTTCTTATTAAATTTATAGCATATCTAAATAAGTAATGTGTGCCAGGTCCACATAACTGTGTGCTAATTGTCTTTTTTCTGTCTGTGGTCTTTTCCATTTTTTAATTGTGCCTTTCGGTAAATAGGAATTTAGAAGTTCTTAATATTTTTCTTCATCAGGACTGTATTGGTTATTGCAGGTTCTTAATATTTCCGTATAAATTTTAGATCAACTTGTTAAGTTTATATGGTTTGGCTATAGGTCCCCACACAAATCTTATCTTGAATTGTAATCCCTATGTGTCAGGGTAGGGAACTGGTGGGAGGTGATTGGCTCATGGTTGCGGATTTCCCCCATGCTGCTTTCATGATAATGAGTGAGCTCATTAAAATTGTGGCACTTTCATCCTCGCTCTCCCTCTCCTGCCGCCATATAAGACATGCCTTGCTTCCCCTTTGCCTTCTGCCATGGTTATAAGTTTCCTGAGGCCTCCACAGCCATGTGGAACTGTGAGTCTATTAAACCTCTTTTCTTTTTAAATTACCCAGTCTCATCTATTTTGGATCTTTAAGATTTAATGACTGCCCTGTTGGGTTTTGAACTTACATGGTGCCTGTAGCCCTTTTCTTTTGGATGATTTCTCCCTTTTGGAATGGGAGTATTTACCCATTGCCTATACCCTCATTGTTTCTTGGAAGTAACTAATTTGTTTTTGAGTTTACAGGCTCATAGGTGGAAGAGACTAGCCTTGTCTCAAATGAGATTTTGGACTGAAAACTTTTGATTTAATGCTGGAATGAGTTAAGATTTTGGGGGATGTTGAGAAGAAATCATTGTATTTTGCAATGTGAGAAGGGCATGAGATTTGGGAGGGGCGGGGGCAGAATGATATTCTTTGGATTAGTGTCCCCATCCAAATCTCATGTTGAATTGTAATCCCCAGTGCTGGAGGTGGGGCCTGGTGGGAGATGATTAGCTCATGGGGGCAGTTTCTTATGGTTTAACACTGTCCGCCTTGGTGCTGTCATGACAGTGAGTGAGTTCCCATGAGATCTGGTTGTTTAAAAGTGTATAGCACCTCCACTTTCTCTCTCTTCTTCCTGCTCCACCATGATTTGTTGTTTGCCCTTCACCTTCCACCTGCTTCCCCTTCATCTTCCACCATTATTGTAAGTTTCCTGAGGCCTTCCCTGGAGACCAGCAGATAGCCTGCATCATTCTTCCTGTACAGCCAGAGGAATCATGAGCCAATTAAACCTCTTTTGTTTATAAATTACCCAGTCTCAGGTATTTCTTTATAGAAATGGAAGAATGAACTAATACAGCTAACCTTAAAAAAAAGTACAGAAGAGTCTTAGTGTTTTATCTTATCTTATTCTCTGAAAGAGAAACTGTTCAGAATTAACTGGTGAAATCATCTAGTCTTAAATTTGCATATTTGTCAAAATGGATTCATGAATTCAACTTCTATATGACATATAGAAATATTCAGGTTCGTATTTCTTCTTGGGTCCACTTTTTATACATTTAATTTAATCAGATAATATGTATTTGAAGATGGAATAAATTGGCCCGAGCTTTGTTTTATAGCTTTTTTTCTATGCAATTTTTTAAACATACACAAAAGAAGAAAGAATAACTATTACACCAACCATCATATTCCCATCTCCTAGATAAAGCTATTGTTAATACTTTGATATAATTCCTTCACACTGTTGTTCTCCAATGTTATAAAATAATCTATGTGCAAGCTAAAACCTTTTCTTATTATATTGCTCTGAAATTATCAAGATGTTCTCCAAGAAATAGTGAATTAAAATATTAAGCAGAAGTTTATCATCACAGAAGCATCTTTAACCTTTCGGTGTAGAATTCCTGTTTGCCTGGACAAGAAAATATAGATATTGATAATGTTAAAGATGAGGAGGAGGAAGAAGACAAAGGAGAAGGGGATAAAGAAAAGAAGATAAAGGAGAGGAAAGGGATGGAAAGGGAGGAAGAAGGTATAAGGGACAGGAAGAATGACGAGGAGGAGGGGGAAGAAATAATCGTGACATATAACATTGGTAATTTTTTTATCTATAAGAAGAAAATATCATCATGGTTGATTATATTAATGCATCACAGCACATTTATTGTGATAAAAATTTGAGGCTCAAAACACATTTACCACATGAGAAAAAGTTCATGGTTAGATATCAGATATTGAAAGACAATCTTTCTTAGAGTATAATGGCTCTCCAGCCAATAAAGAAGTGAATATCTGGAGAACATCACTAATCAAATGCCAATATCTAGTTGATCAAGTTTTCTTCACACTATTGTCAAAAGGCAGGTGATCCAAGCAGCTGTTTTGTTATGGAATATGGAATTCCATATGGTTATGGAATAAGGTTTCTTGGAAGAATTGGGAATCTCACAGAAGACTATATTTCAAGTATTTATTCAATAGAATCCAGAAGACCAGTATCCCCCATAGCATGATGGGTGGCAGCAGCTGTATCTGTAGCCTCCATAGCCACAGCCATAGCCCAGTCTGTGGAAGCTGCCACATCCACAGCTATAGCCATAGCCCAGGCCACCGAATCCTCCACAGCCGTAGCCTAGGTCTCCATAGTAGCTGCCGGAGTAGCTCATGTTGTCAGAAGTGGTGTGTGTGGTTAGCTGTTGTAGGTCAGTTTGGTAACTGTGACTGGACAGGAACATTTATATATACTCTGATGCATGTGGAAAGCCACACCTTTAAATGTCATCCCTTAGAACATGTTACCTGAAAACTATGCCAACTATCTTGTTTTGTAACACCCATCCCACTCTTTTCCTTGTTTATGAAGCTAGTGATTTAGAAATTATACAACGTGTTTTATTTTCTGCTTTATTTTGATTTCTAGATAAGTGTTTTTCCTCTAATAAAATGTAGTTGTGTTTATATTCACTGTACATGTACGAGTTTCTGAGTTTCAAATGCCATAAACAAATCTCTATAGCTTCAAGTATTCTTCAAATTGCATCTCATGCAATTACATTTATCCCTTGATTGCACCCTTTCCTTTGACAGTCCAAGGCTGCTGAGCCTTTTCTAAGCCAAGGGTGTTATCTTTATTCTGCTAAGAATTCACAAAAATTGAAACATTATTGTTCTCTGAAATGGCAATCAACTATGATGTGTGTCTTTATACAATGTGCTTTTAAAGTCATCTGGGAACCACATTTTATAGTGGAATGATATTTAATTTTTAAAAGAGTCACAAATTAATGTCAAAGGAATTTCTCTAATATTATGCTTCATGTAGAGCCAGCCTGCTTAGTAGATACCATTAAAGTGTGCATAAAGTCCCTGCCAATCCCTTATGAATAGTTTCCTCTCCCCAAATTTAATCTTAGTCTAGATTCTAAATTTCGTACTATCATAGGATCATATAATTATAGAATTAAAGAGACTTGAGTCATCATTTATTTCAGTGTTCTTGTTACCGATGAGAAAAATGGATTCAGAGAGACAAGCAGAGTTACGCAACAGTGAAACTTAGTGGCAGATTAGGACTAAAACCTAAGTACTTTGATTATTGGCCTTAGTTCAGCAGATGCATTTGAAATCAAAGATTGCAGGTCAGGGTATATCTTCTCCCACAATGCCCAGCTGCCTTATATTTTTGTTTCATATCATCAATATAAATAAAAGCAAATGACATGAAACCAGTAAGCATATATGCTCAGCTACTTCTGCTATATATATATATATATATATATATATATATATATATGTATATATACACTTTAAGTACTGAGGTAAATGTGCAGAACGCGCAGGTTTGTTACATAGGTATACATGTACCATGGTGGTTTGCTGCACCCATCGACCCATCGTCTATGTTAGGTATTTCTCCTAATGCTATCCCTCCCCTAGTCCCCCACCCCCTGACAGGCCCTGGTGTGTGATGTTCCCCTCCCTGTGTCCATGTGTTCTCATTGATTAACTCCCACTTATGAGTGAGAACATGCGGTGTTTGCTTTTCTGTTCTTGTGTTAGTTTGCTGAGAATGGTGGTTTCCAGCTTCATCCATGTCCCTGTAAAGGACATGAACTCATCCTTTTTTATGGCTGCAGAGTATTCCATGGTATATATGTGCCATATTTTCTTTATCCAGGAATCTCAAAGAATACAGGTTATTTTTGAACTTCGTTTATACTGATTAAACTTATTACCTTTACCAGTTTATTAAAAGTGCTACATAACTAGGTACTTACATATTTCCATCCTGAGGGAACTTTGCAACCTACAAGTTGAAGGGAATTATTAATGGTAAAGAATTGCTGTATTTGAATTTGCTTCAGTTAAGAAAATGTACGTTCAATATAATTTTAGGTAATTTTTTAAAACGACTATTATCTTTAGCACTTGTCACAATCCAGAAAAAGCCAGATATATTTGCTTGGTAGGGAAAATATTATTATCAGGAATAGAATATCCCAGAACTTCCAATCTAAGAATTATTTTCTAGGGTCCTCTGCTTTATTTGATTCCTAAAAGTGAAGCTAACACGTATGTGAACTTTGCCTGTCCACGAAGCATCAAGTCATCTGCCTCTTCTCATTCTCAGCTCACACGACCTCCCACTTGGCACTGATAGGACTAGACTGACCCCAGTCACCCTATGACTCACGCTGGTTTCTGTAGAGAAGAAACGCTTTACAGTCTTTTATCTTTATGAGATACTAGTGCATTCACATTTTAAGATTTTACCAAATATCAATATTAGGAACTTCTCTTATTCTTGAAACATTTCTTTATTTTTTCTTTAATGAGCATATATTTTACAAAATATATTCACATAAAAGTCAACATTATTATTCTGTGGTTGTGAAACTACTGTGGAACAATCAAACCATCAAATGGAAACTCCATGAGGTAAGGGAAAAGACCCAATTCCCTCATCATGTCTTTTAACTCAATAGACTGTGGACATCAGACACTTTAATGAGGTCATCATACGTAGGCTTTGCTTTCCTCATTATTGTACCCCCAATAATTGCAAAATGAGTGAAATAACCATCTAAAACCATCTAAAATCTAGCACAGAGTATTTTCACTGGCAATCGAGAAAAAAACACATTTTTATGGATGATTCTTCCTGGAGAGTACACATGTAAATGATACATTAATTGGCAAAAAGCCAAATAAGATGATAGATTTTTTTGTCTACACAATTTGTACTTTTATTTTAAAAGTAAACAAAGATAACAGATAATACTTACTGAGAGATTCATATGGACCAGGCAGCCCATATGAACACATATGACACCTTCCATATGTGTTATATTTAGTATAACATGTATATTCAAGAGGTATGTAGTAAAATTGTCTATCGAGGTGTTTGTTTAGTATACTAATATCTAAAATATACCTCTCCTTACGTTAATTAATTGCTCCTTGTATTCTCTTGACCAATTTCCTAAATAGTTGCTAGTAATATTAAAGGTTCAAAAAAAGACACTGAAAAGTATTTATCTTGCTGGGTGCGGTGGCTCACGTCTATAATTCCAGCACTTTGGGAGGCCAAGGCGGGTGCATCACCTGAGGTCAGGAGTTAGAGACCAGACTGGCCAACATCGCGAAATCCCGTCTCTACTTTAAAAAAGTACAAAAATTAGCCAGGCGTGGTGGCACGCACCTGTAATCCCAGCTGCTTGGGAGGCTGAGGCAGGAGAATAGCTTGAACCTGGGAGGTGGAGGCTGCAGTGAGCCAAGATCATGCCACTGCACTCCAGCCTGGGCGACAAGAGCGAAAAAAAAAAGTATTTATCTGATATTGCAAAGATTGTGTGAAATATGGATTAAACAATGAGAAGAGTCGATGCTGTTTTAAGTTCTAGAGATGATAAGATGTGTAAAAATTATGAACAATGCCACGTTGTTACAGAAAAATACCTGACAAAATGGTCCAAGAGCTGCTTCATAGTTTCACATTTTGTTTCTTTATTGCCATATACAATATCCAATAACATGTTTATTTTTGTTAATAAAATATGTTTCTATCCTTATTTAATCATTGCTGATGATTCAGGGTACAGTAGGGAAGCTCTGTTTACCCAAGAAAGAATCAGAGTCTTTATAAAATGGAATTATTAAAGCCAAACACATTAAATTTCTATAAAGATTTTGTAAATATCTAATATCTAATCTGCAGATAATTTTCTTGACACAATTCCAATTGTGATAATAATTGAAAAGGATAAAGACATGTCTTTTTATTACTAAATAGCTCTGTAAACATTTTGCTATAGGAAAATTAAGTCATATTTTTATTCTTATATTGTGTAAGCTGATCGCTTCAGTTTAAGAGTCCTGTTAAATGTTTATATTCTTACTCTCACAGGTCTTACCATCACTGTGAAAATCATGCATATAATTTGCTAATGAATACTGAAATAAGGGCAAAAATTTCCACAATTGACACTGTTATTGATCATTTATCTGTAGAGTACGTCAATACGTCTGGAAGGGAAACTAGATCTAGAGATGAAACAATGGATAGTAAATATCATTATAAAACTGATGGTATTGTCACATACTTGCAGAACATAAGGAAATAAATTAGTTATGCGTTACGGTAACAAAAGAGTACAATTAGATGGATAGTTATAAGATAAATATTATAAGTTAAAGACTTTCATGCACTACTAAAAAAAGCCCTTCATAAAATATAATTGAATAATAGCTTATTCCAATTTCAATAATGTCAAATAGAGCAATAGATTTAACAAGAAATGTGCATGACATTGGTGCAGAAATTTTATGGAAGAATATAGATGATTTGAATGAATGAATTATGACATTCATTTTACTGTATGGGAAGATAAAATACAGAAATGATACAATCCTTCCTATTTTAATTCAGAAATGTAATAGGATCCCAGTCAATATCACAGCATGATTTTTGGAAATTTACAAAAGTATCTTAATATTTATCTGATAAAAAGAAGATAATTTCCCACACAAAATATTAAAATATAGTTAAACAGCATGGTGTAATTGTTAAAATTAGCAGCTTAATGAAATATAATAAAAAATCCAATTTATTATTCTGTTTGTTTATATCCTTCATTTTTCTTAGAAATTTTATAAATATACAGAAGGAAATTAAATTTTTATATTTTGTTATATTCTTTTATGTACAAGAAAAAATGTTAACTTTTGTTAAAATGTTGTTTCCTTATTGCTCCATCTGTTCTTTGAAAGTCTAGAAAAAATTAACTTAGAAAAGTTTATTGAGAATAGTTTTGTTGACTCAGAATTGCTTGTCTAAAAGTTTATTCATTTCTTAGTGAAATATTTAAGACATTTTAATATGTTGGAGTAAAGTATGACTTTTCTTCAGATATTTTCAGTTTCTTAGCATGCAATCTGAATAATGTCCTACAATTTCAGGGGAAAAGTCTGTGGCCATTGTTATATCTTCTTGCTCATATTTAATTTCATCACACACATATACACATTGCATCACAAGATTTATTTCTATTTTCACAATTCCTCCCATCAACTGATCAATTTACCAATTCTGCTCTTATTCTATATATTAACACTTTAGTGTTTGCTTTAATTTTTATTATTTCATCTTTCTATGTACTTTATAGTTGCCTATTTGGCCTCATCCTAACTTGCAAGGTCCACAAGCACATATCTCCAGTTTTGCTCTTTTAATTGTTACTGTAAAATGATTAACATATTTAAAGGCCTGCCCATGTTTTGCTTTATATGTTGAAATCCAACCTAGATTTTCATGTGCAGTGTTCTTATTTTCTTTATTTTATAAGTATTTTACTGTCTTAGGCTTTTTTCTTCTACTCATTACATAATTAAAATACATATTTTGATATAATTTTTATTAAACTAATCTCTAGTTTTATAGCATCGTGGGTTGGCAATGCAATGTTTGGTAAAGTATTGAAATTCTTCTGGATTGTAGACTATGTTTGCTGTTTTTCTAAATATTGTAGAAATTGTTGAAAAGACCTATGATTAAGAACATTTCTGTTTTTCTACAGCATCATTTGTCATTTTTATTTGACCTATGTTTATTATTTTTATATAGCGTTTTCTTAAATTGATAGAAGTGTGATAAATTATTTAATATCTACTGTATTCCTCTTAAATTTGCTTATTTCTAATATTTGCTTTTCAATTATGTCAATCTCTATTTTTTGACTCACAGTTAATAATAGCTGTTGTAACCTTATTACTTGTAGCAGTCTTATCAATGTATAATTAAAATTTGTACAATGTAATACTTTTAATTTATACTTTATTTCGTAAGACTTTTGTTGCACTTGTTTTCAGTCTGCGTTGCTTTTTATATCTTTGGCCAATTTTTTTCTTGTTTTAACTATTTTTGTGTGTTTAAAGCAGATGACCACAATTGATACTTGGTGAATGGGTGAGAAAATGTATTATTGGCTAGAGCTAATACTAATTAGATAAATATTACATTCGGAGCAATAAAGTAATGATGCCTTAGGCAATGTCACAAAGTTCTGAAGCTTTTGTGTTATTCAGTGAGTCAAATCATTGCAAATTATGAATATTTATCAGAAAAAATATATATCTATACAGCATTTTAAATATAATCTTGAGATCTGTATGACCACCAAAAATTCAAGGCACATAAAATTAAATGATGAAAATATTTAACAGCCTGCCCATATTTTGCTTTATATGTTGAAATCCAAACCTAAAAGCTAAGTTAGATGGCTTCATAGGCCAGGAATCTTGATGCCTAGTGTGGGACATTGAAATTACTAGGATTGAGAAATTGAAGGATTTTTTTTAACTAAGTAGCAAAAACTAATAACCTTATTTTTCCAATTTTTCTTTACCCATAGATAAAAGGATGATAATCATTCTCATATACAGTTTAAGAGTCAACTCTTTGAGATACATTACTTCCCGAAAGAACTATGTAGATTAGCCATTTGAAAATCTAAGTCATTATTAGAAAGAAAATTGCTCTTATTGTTTGATGAGCTTAGGACTGGGATCTTAACTCTAGTAACAGCTCTAATTGGTAAGGGAAGTCTTGACTAGTTTCCTGGGCATACAGGACAAACAATTCTTTTAACAGAGTCAAAATATTTGCTGATAAGGGGCCATCAAGGCTTTAGTGATGTTTTTGGCATGTTGGAGTCACATTGAGGGACTCAAGTGCTTTTCAGGGCAAAGGTGACCTTAATAAAGCTTCAAATACTCCTGATAAACTTGGGATAATTAAATAAGTTGTCTTCTCCTGATGTCATTAAATATTCAGTTTACATAACTTCCTGTGTTCTGATTCTTTGCCAGGTACACAGCTTTCTGATTACTATGACATTCACCACTCCTTACAGGAAAAGGGTAAGTTAATTATATTAAGTTTAAGCCCTTTGGCCACTCTGACAGTGATTTCTCAAGGTAAATTAATAAATTGGCCTCTGATTATGATTTCATTTCTCATGTAAAATAAAGATGACATGCTGATAAAATAGGCTTTGAGTATTTCCATTTCCCCGTGATAGTAATTTGTCTCTGTAAATTAATAAAATGATCTGATTATAATTTGGATTTCCATGTAGGTTAACTATAGGGATAATTCAAAACTCAAGCTAACGCAAATGTTATAGTTCCTGTAACAATGATTTCATGTTGTATATTAATGAATAGGCATTCTGTTTTATAGATGAGCCACTTTAACTTGTTAATGGCAGTCAGGTCCTGAGAGATGGAGTTGTTCTCAGTGTACTGACTGAGCCATCTAACCAACCCTACAAGCTAAAGAGCTAGACTTTGGATAGGGATACATTTTTCAGCGTAACTAATGTTTTCCTAGGAGGCTCCTCCTAGAGATTTTACTTTTTCTTCTCTGGAGATTCTGGAAACGTCTCTCTGTTCCCCATGAGATAAGAATTAATTATGCAATGGAATTATTTTTGTCAACACATACCTGGGGCTAAATTCTGTATCAGTGGTATTCCAGAAAATATCCTTACCCAGCTCATTTCTTGAATGAATCTATTGAACAATGTTCTGGGCTATCCAAGATACATAACCATGAAGATACAGGTGATCTGTTATTGCAGAGCCTTGTACATGCTTCACTGATGTGTCTCATTACCTGAGCTTCTATGCCAACCACAGACTGCTTCTGCTCTTGTTTTTACTAGTTTCTCCTTTAAAATGTTGGTATGGAATGGGGGCAGGGAAGTGCTGGGTAGAGAAGAGTGGGGTCCCTGGCAAGAGCTGTGGTCCTGTGCCCGTGGACGTAAGTAAGAACGGGCACTCTTGTTTCCATGCCCAAATGTTGCATTTTTCAAGACCACTCTGGCCCATTATGACCCCCACCCTGTGCCCATATAAACCTGAGACCTTAGCGGACACACACACAAGCAGCTGAACGTCAAGAGGAGTGGTGGAGAGCAGCAGAGAGCAGCCAGGCGATATGGCAGAGAAGGAAGGAAGACATGCCTGAATGTCAAGAGGAGTTCGTCTAACAACAGCTGAACTGCCGGGAAAGATTATCTCCCCAACCCCTCCACCTTCCGGCTCCCCATCCATCTCACTGAGAGCCACCTCCATCATTCGATAAAACCTTGTACTCATCCTTCAAGCCTACGTGTGATGCAATTATTTCAAGATACGGGGCAAGAACTTGGGATACAGAAGGCTGTCACACTGGTCCTCTGCCCTTGTGATAAGGCAGAGGGTCCATTGAACTGATTAACACACAAGCCGCCTGCAGATGGCAAATCTGAAAAAGCTTTATAACCCATGCCCATTTGGGCTTCTGGAGTTGCAGACACCCAGCCCTTGGCACTGCTATGGGGCCGGAGCCCAAAAGTTGTCACTCAGACTTCTGCACCTGTACCTCTGCATGCTCCTCCTTGGGGTTTGAGCAAGTCACCCCTGTCACGTGTCCTGTGAGGGGATTCAGGGAACTCTCCCATTTCAATATTTGTAGGTTAAATATCATATTTTACTCTGCAACTAGAAGTCTTTGTTGAATTTATGAAGCTTATTTATATCTGTCTTTGCCTCTTTTTAACCTCATAAACGAACCATCAGAACTACCTCGGTTTTTGCTTTACATATTTGAAAATTTTCCCTTGTTCTCTATTAATTAATTAGAAACATTTTATGCTGTAACCAGGACAATTACTCCCATGTTGGTATCCTGGTAGTCTAATTATGCTTAAGTAAATAATGAGATGGTTCACATTTAAACGGTGTCGTAAAATCAAAATATAAACTGCATCAAAATCATTAGCGCAGTTGTTAATTTTGAGTTTTCTTTAAAAACAGGTTGGTTCAAAGTTCACAGTATTGCAGTATTACAAATGTAATTATCATATTCTTAAAAGAGTTAGATTCAGAGACTTTCATAAAATTCTACAGTTAATGTAACTGGCCGTTGAAGTACATGGCTTTCCAGTTAATGGCAATATCAGATGCCTCAATTTCTGGTACTCCTCTAGAAATCTAACTTCACATTTAGTGGGCTGAAATAGTTGTCTGAACTTAGAGAGAGAAACAAAATTTTACAGGATTCTTGAATGTGATGCTCCAACTTTTTTATGTAGAACATGTATTTTATGTTCTCTAAAATGTATCCTAAGATAAATTCAAAGTACCAGACTTAAATATCTGTACTATAACATTTTTCTCCAACCACAATAGAATTTTACTTATTTGTCCTTATACCATTTGCCATTGTTGAGGATTCTGTGAAGAAACGGTTTTCTGCTATTTATGTATCTATTTATTTTTATTTACTTTTTTGAGTTGGAGTCTCGCTATGTCACCCTACCCAGAGTGCAATGGCATGATCTCAGCTCACTGCAACCTCTGCCTCCCGGGTTCCGGAGATTCTCCTGCTTCAGTCTCCCAAGTAGCTTGGATTACATGCACGCACCACCACACTAGGCTATTTTTTTTTTTTTTAGTAGAGATGGGATTTCACCATGTTAGACAGGCTGGTCTCAAACTCCTGATCTCAAATGGTCTGACTGCCTTGGCTTCCGAAAGTGCTGGGATTACAGGCGTGAGCTACAGCGCCCGGCCTGCGATTTATTTTTGTAGTTACAGGGAGAATAATATCTGACTTCAAATAGTTTGTATTGTCACATCATGTTCTCTTTACTGTATATATATAATTTATATATAAATTATATATAAATATATAAATTATATATACTATATACTGTATATATAATTTATACAGTATATTAGGAATACTCATGGAATTACTTTTCCTCAGATCATAGGATTAAATGTTGAAATTCTGATGACATTTTGAAAATATATCCGCTAATATCAAAAGTTGGCCCTCTAATACAAAATACTATAAAATGAGCAAACTACAGTAGCTTTCGATTAAGTCATTCTCAAGTTTACTCATTCAGCATATATACATTGTGCATGTACTGAAAAGGGTCGTTTTAAGCTTTGGGGATACACTAATGAAAAAAAAAATATCAGGAGAAGAAAGTCCCTTTCCTATGGACCATACGTTATTCCAGGTGAGAACAATAATATCAGATATTAAAGTACACAAAGAAAACAGCAAGCAGTGGGCTAGAAAGTGCAGCAAGGGAGTTAAAATTTTACAGAGTGGTCAGGGAAACCTCACAGAGAATGAAATTTTGAGACAACTGTCAGGAACACAGAGAAGAAAATTTTGAGACAACTGTCAGGAAAGATGAGAAAGCAAATTCTGTTGATATTTGAGAGAAGAGCTCTCCAGCTGGAAGGAAGAGCAAGCACTAAGACACTGATGGGAAGCATATGTCTGGCATATTCAGAATTAGCAGGGGGACAAAGGTGGTCAGAGGAATGGGCACTGGTAAGAGGTGAGGTCAAGGAAGTCCCATGGTGGAGGAGGGTGGCAGGAGGGGGTGGGGAAGAGTCTGCATAAATTGCCAGGCAAGTCTAGCTCTCCCTGTGGGTAGGCAACAATAGGTTTCAGCAACTGCCTACAAATAGACATGTGCTGACTGTTGAGAGATGAAGGTAATCTAGGAGCCATTGTGAACAACAACTAGGAAAGAGATCCAAGGAGATATGGGCGGAACTTTAAATTCATCTACTATGTGTAGTTTGAACAAAGACTCTTTGATGTTTGTAATGGTGTAATGGTGGAGGTGGCAAGAAGTGGTTGGATTCTTGGTATATTTTGAAAGTACAGTCAATGTAACTTTTTGATGAGTTGGAAGTAGGCTTCAAGAGAAAGAGTCAAGAAAATCAAAAGTTTGGGGCCTGAATACCTAAAGATATGGAAATGTCATAAACTGATATGGCAAAAGGGTAAAAACAGCAAATTTTTATTAGAATAAAGATGAGAAGTTTAATTTTAGACATATTCAGCTTAAGATGACTCTAAGACATGTCGGATTTGTAGCGATAGATAGATACATGTCTCATTCTCAGGTGGGAGTCCTGGGCTGGAAAGGAGAAACACAATTCATAGGTACAGAGATATAGTTTTTTTCATTAAGATGAAAGAGATCACTGAGATATGGGGGCTTTGTCTTATCAGTTAGATTTCTCAGACTAATAAACTCCCCAAAGGAAGAAAAGTATATGTTCCGTTTGATAAGATTAAGGAACAGTTGTTCTGATTGATTCCTGCCAACAATGAAAGTCCTGGCTATTGGTTTTCCTCATGGACTTGCTTTTATTCAGGCAGTTGGCATGCTTACCTAGTATCGGCATCTGGCCTGGTAGACCACAGCCTTTTCTTTCTACTGTATCCCTTCGACTTTAAAGTAAGAAGAGCCTGATAGGTGCCCAGGATTTAATGAAGTTTTTAGGGTCTACTCACATTGAATGTCTTTTAAGTTACAAGAACTCATTATGTTTTCTGTTTCACTTCCTGTCACTTCCTCCTGAGAAGCCTGTCACTTTTTCTCTTTCTTTTTACACTTGTACACACACGCACATGCATGTGCGCGCACACACACACACACACAGTACCCATCTTCTTCATCTAGCTTCTACTCACTTCTATTCACCTACTTCTACTTCTATGCTTCTACTCATCTACTTATCTGTCAGAAATCACTCCTTCCACTTCACCGTCTCATAATCAATGATCACAGGATATGTTATATGATTGTGAGAATAACAAATATCAACTTGTATTGCCTAGTGGATTAACAGTATCCTCCCACGTAGACTGTATATCCAAGAGAAGAGAAACCATATCCACCTTGTACATCTGTACATTTCTGGTGTCTGGATGATAACTTTACACTGCAAGCAAGCATTCCATAAATACTTGTGTAATTAAACTAAAGTGACTTGGAAGTACCAATAATATCCTCAGTCACGCAAAAACAAATATAAAAACATGGAAGCAAAATTATTGCAATAAGCAAATGTAAATAAAGTCAAATTCACCTTCATAAGGTCATATAATATTACATTAAAAAAACATGAATTTTCTCAAAAGAATAATTTAAGTGGAAATATATGGACTTATTAAAATAGTATAATTGCAGAAAAATGGATAAAAAATTTGAAATTTCTCTCGCTCAATCCAGATCCTGCAGCTAATATTCTAAAGTCATTTAAAATGTGGCTATGAGCTAACTTTTGATAACATTGATGGGATGAAGAACAGTGGAAAGAGAGCTAGCACTCCACAGGAAGGTGAGTCCAATGGGCTAAGTGGCTCTCAGGGTTGATTCCTCAGTAGAATCCATAGTATCTGCCACCGCAAGAAGAGTAGCAGCAACTGTGACAGTATCACGATACCCACAGCCATGCCCATAGCCCAGGCCACCATCACAGTTACCACAGTAGCACGTGGTATCAGAAGTGGAGGATTAACTCCAAGACAGAAATTTGTTTCCTTAGTTTGAACATCATCTCAGTAGTGGGTACAGCATCTTGGCCTTCTAATGTTTTGTTTGAATAACCCATTGTTTCTGAATTCTTCTCTGTTTCTTTCCTTTAAACAGTTCAACATGTTGACATTGTGTTACCCTGACATCTTAATATTATTATTATGTTATGACTTTGTTTATATTCTTTTCTCAAATAAAAATCTATTAGCTACTTCAGGGCACAGATTCTATCTTATCCATCCCTATACCCCATTGCCTACCAAAGCATCTGGCACATAATAGGCACTTAAATATTTGCTCAATGGGCTGAGTGTGGTGGTTCACACCTGCAATCCCAGCACTTTGGGAGGCTGAGGCAGGTGGATGCTTGAGGCCAGAAGTTCTAGACCAGCCTGGCCAACATGGCAAAACCTACCAAAAATACAAAAACTAGCCAGCCATGGTGGTACACACCTGTAGTCCCAGCTACTTAGGAGGCTGAGGCACACGAATCGCTTGAACCCATAAGGCAGAAGTTGCAGTGAGCTGAGATCACGCCACAGCACTCCAGCCTGGGCGCCAGATGGAGACTCTGTCTCAAAAAATAAAAATAAAAATAAATAAACACATATTTGCTGAATGAATTAATGCATGGATGTATGAATGAATAGATGAGTCCTTACAAGAAACGTATTAATGGCTCAGAATGATTTTAAACAAAAGGAAATCTTTTATACTGGGTAACTAAATATTAACTAATCTCTGTAGTAAAATGTTGACAGTTAAATCATGTGCCCTCAATGAGATTACCTCCCTCCTTTAAAGTTTTGGTCACTTAGATTTCAATTTTTGAATTCATTAGTAGTTTTCACAGCATCACATGTATCCTGATAACCCCGTTTTAAGGAGACAGTTTGTAAATAACATCCAAGATTACAAGGTGATTTACAGCTTGGAGTACTTATTTGATTATAGGTAGAAGGAAGGCATATAAAGCTAAGTTTGGCAAACAGTTTTGTAGCATTAGGACCAAAATAGTTGTACAACCAGAAGATTCTCCTCTGCGCTTGTATTTTAACAAGTATTGATTACTTGGCATGAATTCCACCTGTGTGACCTTATTTTTTCAGACATTTAAGCATTGATCGAAGACCTGGATGGCCAACATCATTTATGAGATCTTGATATACACATAATTTATATTTAGGATTCCAGTAATGCTGACCATGTTTTGTCACTCAAAAGCATAATCGTTATTGTTGTGAATGTGT
Organism: Gorilla gorilla gorilla; assembly: GCF_029281585.2. NCBI lineage: Eukaryota > Metazoa > Chordata > Mammalia > Primates > Hominidae > Gorilla > Gorilla gorilla. The sequence goes on from NC_073246.2 coordinate 32,456,633, forward strand.
TACTGTCATTTTTTATCTGGAGAACAGAATGTTTAGTTAAGCCCATTACCTCATGCTCTTGGGCCTTAATACCAGGATAAAAGCAAGATACAGGTGCTTGGATAGCTGTGATTAAACAGCTTAGATACTTCAGTAAGTTTCAAACATATTTACATAAAAACAATTAGAAAAAGATAGTTTAAAAGCTTTCAGAAAAAATAAGATAATTTTCTTTAAAAATAAAAACATTTCATAGTATTTTAATGTGACTTGTAATTGGCACAAAAAGGAAATATCTTGCACCAAGATAAATTTAATTATTGTTAAATATGTGCTTAATAATTTTATTCTAGTCTGTTATTTGTTAATTTCTTAAAGAAACATACCTTTAGATACTAACATTTTGCTCAGAGCCCAGGTTCCTTTTCAATCTAATTAATTTATTTACGTCAACACATTTGACTAAGAGCAGTTCTTTCTTGCAAGTAACTTCTCCTCCAGAGACCCTAAGGCTTTGCTGGATTTTATTCATAGAGCCCTTTCAGCCTGCCATCTCCTTTAACAGCCCTCAATGACAAGACAGCTCATTCTGGCAAAATAGAAAAGGGCTGCTTTGATTTAAGAAGAAGGACATGTGAAACAACAGAGGCATGTTTGCACTATATGTTTACAAATGTAATACAAAATCTATATAGTAGCTTCTTGTGCATCCCACTAAAGTGAAGTTCTACCACATTGGTTCATTAGTGATACAGCAAGTCCAAAGTCATCTATCCCTTGGCATGGAAGCGATGATAGCAAACTTGGCATGTGAGGTACAATGAATCTCCCTATTCCACTGGCTTTGAATTTATTAAAAATTTGTATTAATGTCCAGAACTATTGGGGAACTAACACTTGTTGAGTACAGTTTTATTTCTTATATCATTAAAACATCACACAATCCAAAGAGATAAATATATCCTCACTTTTACAAATTAAAAAACTGAGGCAAAAAGAAGTCGAGTAATTGGCTAAAAGTCATATGAAAAGTAAGGAGAACAGTGATGGTCCAAACTCAGACCTACCCAGCTATGTGATGGTAGCATCGCTTTATAAAAATTCATTTTTTATCTGTTCCTTTTAACTTAAAAAATGCCTACTACCATACATATCACTTGTCCTTTCCTTGGAAAAATCAAGGGTTAAAATATTTGATGTTTTCTCAGCACACCTCTTTAGAGCAGACATGAACACAATGTGCCTTGAAATTTACTCCACTCACCATTTAGAAAGATTGAAATTGGAGTGATACCAGATTTTTTTTCTAAGCTATCCTATAAAGACACACTAAAAATCACCTTCAAATAAGGGAATACCACACTGGGCATGAGTAAACAGGGATTACAACAAGCTGACCAGCTATAAACCATGAGACATACTGCATGGTTTTTCAGATCTTCTGCAAATAAGCTGAAGAACAACAGTCAAAAGGATGTGAAGTACAAAACACAAATTATGGCTGCAGGGAAGCTCAACATGAAATGATGCAGCGAACATACAGTCTGAATGAAAAGGTCAAAAGCCAGGGTATGTAAGGAAAATAAAGCTACTGTTTTGGATAATAGCATTGGTTGTGCTGTGACTAAAATGACTAAATGAGATTGAAAATCTACCATGATTAAAATTAATTAATATAAATTATTGCAGTACCATGGAGGACCTGGTTCTTAACAATGCAGACTCTGTGGAAGAAAGCATTCATTCATGTATTGGTATTTTTAGCTGACATATAATACACATATATATTTTGTTTGTTTGTTTGTTTGTTTGAGATGGGTTCTCACTCTGTCACCCAGGTTGGAGTGCAGTGGTGCAATCTTGGCTCACTGCAACCTCTGCCTCCCAGGCTCAAGTGATCCTCCCACCTCAGCCTCCTGAGTAGCTGGGACCACATGCGTAAGCCACCATGCCTGGCCAATTTTTTGAATTTTTGGTAGAGACAGGGTTTTGCCATGTTTCCCAGCTGGTCTCAGACTCCTGAGCTCAGGCAAGCAACCCGCCTCAGCCTCCCAAAATGCTGGGATTACAGGCATGAGCCACCGCACCCAGCCTATATATTTATAATTTGTAATTGATGTGTTAATTCATTATTTGGGAGTTAACAAATTCAGGAGCCAGAACACTGTTACAGGGACTCTGCTAAGTGCTGAGAATACAAACATATATCAGGCAAGGACAAAGGCTTCAATAATTCGTAATTATGATTTATACTTCCTGCTTTGTACATTTGTGCCTTTATGTACACAGTTTTCTCCACCTGAAATGACCTTCCATCTTGACTTCATCTGGCTACTTCATCATTGTCATAGAAAACCCCCCTTATTTGTCTCTGCACCCTGAATGAGTCACCTTATCCTCTATCTCTTGTCCATATTTTATGTTTCCATAACACCCCTGTGGTCTTTCCTCTCACAGCGCTTAACTGTAATGTAGACTCACCTGTCTACTAACTTACTAAACTATAAGCTCTTTCATGGTAGGGATTATGTCTTGTTTCTCTTTTTATAATAGATGCTCAGTTTACACCATGTGTGTAAATGAATGAATGAATAAATCTTATTGGGATAGACCTAAAATAAACGGTAAAAAAACAAAGTCTATGTCTTATAATTAAGTAAGGGAAGAGTTCTGTGGGCAATGAGTGAAGAGATCATCTGGGTCTGCCTGACATGACTACGTAGGTTCTGTGGGAGGCAGGCAAAGAAACACTTCTCAGATAATGCAGTGCTCCAGTGAAGACTTCACAGTTGACTCAGCTATAGCTCATCAGATAGGCAGAATAGATTTTCTCATAGATGTTGTGAGTTATCCACAGATAAGAAGGACTGAGAATGCATGCCATGGTCAGCAAATTTTTAGTAGAAAAAACAGGATAAAATGACTGTTGGTGTATGAAGGAGAAGCAGAAAATGACACCAGACTCTGATACGGTTTGGCTTTGTGTCCCCACCCAATTCTCATCTCAAGTTGTAATCCCCGCGAGTCCAGGAAGGAAGTTGGTGGGAAGTAGGTAGATATGGGGGCGGTATCCCCCACGCTGTTTCTATGAGTGTGAGGGAGTTCTCATGAGATCTAATGGTTTAAAAGTGGTAGTTTCCCCTGTGCTCTCTCTTTCCTGCTGCCATGTAAAATGTGCCTTGCTTTCCCTTCACCTTCTGCCATGATTATAAGTTTCCTGAGGCCTCCTCAGCCATGCAGAACTGTGAGTTATATGGTTTCTGTGTTATATAGTTTCTATATAGTTATATAGAACAGTGAGGATATAGTTTCTTCTGAGACTAAGAAGCCAGCTCTTACCTTTACAAATTACCCAATCTTGGGCAGTTCTTTATAGCAGTGTGAAAACAGACTAATACAAACACTAACCCAGACTGGATCATGAAGGAGTCTTATGCCCTGCTTATAAGGTCAGATTTTGTGCATTAATTGATGGAGCCAAAGAGCAAGGACAGACCTCCTGCTGACAGAAGGAAAACAGTCTTTCAGGTAGACTAGTAAGAAGCACCAAAAATGCAAGAGAACCAAAGTAAGAAAAGCATATAATAGAAGCCAAGGAATGAAGTGGCCGTTAGTGCCAAATGACACAAGGAGGGCAAACATGAGATATCAAAAAGACTGAGTAATTAGTGGGCCATTGGTGACCCAAATGAGAACAATCCTTGGGTTACAGTGAGAGGAAGAGACAAGTTAGAGTGTATTGAAGACTGAATGAGAAGCATCAGAGAAAACTATATCAAACCTTAGATTTAAAGAAGGTTAGAGAAAGCTAGCCAGGAGTGATCTGGTGTTGAGACAGGGTTTTTTAATATCAAAAGACTTGAGCATGTTTATAGACTGACTGTAAGGTGTCAGTGGAAAAAAAAAAAGAAGCTAAAATATAGTAGACAGAGAGGAAAATTTATCAAGCAAGGCGCTGAAGGAGATGGCATTTAAAGCAAAAGTGGAAGAATGATTTTTTTGAAGAGGAGAGAGGATATAGTTTCTTCTGAGACCAAGATAAAAGGCTAAAAGACAGGT